>NW_027468881.1:38168863-38181363 GCF_046254945.1 Alosa pseudoharengus | reverse complement strand
CAGTTTGGGAGGGACAGAAATACTTTTAGCCTACAGAACAAGCTGGCTCATGTGACGTGAACATGGCTACCTTATGCATTATCACTACACTACATGGAGACATATCTCACGTTAACAATGGAGAAAACATAACATAGACTATTATATGTGCGAATGGGTTAGCACAAACTTAGATTTTGGTGAACGGAGATGCAGATCACTAATTCATTTATTTGCGCCACAGCCTATGTTCTGCGTTCACTCCAATGAGACAAGTGAAATACATGTTTTTAAAGCCGTTTCATTTCCAGGCAATTTGCTACGATATTTACCTGCTATGCCTTCTGTTTTCATGGACAGTTACAGGAATCCACGTCATTCGTTTATCGTTGCTTCAACTCTCCAGAGTTTGTATGATAAGTTTGTCAGTCAGTTTCAGCCTCTCCTCTAGCTCCTCTACACCCGTTAGGATTTATTACGTTTTGTTACATTTTGTTACACTCTAGAATTGGAGAAGACAAAGGGGGCCTCTGCATGGATGTAATTGTAGAGCAGTACGATGTGCTCAATTATTTAGGCTAGCTCCAGTGTAGGCTAATGACGCCGCGAATACGGACACGCCGTTTATTATTATTGATTATCATTATTATTATTAGGAGGCCCCTCATTGGTCGAGGCCCCTGGGCTGAAGCCCAGGTAAGCCCCTGCATTAAGGCGCCAGTGGCTCCCACATCCTGGCGTGTGCTCTGTCTAACAGCGCTGTGTGTGTGTGTGTGTGTGTGTGTGTGTGTCCTCCATAGCTGTATGATTCTCCCTCCTGCTCCCACATCCTGGCGTGTGCTCCGTCTAACAGCGCTGCTGACCTGCTGTGTGAGAGGGTTGTGGAACACACTGACCAACACCAAGTCTACCGCCTCTACGCCAGTAGCAGGGACCCCAAAACTATACCCCAGCCACTCAGGGTCAGTATGTGTATGTGCGTGTGTGTGTGTGTGTGTAATCATGTCACAAAGGCTATAACATAGGCTTGGACATACATTGGACTATAGTGGATGTATTTTATATAAGGCTATGTTCAGACTAGGCATATTTTTGCAGGCGTCTTTTTCTGTAGCGAGCTGTTGTCAAAGTTGAGAAATGTTCAATTTCTAGCGGTAAAAGGCCCTAAGACTCAGACGCTGTTTTTAGCAGTAAAAGGCCCTAAGACTCAGGCGCTGTTTTAGCAGTAAAAGGCCCTAAGTCACGCTGTGTTTAGCAGTAAAAGGCCCTAAGTCACGCTGTTTTAGCAGTAAAAGGCCCTAAGTCACACTGTAGCAGTAAAAGGCCCTAAGTCACGCTGTTTTAGCAGTAAAAGGCCCTAGCTCACACTGTTTTTAGCAGTAAAAGGCCTTAAGTCACGCTGTGTTTAGCAGTAAAAGGACCTAAGTCACGCTGTTTTAGCAGTAAAAGGCCCTAAGTCACGCTGTATTTTAGCAGTAAAAGGCCCTAAGTCACGCTGTTTTAGCAGTAAAAGGCCCTAAGTCACGCTGTAGCAGTAAAAGGCCCTAAGTCACGCTGTTTTAGCAGTAAAAGGCCCTAGCTCACACTGTTTTTAGCAGTAAAAGGCCCTAAGTCACGCTGTATTTTAGCAGTAAAAGGCCCTAAGTCACGCTGTTTTAGCAGTAAAAGGCCCTAAGTCACGCTGTATTTTAGCAGTAAAAGGCCCTAAGTCACGCTGTTTTAGCAGTAAAAGGCCCTAAGTCACGCTGTATTTTAGCAGTAAAAGGCCCTAAGTCACGCTGTATTTTAGCAGTAAAAGGCCCTAAGTCACGCTGTATTTTAGCAGTAAAAGGCCCTAAGTCACGCTGTTTTAGCAGTAAAAGGCCCTAAGTCACGCTCTAGCAGTAAAAGGCCCTAAGTCACGCTGTTTTAGCAGTAAAAGGCCCTAGCTCACACTGTGTTTAGCAGTAAAAGGCCCTAAGTCACGCTGTTTTAGCAGTAAAAGGCCCTAAGTCACGCTGTATTTTAGCAGTAAAAGGCCCTAAGTCACGCTGTTTTAGCAGTAAAAGGCCCTAAGTCACGCTGTGTTTAGCAGTAAAAGGCCCTAAGTCACGCTGTATTTTAGCAGTAAAAGGCCCTAAGTCACGCTGTTTTAGCAGTAAAAGGCCCTAAGTCACGCTCTAGCAGTAAAAGGCCCTAAGTCACGCTGTTTTAGCAGTAAAAGGCCCTAGCTCACACTGTTTTTAGCAGTAAAAGGCCCTAAGTCACGCTGTGTTTAGCAGTAAAAGGCCCTAAGTCACGCTGTTTTAGCAGTAAAAGGCCCTAAGTCACGCTGTATTTTAGCAGTAAAAGGCCCTAAGTCACGCTGTTTTAGCAGTAAAAGGCCCTAAGTCACACTGTTTTGACTGAAAAAGTTAGCACCACTTCTCTTGCCAAGACTGAACGTACCCTTATTCCTCAGGATCAGTGGAGTCTTAGTGGGGATGGGTTTGTGTGTGTGTGTGTGTGTGTGTGTGTGTGTGCGTGTGTGTGTGTGTGTGTGTGTGTGTGATGCATTATGTATTGTTCCTCAGGATCGGTGCAATCTTAGTGGGGATGGGTTTGTGTCTGTGTGTGTGTGTGTGTGTGTGTGCGTGTGTGTGTGTGTGTGTGTGTGATGCATTATGTATTGTTCCTCAGGATCGGTGCAATCTTAGTGGGGATGGGTTTGTGTTCCCCTGCAAAGAGGAATTGATGAAGTACAAGATTCTGGTGACCACTGTCGTAACAGCTGGCCGGTAAGCACTATATATGATCATTTTTGTATGTGTGTGTTTGTGTGTGTTTGTGTGCGTGTGTGTGTGTGTGTGTGCCTGTGACCTGAAGATACAGGTAATTGGTTTCTCACCTGTGATGGTTATGTGACTATAATATTCATGTTTTCCATGTATGTGTGTGTGTGTGTGTGTGCTCTCCTTGCAGCCTCGTAAGTGGAGGTCTGCCCACTGGTCACTTCAGTCACATATTTGTAGATGAGGCTGGACATGCAACAGAGCCAGACACCATAATATCTGTGGCAGGTGAGGAGTGCTATTGCACCATGGGTAATGTAGTTCTTAGAGTAATGTCCATAACAGGATTAGAGCAATGATATCACTTATAAGACACCATTTTTACATTATTTTGGTTGAGAATAGTGTGTGTAAGAGCTGTGTGAGGTGTGTGTATGCCACGTGTGTGTTTTCTTGTCGTTAGGATTACTGGACCCTGAGTGTGTGTGAGGTGTGTGTATGTCAGGTCTATGACGTGTGTGTTTTCTCATCGCCAGGGTTACTGGACCCAAAGTCGGGTCAGCTGGTTCTGGCTGGAGACCCTAAACAGCTGGGCCCCATCCTCAGATCACCCATCGCCAAGAAACACGGCCTGGGTGAGTCTGTGTGTGTGTGTGTGTGTGTGTGTGTGTGTGTGTGTGTGCGTGCGTGCGCGTGTCCGTGTGTGTGCGTATGCGCATGTGTGTTAGTGATTAGTCTCTTTTCTTTTAGAGCTGTCTCTGCTGGAGAGGTTGATGAATCACAACTCTCTGTACCAGAAGGATAAGAAGACAGGCCACTACAACAGCCGCTACGTCACCAAACTACTGCTCAACTACAGGTGCCCCTACCCACCCACACACACACACACACACACACATACTGTACACACACACACACACACACACACACACATATGAATGTTGTGTGATCTCTCTCCAGGTCCCATAAGAGCATCCTGAAGATCCCTAACACACACACACACACACACACACACACACACACACACACACACACACACACACACACTGTACACACACACACACACACCCATGAATGCTGTGTGGATCTCCTCTCTCTCTCCAGGTCCCATAAGAGCATCCTGAAGATCCCTAACGATCTGTTCTATGACGGAGAGCTGGTGGCCAGTGCTGACGAGATGTCCACCCACATGTACTGCACCTGGGAACACCTGCCCAAGCAGGTGGGGCTCTGACCATATACTGTACAGTACAACCTGTTGCTCCTTCCTCCGTGTCTCTGTAGTTCAGAGGAGGAGTCAACGTTCCTTTCTTTTGTGTGTGTGTGTGTGTATGTGTGTGTGTGTGTGTGTATGTGTGTGTGTGTGAGTGTGTGTGTGTGTGTGTATGTGTGTGTATGGTTGTGTGTGTATGTGTGTGTGTGTGCGTGTGTGTGTGTGTGTGTCCCTTCAGAATTTCCCACTGATCTTCCATGGAGTAATAGGGAAGGATGAGAGGGAGGCCAACAGCCCGTCCTTCTTCAACCGCTCCGAGATCGACGTCGTCATGGGATACCTGAAGAAGCTGCTGCTGGAGGCCCAGGGCAAGAAGGGCGTGGCCCGCATCTCCCCCAAAGACATCGGCATCATCGCCCCCTACAGGAAACAGGTGTGTACTGCCTGAGGGGTTGCAGGGTTTACAGTAACTATCTCTAACCTTTTACAGTGCCCTCCAGAATGAATTGCACCCCTGGTAAAGTTGACGACAAACAGTCATAAAAAAATATTTTGGTGATTTATTGTTATCTTGCAATGAAAACAGTGAGAGAAAAAATCCAACTTTGAAGGGAAGCAAGTTTATTCTGGGAAAAAGTAAAATATCATAAAGAAATTAATTGCATTGAACACAATTATTGGTACCCCTGCTTATAATAGCTTGTTAAGCCTCCCTTTGACAATAAAACAGCTTGTGATATTCTCCTATGACTACGACATAAAGTTGGAGAATACAAAACCATTTTTGTTTTGATCCGGACATTTTTTTTGGTTCACTGACCTGATAATCCAATCACAACCCACTTTTAGTATCTTGGCAACGATTGACAGATTCCCATTAAAAATGTTCATGTTTTTTAGGGTTCATGATACCATGATACTTTAATAAGGTGTCCAAGGCCTTTGGGAATCAAAGCAGTGCCACAATATCACAGCCCTGCCACCCTAATTCTCATTACAGTTTTTCACAGACGCTTTGGCACTTTTCTCAGATCAGAATGAAAATTCTCATAACTATTAGTTCAACCTCCACAGTCATTTGTGCACATCATAGTAGCAATTTCTCCTTCCTCTGAACAAATTGCAAATGCTTTTGGACATGTGTAGCCCAGACAACAATGGGTTAAGTTGTAGAGGCAGCTAAACCAATCAGCATGCAGTTCCCCGGTAACGTTGACAACAATAAACAAAATTATCAGACGTTACTAGATGAAGACCGCTAACTGCTTTTACAGCTCATAACTGATTGGAAAAATAGAAGAACAACAGAATATCAACAGAATAGAATGAACTTCTAACTGTAACATCACGAACAAAGACAAACTAATTATACTTGAACACAGAAAAGAAACCGAGGAACAATCATAAGGCCTTTGATGACAAGAACGACGTGTAACGGTGGAAGTTTGGAATTCGGTCAGGTTTTTAGTGTGGATGGAAACATTTTGTTGGATATGATGGCGAGCCAAACCCAACCTCTGAACCTATGAACCCCCATTGCCTCCCTGGTGTTAGGACCACCCATGACTTTGACTGACTCTAGACTGACATTGACTTTCCCTTTTTACCTCCCCACACCAGACAGATAATTTATTGAATGTACAATGATATGTAATGCATTAATCTTCATGATAATTTGGAAAACAAAGAACAGAACAGATTGATTGATACAGTGGATACTGATAACTTGCAATTGATACATTATATTATAGTGATTATCCTATTGTACTATTTATTTTTCATGTAACAAACTTACAGTAGCTTAGAGGGTGCACCCAACTTAAGATAGACTTGTTTTACTACGGTAATATTTATGAATTGATGATATTTGTATATTACTATTGAATGGTTTTGCACATTTTGTGATTTATTTATTTTGTTATTTATATTTGTTATTGATGTAATATTTGTACTATTTGCACTGCCTATTTAATACAATTTACCTTTTATATCTAAATACAATACAGAAACGTACTAGTATACCATCCACGTGTTCTGAGTCATTGCATTGCAACTTTCTACCTCCAGCAGTCTAACATAGAAATCTTCTGATAGAACTGGTCCAGACACTCTATAAAACTAGTTTAGATAATTAAACAATATTTTCTGAGCCGAGTGCTACAGTAATTAATGGCGAGCCAGCCAGGAGGTAGATAAGTGTTTTGCACTGCTTTTTGACCTAACTAGGACACAAATTTAGCAGTATTTAGTGACCCACAACCTTGATCTAACTATTAACATTAATATTTCAATACTTAGTGACTTTGAAACGCTGAAATTTAAACGAAACATGGACATTGTTCAGAACCACGCTGTTAAAATTCCAAATGCCGTTTTAATTAGAGGCATTACTGGAAATGAAAAAGATGAGGAAGTTCTAGATTTCCTTAAACAGTATGGATCTATTAACAGAATAATACCAGTTGAGGATTGTTCTTCAGAGTTATATCCAAGCTTAATTGTAGAATACAATTCAGGTGCTGCCGTAAAGGCCTTAGAACCAAAACTGCCCTATGCTCATGGTGGTGGTGACAGTATTTACCGGGTACAAGCTCTTAGCAGTGTTTACTCACAAACTGTAGTATATAACACAACTAAAGCCTGCCTTACTGAACTCAAAAATATAGCAAAATGTAGTGGGAAAGATTTTGCTGAAGTTCTTAAAGACATGATGTCCCAAATTAGTCAGTCAATTGCTTATTTACCCCCTGCACCATCTAATGACACTGAGCCAAACCTTAGTTCACCTGCATTAGCTGCAGTAATAACAAAACCCCTTGTAATGCTCGTCAGAGCTACACAGATACACCAGTGCCCCCCACTCAACACACTAGGACCCTAAATACTACAGCTTTAACTGCCAATGATTTAAACCCTCCTGAAGTACAGCGAGTAGTAGTTGAGCACATTGTTAAAAGAGAAGACATTGGTCTGCAGATGCAGTCATGCCCTAAACTACGTGCCTTTTCTGGAAAAGCCCCCAGACCCCCTCATGAACCTGATTATGATACCTGGCGTTCCAGTGTTGAACTTATGATGAGTGACCCTGCCATGTCAGACCTACAACGCTCACGGAGAATACTTGAAAGCCTCCTGCCTCCTGCCACTGACATTGTCAAACATCTGAGCCCAAACAGTTTACCTGCTGCTTATCTTCAGTTGTTAGATTCTGCTTATGGAACCGTTCAAGATGGCGATGAACTGTATGCCAAGTTCATGGGCACATTTCAGGATGCTGGTGAAAAACCGTCCTCTTACCTGCAACGTCTGCAGGTAGCTCTGAATCAGGCTGTTAAGCGAGGTGGTGTTGGAAGTGAGGAAGCTGACAGACATCTTCTCACACAGTTTTGTAGAGGTTGCTGGGATAATGCCATTTTGTCCGAACTTCAGTTAAAACAAAAGAAAACATGTCCCCCATCATTTGCAGAGTTGCTTTTACTGTTGCGCACAGAGGAAGATCGTCATGCAGCTAAAGATGTGCGTATGAGACAACATCTAGGCACCAGTTCTAGACAGAAAGTGTCATCACATGTGCAATTTGCATGTTGCGGTGAAGAAGAACAAGGTGCATATGCTGCACTTAGCACACACACACAGGAACTTGCGAAGCAAGTAGCACAGATAGAAAGCCAACTAGCCGCAATGGGCACAAAGCAGAACAATAGAAATAACACCAACAGAAGTTCTGGTGGTAGGTCATGGGAGAAAAAGAAAAATTAAAACCGAACACGAGAGCAAATCCTGCAAAATCAGACCTCCAAACCCCGACCCTGGTACTGTTTTCAATGTGGAGAAGACGGCCACATCAAGCCAAATTGTGACAACCGACCCAACCCAGCTCTGGTAGCAGATAAGAGAAAACAGGAAATATGGGAAAAGGAAAACCCAGACCTGGCCGACAAACAGTTAAACTAGAGACAGTTCCCATTGCGGGGCGAATGGGGACTGTAGCTGGCAGATCATGTCCCGCTAAAACCAAGCACAAGCAGCGTGCCAATCTTAAGCAGTCCTATACTAGAAAACCCACATTTAAGCTACCTAGAGGATTAGTAGGATCGAAATGTACAGCTTCTGTTAACATAGCTGGTGTAATTTGTAATTGCTTACTAGACACTGGATCTCAAGTAACCACCATTCCAGACTCATTTTACCAACAACACCTAACAAGTCAAAGTATCAAGCCACTTCATGACCTCTTAGAGGTTGAAGGTGCAGGAGGGCAATCCGTCCCTTATTTAGGCTATGTAGAAATACCAGTCACATTCCCCAAAGAGTTCCTTGGAGTTGATTTTGAAATCCCCACCCTTGCTCTTGTTGTCCCGGATGCACACCCTGATGGTCAGTCATCAGTATTAATAGGCACTAATACCTTTGATGTGCTTTACGAAAAGTATTCAGATGTCAAGATCCCAAACCACCAACCTAGTTCTTATGGATACAGAGCCTTACTTAACACACTGGAGCTGAGACACAAGCAAAACACAAACAATGCTGTAGGGTTAGTCACAACTCTTGGGAAGATTTCTGCTGTTATTCCTGCAGGCCAAACAGTAGTTCTAGAAGGATCTGCCAATGCTCAGAGCGTTCCTACAAGCAGATGGGCCATAATGGAGCACCCTTCCCAGTCTTCATTGCCGGGTGGCCTGTGTGTCAAGAGTTGCCTGATTTCTGTCCCTGCCAAAGTACCATATAAAGTCCCTGTTGTCATCACAAATGAATCTGAACATGATGTCACAATCCCATCTTCTTGTGTAATTGCTGAACTTGCCACCTTCCACAGTATCTTGTCTCAGCACAGCATAGCTAATAGAGAAAATGTGAACAATACTCAAGAGACTGAGATTAACTTTGACTTTGACAACTCTCCCATACCCCCTAAGTGGAAAGAGCGTATCATTAGGATGCTAAAAGGAATGCCTGAAGTATTTGCCCATCACGATTTAGATTTCGGTTGCACAGACAAAGTAAAGCATACAATCAAGCTCTCAGATGAAACGCCCTTTAAACACCGAGCCCGTCCCATACACCCTCAAGATCTGGAGGCTGTCCGTAAGCACCTGCAAGAACTTCTTTAAGCTGGAGTAATCCATGAATCTGAATCCCCATACTCTTCACCTATAGTAGTGGTGAGGAAGAAGAACGGAGAGGTCCACCTTTGCATTGATTACAGAAAGCTCAATCTCCAAACTGTGAAAGATGCCTATGCACTCCCAAACTTAGAAGAGACGTTTTCCACACTCAATGGATCCAAGTGGTTTTCCACTCTCGACTTAAAATCTGGGTACTATCAAATTGAAGTTGAAGAGTCTGATAAACCCAAGACTGCTTTTGTCTGCCCCTTGGGATTCTGGGAGTTCAATCGCATGCCACAGGGTGTCACCAATGCTCCAAGCACCTTCCAACGTCTAATGGAAAAATGTATGGGTGACATGAATTTAAAGGAAGTCATTGTGTTTCTCGATGACATCATTATCTTTTCAAAGACATTGGATGATCATGAGACAAGATTAAAGAAAGTCTTGACACGCCTGAAGGAGTACGGCCTAAAGCTCTCGCCCGAGAAGTGCAAGTTCTTTCAGACGTCAGTCAAGTACCTTGGACATATAGTTTCTCGAAACGGTGTAGAAACTGATTCTGAGAAGGTGAAAGCATTAAAAACCTGGCCGGTTCCGAAAAACCTCAAAGAGCTGCGATCTTTCCTAGGCTTTTCTGGCTACTATCGCAGATTTATAAAAGATTACTCAGCAATAGTTAGGCCACTTAATGAACTGACCCGTGGATATCCACCAGTCCACAAAGGTTCAAGGGCCAGAGGGAAAGTGATTCAGCAGTTGGGCATCCACCGAAAACAGAGGCAGTTGGGCATCCACCGAAAACAGAGGCAGTTGGGCATCCACCGAAAACGGCAGTTGGACATCCACCGAAAACCGAGGCAGTTGGGCATCCACCTAGAACAGAGGCAGTTGGAAATCCACCAAACAAGACCGGTTACTTTAATCCGAAGGAACCATTTGGCTCCCGCTGGACACGTGCATGTCAAGAGGCATTCGATACAGTCATCTTGAAACTCACCTCAGCCCCAGTTCTTGGCTTCGCAGATCCCAAATCACCATACATCTTACACACTGATGCCAGTACCACCGGCCTCGGAGCTGCATTGTACCAGGAACAGGAAGGTAAAATGAGAGCCATAGCTTTCGCCAGCAGAGGGCTGTCAAGAAGTGAAGCACGCTACCCAGCCCACAAACTAGAATTCCTTGCCCTCAAATGGGCTGTGACAGAGAAGTTCCACGATTATCTGTATGGAACCCAGTTAACTGTTTTCACTGACAGTAATCCATTAACCTACATACTCACCACTGCGAGATTGGATGCCACCAGCTATAGATGGCTTGCAGCCTTGTCGAACTTCACCTTTAAACTCCAGTATAGGGCAGGCAAGCTGAATATAGATGCAGATGGTCTCTCTAGACGACCACATGGAGAACTCCTCAATGATGCCCAGTCCAACAAAGAGCAGGAGCGAATTCGCCATTTCACTCAGTTTCATTTAACTGATTCAGAGGCCATAGATGTTGACCATGATGTGGATGTTGTTAAAGCCGTTTGTGAGAGCCGTCTTGTCAAAATTTTCAATGACCAGCTTCACAGTGACTGTGGTATCACTCTTGTGGAGTCTCTTGCCGTCTCTGCGGATGTACTTCCAGAGAGCTATGCCAAGGAGAGAAACCATGGATTACCAACAATTCCCGCCTTTTCCCAGTTTGAGCTCAAAGAAAAACAAAGAGTAGACTCTACCATCAGAGAGGTGATAGCTCAACTGGAACTTGGAGATAAGCCACCCCCCACAGTGCGCAAAGAGCTCCCTGACCTTCCTCTTCTGCTAAGGGAGTGGAATAGATTGGAATTACACAATGGAGTTCTGTACCGCAAAAGACAAGACGCAGATCAGACCACATATCAACTTGTCCTCCCTGAAGAACTTAGAGAAACTGTTTTGCATAGTTTGCACAATGACATGGGACACATGGGAATTGATAGGACACTAGACCTCGTTAGAACCAGATTCTACTGGCCAAGAATGTCTGTTGATGTAGAGCACAAAATCAAGACCTGTGATAGATGTGTGCGGAGAAAAAGCCTTCCCGAAAGATCAGCCCCTCTAGTAAACATAAGAACATCAAGGCCATTAGAACTCGTTTGCATGGATTTTCTTACTCTTGAGCCAGATAGCAGTAACACCAAAGACATCCTTGTGATAACAGATCACTTCACAAAATTTGCAGTTGCCATCCCTACTCCCAATCAGAAAGCTAGAACCGTTGCAAAGTGTCTATGGGGCAACTTCCTTGTGTGCTATGGAATCCCTGAGAAGTTGCACAGTGACCAAGGACCTGAATTTGAATCTCGTCTGATCAAGGAGCTGTGTCAAGTCTCAGGAATACAGAAGATCAGAACTACCCCATACCACCCAAGGGGTAATCCTGTTGAAAGATTTAATAGAACACTACTAGGCATGTTAGGAACTCTAGAGAACAAGCAGAAATCTCACTGGAAAGGATTTGTAAAGCCACTAGTACATGCATACAATTGCACACGGAATGATGTAACAGGATTCACTCCTTATGAATTGATGTTTGGACGTAAACCAAGACTTCCCGTTGATCTAGCTTTTGGCTTACCCTTCAGTGGAGATGAGCACAAATCTCACTCACAATATGTGCAGAATCTCAGATCCCGATTGGAAGAGAGCTACAAATTGGCTGCACAAAATGCTCAGAAAGTTGCAGACCGAAACAAGGCCCAATTCGATCGAAAAGTAACCACTTCTGACCTTGAGATTGGAGACAGAGTTTTAGTGAGGAATGTAAGACTACGTGGCAAGCACAAACTAGAAGATAAATGGACTGATATCCACATTGTGGTGAAACGTGCTGGAGACCTCCCAGTCTACACAGTAAAGCCAGAATCCAGAGATGGTCCCACACGAACCTTGCATCGAGATCTCTTGCTCCCTTGTGGCTTCCTCCCTGTGCCTGAGGAAGTAGAAGAGCTGTCCCCAGACCCCAAGCCCACACGGCGAGTCAAGACACGTCAGAGTGTTCCTGACTGTGAGACAGAAGCCACTGAGTCAAGTGATTCTGAAGACGAGTTTTTAGCCCCCATAATTGAGGAACGTCCATGTCACAGTTCTACTCAATTTACATCCCTCTACGACAATCCAACATCTGGGACAGATGGTATTCAAACCCCCGGCGCATCTGTAGGTCACAGACTCGATACTGAACCTGTACCTCACCGGCCTGAGGTCTGTCTAGAGTCTTCTACAGCCCTGCTTTCTGAAGATACGTTTGGCTCTGTCCCTCTCCCTCATCAGCTCGAGGATTTTCTGGAGTACACCCCGGTTCAGCCTCATGAAGATGCAGTCCCCTCCGCCTTGAGTGCTGAGTCTGTGAATCACCCCTCAAGCTCTACTGTAAGGGCCCCCTCCGACTCCCTCCCTGCTCCCAGCAGCTTGC
>NW_027468881.1:38151363-38161363 GCF_046254945.1 Alosa pseudoharengus | reverse complement strand
CACACTGTCACTGACTGAACATTACACACTGTCACTGACTGAACATTACACAACACTGTCATCGAATTTTTGGAGATTTAGATGTGTGTGCGTTTGTGTGTGTGCGCGCGTGCATGTGTCTCAGATCGCCCCCCTCCCACAAAAAAAAAAAAAAAAAAAGTGGTACTGGGTGAGTGGGTTCTAGACCAGTAGCGATGTTCTAGGTATGAACTGTGAGTGAACTCTGACTGGAGGACTGGGTTCTAGACCAGTGGTGATGTTCTAGGTATGAGCTGTGAGTGGACTCAGACACAAGGACTGGGTTCTAGACCAGCAGACCGATGGTGACGCTCATCTGCGGTGTCCTGGGTCATGTGGTTCATGACTCATGTTCCTGTGACTCACGATGTGACACGGAATAGCAATACACGGAACACTTCATTAGGGTGAAAAAGTGCCTATCACAAGAACACACCCACCCAATCAATAGGACACACCCACTTGATAAATAAGATGGAAAGCCAAACTAAAGGTCCACTAGTGAGGATATGTGAGTAGGAGGCTAGAGTTGGGAGGGGGGGGGGTCTCTTTGGGTCTCTTTGGGCTCTCAGGACTGTCACGATGTGAACAAACAAGCAGGTGGTCTGGACCTGAGGCAGGCGCTGTGTGTCCTGCGGTAAATGATAGTTGTGTGTGTGTGTGTGTGTGTGTGTGTGCTGCAGTCAGTCACAGTGGATCTCACTGACACATTCACCCATAAATGAATAAACACATGAATGAATGAATGAATGAATGGCACAGAGCACTCACTGCAGTAGTGAACATGATAATGGTGGAAATGAATTGAAAGAAAGAAACTGTTGTGTAGTTGACGTGTCTCTGCTCTCTTGACCTCTCTTGACCCCTCTTGACCTCTCTTGACCCCTCTTGACCCCTCTCTGCTCTGTGGCTGGCATCTCGTCTGCGTCCGCTTCCAGGTGAGACTGCTGGACCAGTGGAGACAGCCCCGCAATCCTCCCGCCCCCCCGCCACCATCAGCCAATGGCGCGGCAGCGCCAGGGGGGGTGTCTGAGCCAGAGTCTGCCGTCAAGGCCCGGAGACAACTGGCCACGAGTATCTACTCCAGAATCAACAGGGACAGGTACACCTGAGCACCCTCACCTGAGTCAGTAGGGACAGGTACTCCTCAACATCCACACCTGAGTGAGTAGGGGCAGGTACACCTCAACATCCACACCTGAGTGAGTAGGGGCAGGTACACCTCAACATCCACACCTGAGTGAGTAGGGACAGGTACACCTCAACGTGCCTCATGGATGCGTGTGCTGTGTTTGCTGTGCTGCAGGTCGGAGTTCATCGCTGACCGGGGGGGTGTGCGGATCTCCTCTGGCCATCAGCAGGCTGAGGGGCGGATCTGTGTGAGCGTGCAGAGCGCTGTGGAGTGTGAGGTCCAGCTGTGCGTGGAGAACACGGGCGACGGCGCCGTCCTCTTCACCTACTACTCCCTACTGCACTGGGTGGCCTGCTTCAGCCTGGAGGACGAGCAGAGGGTCACCCGCGCCCGACCGCTGCACCTGCCGCCAGGTAAGGGGGCAAGGCCGAGGGGGCACTGGGGTCCAGTCTGGAGGGGTGACGTGGTCATAGAAACCTGAAGGGGGCGCTGTGCTTCAGCTTAGAGGACCAGCACAGCGTCACCCAACCAGACCCCTAATTCCAGCCAAGGTATGTTAGTCATAACAACATAGCATTGTCCTGTTTATGACATGGTGATCTCAGCCTTACAACGCCTGAGGGTTTCAGTGAAATATTTCCCTGAGTTCTGGAGGTGTGTGTAGTGTACTTAGATGATGTGGAGTTCTGAAGGTGTGTGTAGTGTACTTAGATGTTGTTGTGGAGTTCTGGAGGTGTGTGTGTAGTGTACTTACTGTAGATGTCGTTGTGGAGTTCTGGAGGTGTGTGTAGTGTACTTAGATGTCGTTGTGGAGTTCTGGAGGTGTGTGTAGTGTACTTAGATGTCGTTGTGGAGTTCTGGAGGTGTGTTCCAGGCTGCGTGTTTGTTCAGGTTTGCCAGCTAACTCTTTGTGATTTCCATATCAGGTGGTATTTTATAGTTGTTACTGTTTATTGCTGTGCTCCATATTACTGTTTATTGCTGTGCTCGTTGCTTTTATGAGTGCAGCCATGTCAAACACACTGACAATCATGGCACTCACAGCTATCCAGTGGGATTAGAAGTAACTAATAAAGGTTTTACATAACTGCGTGTCTGTGTGTCAGTCGTATGTCATAGCTGGCATTTTCAAAAAGCCACAGCTACTCACGGGTCATTATTAGGAAGGGATGCCAAAGCTGGGTGGATTATTATTAGAAAGGGATGCCAAAGCTGGGCGGGTCAGGGTTCACTTTGGGCCATCTTAGATATGAACTTTACTGTAGGAACTGGGTGGTGCTGTATTAGTTTCAAACTGATTTCTGATAATAGACAGAGCTGCCTCTTAGATATGAACTTTACTGTAGGAACTTGGTGGTGCTGTATTAGTTTCAAACTGACGTTCTGATAATAGCCAGAGCTGCCTCTTTGTCCATACCTATGTGTGGCCAGAAGGGCAGGTATTATGAAGCGCGGTTGTTCCGTCCTGGAATGTGACCCTTTCGGTCCATTCTCGGCAAACTGGGTCCCCTCTTAGTGCTGAATTGATACCCAGTCCAATCATAACTGAAGAAAAGGGGAACCCACCCATTGTTTTACTTGACTAGAACCATCCCCCTCCAGCACTGCAGGTCTGCAGAACTGACCCAAGCTCATGTTCCGTTCCTCAGGAGAGCAGAATGGTGTGACTCTGCGGTTCTGCAGAACTGACCGGAGTTCATGTTCCGTTCCTCAGGAGAGCAGTATGATGTGACTCTGCGGTTCTGCAGAACTGACCCAAGTTCATGTTCCGTTCCTCAGGAGAGCAGTATGGCGTGACTCTGCGGTTCTGCAGAACTGACCGGAGGTTTTGTTTCGTTCCTCAGGAGAGCAGTACGGTGTGACTCTGCGGTTCCGGGCTAGGCACGTGGGGTTCTACCAGGCCACGTTGGTGTTTGAGTTCCGGTCGGCGGGGGCGGCGGACAGCCCTTCCTTCCACGTGCTGCGCTTCATCGAGGGGGCGCACACCTCCGCCCTGACCGAGGCCCTGGCGCCCATCGCCCCCTACACGCCACGCAGGATCAACGCCAGCCAGCACCCCAACGCCAGGGTGGAGGACGGAGTGCGCCCAGACAGGTGTGTGGTCAGCAGACAGGTGTGTGGTCAGCAGACAGGTGTATGGTCAACAGACAGGTGTGTGGTCAGCAGGCAGGTGTGTAGTCAGCAGACAGGTGTGTGGTTAGCAGACAGGTGTGTGGTTAGCAGACAGGTGTGTGGTTAGCAGACAGGTGTATGGTCAGCAGACAGGTGTATGCAGGTGTATGGTCAGCAGACAGGTGTGTGGTTAGCAGACAGGTGTGTAGTTAGCAGACAGGTGTGTGGTCAGCAGACAGGTGTATGGTCAGCAGACAGGTGTATGGTCAGCAGACAGGTGTGTGGTTAGCAGACAGGTGTGTGGTCAGCGGTCCCTCCATCGCACCACTGCGATGATCAGTCTGTGCATTAAATTCCCACAGCTTATCTACACATTAACCTCACCAGTGTTTGCATTGACTTCCTACAGCTTACAGTATCTACATATAAACCTCAGAAGTGTTTGCGGTGGAGTTTAACGAGTAGGAAATTATGGGTTTGACTTGGCTGGGTGTTGATATGCATTCTACTGAAAATATTCCATTTCATGTGCCATAGTTCTGCATATGATAAATAAATTAGTGTAGACTTAAAGTTCTCAAGTATTCTGCTGGGATTCAGACGTGGAAAAGGCTGTTTAAGATTTGAAAACAGATCATTATATATATAAGTATATATAAGTCTGCATGTTCTGCGGATGTCAAGCGGTTGGGCCATATATATTTGAACAACATATCCTGACATGTGGAACTCCGAACTTAGCCGGCTCTTACACTCCTCCCCTCCAACAGACATATAAGTATATGTACTCTTTTGATCCCGTGAGGGAAATTTGGTCTCTGCATTTATCCCAATTCGTGAATTAGTGAAACACACAAGCACACAGTGAACACACAGTGAGGTGAAGCACACACTAATCCCAGCACAGTGAGCTGCCTGCATCAACAGAGGCGCTCGGGGAGCAGTGAGGGGTTAGGTGCCTTGCTCAAGGGCACTTCAGCCGTGCCTACTGGTCGGGGTTCGAACCGGCAACCCTCCGGTTACAGGTCTGAAGTGCTAACCAGTAGGCCACGGCTGCCCCACAACATTATGTAAATTACCTTGTGTGGAGATTCTGTTCATGTGCGTTGTTATGGCAGCAGATCCAGTATCTGTTTCATTTCCAGAAGCACTTGTGGAAAGTAATGGACACGTGCAAAACATGAATTCAGCAAAGAATATCTTTATCTATAAAAATGTCATCCAGTTTCCGGTATCAAAAGGCAATAAACAGTTCTTAATATCATAATTTGTCAATGTTATTCCCTACTGAGCACAGCAAGCACGGTCAAAAAACTGTGTTTCTCTGTGCTTCTTCGATCCTTTTAACTAACGCTCTCTTCCAAAGTGTCTTTACGCGTGGGTACCAAACTATCAAAATAAGAGTCTATTATTTTCACATTGGCATTAACTTAAATTGGCATCATTCTTTCCATGAAATATTGAAGAAATACACACAATCTTAATACAAATTGAAAAAAATATGAAATATTTTTCTATGACTCTAACCTGCGTGTTCAACCACGTTCATCCTGTTCAATCACGCGGAGATTCTGTTAATGTGCGTCGATGACGTTCACAGATAATGTCTGCATGAAAGCATCATATCTGAATGACCAGAAGGGTCGGACATCCGTTTGACAAAGATCGGCATATAGTGCGGAGGACATGCTCTGAAAACAGCTATAGACTCATCAGACCAAACCAGGGCTGTTTCTAAGACAGCTCTGGTTGGGGTTCTGTGTTCCGTGTCTCTTGATTTTAGAGTCAGCTCTGGTTGGGGTTCTATGTTCCGTGTCTCTTGATTTTAGAGTCAGCTCTCATTGGGGTTCTGTGTTCGGTGTCTCTTGGTTTTAGAGTCAGCTCTGATTGGGGTTCTGTGTTGTCTCTTAGTTTTGTGGTCCAGAACCTGAAACAAGTGCTGATTTTGGAGAGCTATGACATTCCCCTCTACATCGATGACCTGATCTCCTACATGACTCAGAGCAGAAGCGCCTCCATGGACAAGGTCTACACCCTGAAGTAAGTCATTAGGATCCACCATCACTTATCTCCTCACAAGGTCTACACCCTGAAGTAAGTCATTAGGATCCACCATCACTTATCTCCTCACAAGGTCTACACCCTGAAGTAAGTCATTAGGATCCGCCATTACTTATCTCCTCACATCTTCTTCTGTATGATGCAATGGGTGGACATACAGAAGGCTATTACACATGTAGGCTTGGGAATCGGTTCCAGGTATCGGTTAGGAACCGGTTCCAAACGTTCTGATCCATCGGAATCGTACACATTCACATGTTAACGATTCCACTAACGATTCCAATACAAAGCTTTGTTTTAGAAATGTTTACTTTTTTAGACATTTTAAAGCATTTAACTTCTGTATTGATATTGCACACTTGATACTCATTCTCTAAAACCACTTTAAATTAGACATTCAAAGCCAACAACTCTCAAAGCCATCCTATAAGTGTTCAGCTAATGGTACAGGAATCAATATGGGAATCGATAAGGAATCGCAACGATAAGCAGACTCGACAATGGCATTGATATCGATAATTTCTTAACGATGCCCATCCCTATACACATGTATTAACAACATGTATTGGTCATATAATTGTTCTCATGTCAGAAACCCTGACATCAAACTTCATTTTGTATTGTATTGAGTTCAAGCCAAATCTGACTGTTGGGGGAAAACATATTTGAGTATGCGTTTGTTGTTTGCTACTATCGTAAGTATGATATAAGTGATAAGTATAAGGAGTATGACTGTGTGTGATAAGGTTTGTGTGCGACTACTGAAGCACAGAATTGCATAATACTAAGGTATGTAGTTAAAGGTCAGTTGATTGATTTGCAGGATTTATTTGCATTAAAGGCAGTTGTATTACATGGACTTATCAAACATTGAATTCAATTTATCAAATCTCAAATTAGCTGACATTAAAGTATGTATGCTGTAACACCATATTACTGCATTACTGCACATACATTAACACCATATTACTGCATTACTGCACATACATTAAAGTGTGTAAGCTGTAACACCATATTACTGCATTACTGCACATACATTAAAGTGTGTAAGCTGTAGCACCATATTACTGCATTACTGCACATACATTAAAGTGTGTAAGCTGTAACACCATATTACTGCATTACTGCACATACATTAAAGTGTGTAAGCTGTAACACCATATTACTGCATTACTGCACATACATTAAAGTGTGTAAGCTGTAGCACCATATTACTGCATTACTGCACATACATTAAAGTGTGTAAGCTGTAGCACCATATTACTGCATTACTGCACATACATTAAAGTGTGTAAGCTGTAGCACCATATTACTGCATTACTGCACATACATTAAAGTGTGTAAGCTGTAACACCATATTACTGCATTACTGCACATACATTAAAGTGTGTAAGCTGTAGCACCATATTACTGCATTACTGCACACACATTAAAGTGTGTAAGCTGTAGCACCATATTATGGAAGCATATGAGTAGCTTTTTTCAAATGAGAATGCAATCTGCAATATGCAATTTAAAAAGACATTACATTATGCAATTGACAATTCATTATGCAATTTAATATTGCAATTTGCAATAATATCCAACAAATTGTATTTTAATCTGCAAAGTGACAATGAAATCCTAAAATCAATTCCAATAATTTTGGTTAAAAAAATAGAATAAACATGGATTGAATTGCATTCCATTTTGCCATGGTACTTCAGTCTCAAAATTCAAATGGCAATTCATTTTGCATTTCAATGTTCAATATTCAGTTTCATCATTTAACTGTCAATTCGTTTTGCAATTTAATATTTAAAGTGCAATGTAGGATTGCATTTTGAAAACATATTTGGCAAAACTGTCAATGCCAGCTTGAAAAGATTTTGGATTATTTTGGGCAAAACGTTTTGCCATCGTTTTGAGGCATTTTATTCAAATGGAAAAGAAATAGCGCCCCCCGTGATTGCATTGCATTTTGGTCACGCTCTTTGTGTTGCAAAATTCAAATGGCCATTCAATCTGCCAAACGCATTGCAATCTGTCAAGTCACTCGTCAAGGCGGGAACTAGGCTACGTCACTTCCGTGTTAACGTCTTCTTACCAGAGCCCGTCTACGGGCTAATGTCTTATTAGACATTCTCTGTTCTTACCCAGTTAGCGTTTGCAATGGAGGAGTTTGCAGTCTCTGGCCGACAGACCCGGCTGTAGAGTACAGTGACAGAGGGGGCATTTGCGATTTTCAAGGGGGCACTTTTTTTTGGGGGGGGGGGGGTGTTGGCGGCGCAAACATATCATGTCACAGTTGATGAATAATGTTAACCGTGACCGCGAGTAGGCCTAGTGTCCGCGAGACCCAGCTGTGTTCTTACATTATTAAGGCTCTTATGTTGCTGCTGATAACTTTGCCAACCAGCGGCATCTTTAGTAGCATCCCCTCCCCCCAGCAATTAGTAGCCTACAAATAAGCATCGTATACAACAATTCAGCGAGATAGATTTGGCCAAACGTGGGCCCGGAGCGACCGCACCCCCCGGTTTGCTTATGAGGCTAGCCAGACCACGGAGGGGAGTCTCCGTTGTGTGTGTGTGTGTGTGTGTGTGAGAGAGAGAGACAGCAGGGCAAGGAAATGCTGTGAGTTTTAGCCTAACTAACGACAATGGACGACAGAGTGGGCGATCTAGCCCTACTTGTCCTGTGAACTCCAAAGAGCTCCGCGATCTCCCTAATAGGAGAGGTAACCTTCTATTCCCTCCAGTGGTATCCACAGAAGGTCTCCCCACCGTCTAGCGCCCATTAGCTGTAAGGCCTCAGAAATCTTTGAACGGACCAGGTTGACATCAAATCGGACAAGTAGGGCTAGATAGCCCACTCTGTCGTCCATTTTCAGTAATCTTTCCGTTGAGTCAGACTCGTTGACACGGTGGTGTTCTACATAATCAGCCAGAGACCTTAGTGCAGCTGCAAACTTCTCCATTGCAAGCAAGCACTAACTGGGTAAGACGTAAACACGGAAGTGACGTAGCCTAGTTCCCGCCTTGACGAGAGACTTGACAGATTGCAATGCGTTTGGCATATTGAATGGCCATTTGAATTTTGCAACACAAAGAGCGTGACCAAAGTGCAATGCAATCACGGGGGGCGCTATTTCTTTTCCATTTGAATAAAATGCCTCAAAAGATGGCAAAACGTTTTGCCCAAAATAATCCAAAATCTTTTCAAGCTGGCATTGACAGTTTTGCCAAATATGTTTTAAAAATGCAATCCTACATTGCACTTTAAATATTAAATTGCAAAACGAATTGACAGTTAAATGATTAAACTGAATATTGAAAATTGAAATGCAAAAGGAATTGCAATTTGAATTTTGAGACTGAAGTACCATGGCAAAATGGAATGCAATTCAATCCATGTTTATTCTATTTTTTAACCAAAATTATTCAAATTGATTTTAGGATTGCATTGTCACTTTGCAAATTAAAATACAATTTGTTGGAAATTATTGCAAATTGCAATATTAAATTACATAATGAATTGTCAATTGCATAATGTAATGTCATTTTGAATTGCATATTGCAGATTGCATTCTCATTTGAATAAAGCTACTCATATGCTTCCATACCATATTACTGCATTACTGCACATACATTAAAGTGTGTAAGCTGTAACACCATATTACTGCATTACTGCACATACATTAAAGTGTGTAAGCTGTAGCACCATATTACTGCATTACTGCACATACATTAAAGTGTGTAAGCTGTAGCACCATATTACTGCATTACTGCACATACATTAATTGAATTATAAACTATTGTTATTGTTGTTGTTGTTGTTTGTTGTTGTTTGTTGTCAGAGCGCTGCTGGAGTCTCCTTTGAGCTTTGAGAACTACACGGCACGCTTCCAGGTGCTTCTGCAGCTGGAGGAGACTCAGATGCAGGTGGACATCCGGGCGTACGACATGGAGGACGCTAAGATGGTCAGAGACCCCAACAACAAGAAACTGCTGGTGCTGAAGGTACTAGATGATGCTGACACCGATATCACCTCACAATATCACATTACAGCATCTGGAGGTTACTGTGCATTAAATGCCATCAGTGGTCCAATATCACATTACAGCATCTGGAGGTTACTGTGCATTAAATGCCATCAGTGGTCCAATATCACATTACAGCATCTGGAGGTTACTGAACATTAAATGCCATCAGTGGCCCATTTCACTGTGCCATTACTCCTACACATTGCACATACACCCAAACACCTTTCTGCAAATACAAACACCTTCTGGAGATGGTATGCATGCCAGAACCATGCCAGAGTCAGGCCAGAGCCAGGCCAGTAGGTGTTGGTTACCCAGTGCCAGTGTTGGTCAAGTTACTTGGAAAAAGTAATTAGTTACTGATTACTGATTACTTATCCAAGAAAGTAATCCAGTTACTTTACTGATTACTTATTTTCAAAAGTAATTAGTTACTTTACTATTTACTTTACTTAGTTACTTTTCAAAAACACACTAGCTACACAACCTGAATACGCTTTTTTAAAACTTGGTTTTATTAGTTTCAATCTTAACTTTTTGGTGTGTATACTCCTTCATTCGAATAGATGTAAATAAAATACAGCAATAAAATAATTAAAACCAAAGTCTCTATTAACATTTACATCTTTTAACAGTTGCAGTGCAGAGAGGA
>NW_027468881.1:38123863-38143863 GCF_046254945.1 Alosa pseudoharengus | reverse complement strand
AGAACCACAGAACCATAGAGTGATGCTGAAACAGAACCATAGAGTGATGCTGAAACAGAACCGTAGAGTGATGCTGAAACAGAACCACAGAACCATAGAGTGAAACAGAACCATAGAGTGAGGCTGAAACAGAACCACAGAACCATAGAGTGAAACAGAACCATAGAGTGATGTTGAAACAGAACCATAGAACCATTGAGTGATGCTGAAACACACAGTGATGTAAAACATACGAGCGATTTAAAGTCATGAAGAGCTCATTTGTTTTTTAGCTATGACTGGGTTTGCTTGTTTTTTAGCTATGACTGGGTTTGCTTGTAATGTCAACTAAGGCATGAGATTATTTGATTTGGTTACCTGTTTGCCCAGGTGAGCATAAGGCAGGTGAGATCTTGCCGTGCAGGTAGTGGGTGACTCACCTGTTTGGTAATGATAATGATGTGGTGTAGGGAGTTCACCTGGTTGGACTGGTCACAGTGCTGTGTTCTACAGGACGGGAGTGTGAGTTTATTGTAGAACAACATAGTTAGTGGAGCCACAAGATAAAGAGGTTGTGAACACATATCATAAATCCATAAAATGTCATTAAAATTTCTGTGTGTATGCGTGTGTGTGTGTGTATGTGTGTGTGTGTGTGTGTGTCCTCCATAGCTGTATGATTCTCCCTCCTGCTCCCACATCCTGGCGTGTGCTCCGTCTAACAGCGCTGCTGACCTGCTGTGTGAGAAGATTCTGGAATACGC
The DNA here is from genome assembly GCF_046254945.1 of Alosa pseudoharengus. Taxonomy (NCBI): domain Eukaryota; kingdom Metazoa; phylum Chordata; class Actinopteri; order Clupeiformes; family Clupeidae; genus Alosa; species Alosa pseudoharengus. The sequence goes on along the minus strand of NW_027468881.1, from coordinate 38,143,120 downwards.
TGACCAACACCAAGTCTACCGCCTCTACGCCAGCAGCAGGGACCCTCGCTTCATACCTCCGGCTGTCCTGGTCAGTCGAGTGTGTGTGTGTGTGTGTGTGTGTGTGATAGTGATGCATGTCATCTCTTTAACCCTTTAGGCGCCAGAGTTTTTTTTTTCAAAACGTTCAATTCTGACATCTTCATTTCAAAAGGCTATATCTTAAAAGTGATAAGAGATAGAGACTTTCTGTAAATTAGAGAAATATTAAGGATGACCCAAAGTTTATGTAGGGATTAAATGTTTATATCTAATTTGCATATTATGACGTCATATGGTGGTGGCCATCTTGGATTATAGAATTTTCATGAAAAGTCGCATGTTTGAATGATAAAATGCACCACTTCTTTCCCCCCAAACTGTCCCTCACCTTCTGTATGCTATATTGCACAATACTGAATGCTCAGGTAAATAGTAAGTAGTAAACAAACTGTGTAAATCATTACTAATAAATGGCAGAAACAAACCAAATGCATGTAGCGGTAGGCTGGCCTTTTGCTGTAGAGATTTTCCATTTACTACATACAGTAGGCACTCTGATTCCATGTATGGGGCACATATATATTATTCAGATGACACACAAACACAAGTAGACAAGACCTGTTTAGTTCAAGTACAAGAGACAATGTTAGTATTTTTTTTCTTTTTGTTTTTGTTGATGTTTTTTTTGTTGTTTTTTTCTTAGCTGACAAAGACACACACATCACAAGGACATGAACACACAAAAAAGAACACATAGTGTATGTCCTAAATGGTCAGTGAAATAGATAGCAAATCAACAGTGTAGGCCTTTTGCTGTAGAGATAATGACTTCCTATCCCTATCCATACAGGGCGGGCATTCCCATCATCTTGTGATAGACTATGCATGGCCTAATGCAGTGTTTCCCAAACTTTTTTTCTGGCGACCCACTTTTTAAAAATGACAGACCATCGCGACCCATTTCACTTCAAATCCCTGCAACCACCTATATTGTTTTAGGCCACAGGTTCTCCAACTTTTCTATGCCTCCCCCAACCATACATTGCTATAGGATCTAGATAGATAGATCTTGCTTTGAACACGGTAGTGTTGCATTTTGAGCACCATCAGGGTGAAAAGTTGGAAATGACTACTTAAAAGATACGTTTTAATGCGCATCCGAGAGTTTGGGGAAATTCGCATGTTGCGCATTCGTCAGCATAGTAAAGCTGTTCCTGTATTTCTAAAAGAAATGTTGTGGGCTACGTTGCGTTGCAGACAAATGGGCCCATAACACTGCGGGCGTCAATTCCGATGTAAACAGCAAATAACTCAAGTCGTTATATTGTATTGTATTATATTATATAGTCGTTTTATCAGAACAAGGCTTTTGGGCAATAGCCGGAAGAATGCGCATTTACTTTAGAGTTCGCGAGGTAGAAAACGAGAGAAATAGTGTTGTCTATGTCTATTTAAATTGTAGCCTAATATAATGCACTGTTGTGCATTTTAAATCAGAAATAAGAATGTGAGGAGGTTGCTATTAACTTTAAAGATTGCATCTACAATCGAAACTATCTACATGCAAATTGAATATCCTTATCCGGTCTATGGATGTCTGCTTTAGTTGACAGCACGGTCACTAGATTTTAATCGGTAAAGTTGAGGAGGTATCTGTTAATGTTCGTGCAAATAGGCGGATTCTCTTGCAGTTTGCAACTGCGAGGTAGGCCTACAGGTCATGGCAGGCGCCGCAGAGAACGGTTTCATTTTGAGAGGTATATCCATGCTCTGGCTCCCCCTCTGCGATGCGTTCGTCCCCCAGTTTCATGCGCCAGTTTCATGAGTTTTTATGACAAACCCGTAACTGTGGTAGTTAACAAACTACATCCTAATAGAAAACTGTTAACTTTCCTGGTATCAAATGACAAATGGTATCAGTTAGACCTATAACACAACATAAATTGTGCTGGGTTGGCGACCCAAATAAATTCTCCTGCGACCCACCCGTGGGTCGCGACCCAGACTTTGGGAAACACTGGCCTAATGGCTCCCCTGCCCCGTGTCACCACCTCTGCTCCTGCTACGAGCAACATGGCCAGATCTGCCTCGCGCGCGCCGAGTGGAGAGAATTTGCGCAGCTCGGAATAGGCCTACTGTCATTCTCATTGCGACTCCCCACACTGCCTCTACGTTCCCCCATAACTGTCCTATGAGCACTTTGACATCGTCTAACATCCCCAGTGGCATTAGACAAAGGCTCCACCACGTTACTGTCGGCACGATTGCGGAGAGGCACACGGTCAGAAGACAGAAGCTAGCGCTACATGGACATTACCTCCAGCCTCGTTCGCCACACCACTAACACCCTGCTAACTTCCCGATGAACACTCCGACCCCGTGAAACATTATTCCCACCACTGACATTGGGCAAACGATTCAACGTTTGTGCTTGGTGTAAGCTAAACTCTCACTTTGTCCAGCTGCATAATTGCAAGGCAGGGACGCATCTGAAGCCTCACTAAACGAATCACCGTCATTTTCTGAAGGCAGATATTCCCCTTCAGAATCAGGGTCCGCGAATAGAAGACCCAACACTTCATTTCGGGTAAACTTTTTTGATGCCATTAGACGATAATCTAATGCAAATACTCGCTGACGTTGATAATACCGCTCTGATAAAGTGACTCACACGCACACTAGCTCCGGTATTGCACACACTGATTCAATGCGCTGTAGCTCGAAGGTTTTGTTTAAAGCATGACCTTTTTTGGACTCGGGGATGACGTATGACATGTCTGCCATCTAGTGGAGTAGAGGTCGAACGAAATATGACACCCTATTTGACTAAATCGGCCGTTTTATTTAGTACCGCATCTTGTCGAGTAAACTCGACCGTGGCGCCTAGAGGGTTAAATGTGTGTGTGTGTGTGTGCAATACTACTACAACAATTTACTAATAGTAACAGTTGCAATACTGTGTGTGTGTGTGTGTGTGTGTGTGTGTGTGTGTTTTGGTGAAGGACATAAGAATCTCCATCTGGTGCACTTCTGATATGCAAAGGCCAGATTGTGTCAGTTTCTCACGTGTGTGTTTTTGTGTGTGTGTTTGTGTTGACCACAGGAATGCTGTAACTTTGACGGTGATGACATTGTGTTTCCCTCCAAAGAGTTGTTATTGGAGTACAAGATCCTGGTGACCACTGTGGTGACGGCTGGACGGTGAGGAAACATGGCCGCCGCCAGGGAACCTTTGCTCAGAACAGAGGCTGTATCGTGGGGCATCTACCTTTGAGCATCTCTGCTCAGAACAGAGACTGTATCGTGGGGCATCTGTCTTTTAGAGCATCTCTGCTCAGAACAGAGACTGTATCGTGGGGCATCTGTCTCGTAGAGTATCTGTGCTCAGAACAGAAGCTGTATCTTGGGGCATCTGTCTCTTAGAGCATCTCTGCTCAGAACAGAGGCTGTATCTTGGGGCATCTGTCTCTTAGAGCATCTCTGCTCAGAACAGAGGCTGTATCTTGGGGCATCTGTCTCGTAGAGTATCTGTGCTCAGAACAGTCGGTTGTCGAGTCGTTTTCCCGAGCTGTTAACTAGAAGTTGCCAATAGAAGGCCCCCTGTTGTTGTATCCCGACTCATCGACTCGCTCAAACCCTGTGTACCCCGAGTTCAAATTGGCTGCAACCATTTACAGTAAATGAGAGCCATAAAGACACTGTTTATTAGCAGTCCGATTTGTCCAATTTGTATCTCATTCAATCTAACTGTAGGTTACTAATGCTCCTCCTGCAGCCCCGTGTGAATCTAACTGTAGGTTACTAATGCACCTCCTGCAGTTCTGTGTGAATCTAACTGTAGGTTATACAGTATATCTGTAGGTTATACATATACAGTATATCTGTAGGTTATGTACTGTATACAGTATATCTGTAGGTTATGTATATCAAGTATATCTGTAGGTTATATATATACAGTATATCTGTAGGGTATGTATATACTAGGGCTGTCAAAAAAAACTGATTAATTTCGATTAATTAATTTGAGAAAAAATAACTGATTAAAAAATTAGTGCAGATTAATCGATTCCGTATGACCTTTGACCCCGAGCCGTTCTAGTCAGTAAAAATGAGATTGTAAAATGAAGGAGAAAGAAGAGAACGTGCTGCCTGGATCATCGATTGGAACATTTACTTTAAAAAAACGGCCTGATGGTGTTGAAAATAAAGTCCTCTGCAATGTCTGCAGCATGGAATTTGCATATCACCGGAGTTCATCAACTCTATAGTCGCACATCAATGCAAAGAAATAAGTGTTGACATTGAGGGGAGTGTTAATTAATTTTCATTGTGTCCCCTAGGTTATATCTGTGGCCTGAAATGCCTTGTATGTGAAAAAAAAAACTTCTTCCCGAAGCACATTTGAATTTATTTCCTCAGCATATTAGGTCATATCATAGATTATTATGGCAATTATTTGAACAGTGAAAATAATAATAAAAGAGTTGTTGAACTTTAATGTCACTAATGCTGATTATTCAATCATTCATTTGAATTTAAATATTTAAAATACCTTCACAGCAAAAATTATATATGCGATTAATTTAGATCAATTAATCACAGAGTATGTAATTAATTAGATTAATTTTTTTAATCGATTGACAGCCCTAGTATATACAGTATATCTGTAGGTTATATATATACAGTATATCTGTAGGTTATGTATATACAGTATATATGTAGGTTATATATATACAGTATATCTGTAGGTTATGTATATACAGTATATCTGTAGGGTATGTATATACAGTATATCTGTAGGTTGTACAGTATTAGGGTTGGGCGATGTCGCCTAAATTGGCATTTGACGATGTGTACAGTAAAACATCGTGATGGACGATGATATCGTCGGGGGGGGTTTCGTGTAGTAAACAGCCTATAGGTATGTCTGTACAGAAATACATTTATAATGTTCTACATAAAAATAAAAAAAATGCTATTATATAGGCTATACGGCCTGATGAAAGTGGACAGCTAAGAGAGACATACTGACCAGGCTACCGAAGTTGTGTGGAAGATCTAATCCAAGAAAATTGTTGTGAAAGACGGATAGACAATCAATCTGAACACTTGCGTGTGCACCAACCAGCGGAATATTACACATTGACAGACTTCGCTGGACCCAGCAAAAAAGCTACTTAAGACTACTATCGTGGTCACTCATTTAAAATATTAGTACTATGCAGCATCCCACGTTATCAGGCTACCGTCTATGCTGACTATAAGGGCGGCGGGAAGTGAAAGTAAAGGGCTGCAATCGCGCAGTCCAGGCTATAGGAGGGCGAAGTAAAAACACTTTTACAAATAACGAATCCCGATTACCACTCCGCTGCTGTCTGGGACTTTTGCTAAATGCATGAAATACAATCCTTGCAGTGAAAGACGGATAGGCTACCTTCTGATCCTATAATTAACGAAAGATATGGTTTATTTTAACACAGAGAAGAAGGACGCATTTGGCGCTCGCTGTAGCCTCGCAAAAATATTTGAGCGCTAGAATGTCCTAGTCGTAGCCTAACAATAATAAATCTATATTTTCTGCTAAAACATTAGGCTACATATTACGTCCAATGTAGGCTATAGGCCTGCGAGACATGTAGGCTACTAAAGGACAATTAGGCTACACATTCCCGTCACAGTCAGGAATTATTTGAATAAGAGGGTAAGTCTTTTATTTTACAAGACGGTAGACTAATACGTGATAACTGTTTGGCTGACAGCCTTTAAAGTAGGCTCAATTTCATTTTCAGGGAAAGGTTTTTTTATGTTTTAGCCTGTTACAGCAAGAATTAGTGACTGGCATGTGGGGGCGTGGCATCACGATGGTTGCTTTCCATCGTGATGCCTGTCAACCATCACGATGGACGATGATATCGTCCATCGGCACAACCCTATACAGTATATCTGTAGGTTATATATATACAGTATATCTGTAGGTTGCTAATGCTCGCCTTCTCCGGCATCGGTGCAACAAAACCTTTTTTTCAGCCACACCTTATTTTCAAATGTTTAATTTGCCTAAGGAGGTTTCTAGCGTTGACCACAAGTAATTTTACGTGTGTGTGTGTGTGTGTATTTTCACCTTACAGGCTTGTAAGTGGCGGTCTACATAAGGGCCACTTTAGTCACGTATTTATAGATGAGGCTGGTCATGCCCCTGAGCCAGAGGTCATGATCCCTGTGGCAGGTAAGCACTAGAGGACTCTGGGTAATGTAGTCCTGAGCCTGATTAATTGATAATGTGGTCATTATGTGCATGTGTATGTATGCTCCTTGTAAACTGTGGTGTCTACGTAAAGGATGTGTTTTCTCATCGTCAGGGTTACTGGACCCCGAGTGTGTGTGAGGTGTGTGTATGTCAGGTCTATGACGTGTGTGTTTTTTCATCATCAGGGTTACTGGACCCCAAGTCGGGTCAGCTGGTTCTGGCTGGAGACCCTAAACAGCTGGGCCCCATCCTCAGATCACCCATCGCCAAGAAACACGGCCTGGGTGAGTCTGTGTGTGTGTGTGTGTGTGTGTGTGTGTGTGTGTGTGTGTGTGTGTGTGTGTGTGTGTGTGTGTGTGTGTGCGTGTGAGAGAGAGAGAGACCTCCTGGGTTTGTATGACAGAGAGAGTGAGTTGTGTTCTTGTTTGTAGAGACAGTTGTGATTGTGTGTGTGTGTGTTTGTAGAGCTGTCTCTGCTGGAGAGGTTGATGAAGCACAACTCTCTGTACCAGAAGGATGAGACAGGCCACTATAACAACCGCTACGTCACCAAACTACTGCTCAACTACAGGTGCTCCCTTCCACACACACACACACACACACACACACACACACGTGCATGCACACACCCACACATGCAAATGCACAAACACACACTGCCAAGTGAGGGTAAACTTCATTGTTATTTTCAAAATAACAAAATGCATGATGGACATTTGGAACTCACAGCTGAAGCTATAGAGGTATGACACAAAACTCCCCTATAGAGGTCTGACACAAAAACTCCTCTATAGAGGTCTGACACACAAAACTCCCCTATAGAGGTCTGACACAAAACTCATGACTCAAGTCATGAGGAGAGTGGGAAATGAGTAAAGAGTGTAAAGAGAGTGGGAAATGTCAAAACCCATGTGAGTTCACATATCGAAGGTAGATGCTTTCAGAACATATATGGTTTAGGTGGTTGAATCAGTTTTCTCCTAATGGTACAGACCCAAAGGTATCAGCCATATAGCCGATGTACTCATACCCTATGTGTTATGAATGGGCCGATGTACTCATACCCTATGTGTTATGAATGGGCATATAGCCGATGTACTCATACCCTATGTGTTATGAATGGGCAGCAGATGTACTCATACCCTATGTGTTATGAATGGGCATATAGCCGATGTACTCATACCCTATGTGTTATGAATGGGCAGCAGATGTACTCATACCCTATGTGTTATGAATGGGCATATAGTGGATGTACTCATACCCTATGTGTTATGAATGGGCATATAGTGGATGTACTCATACCCTATGTGTTATGAATGGGCATATAGCCGATGTACTCATACCCTATGTGTTATGAATGGGCATATAGCCGATGTACTCATACCCTATGTGTTATGAATGGGCAGCAGATGTACTCATACCCTATGTGTTATGAATGGGCATATAGTGGATGTACTCATACCCTATGTGTTATGAATGGGCAGCAGATGTACTCATACCCTATGTGTTATGAATGGGCATATAGTGGATGTACTCATACCCTATGTGTTATGAATGGCAGCAGATGTACTCATACCCTATGTGTTATGAATGGCAGCAGATGTACTCATACCCTATGTGTTATGAATGGGCATATAGTGGATGTACTCATACCCTATGTGTTATGAATGGGCAGCAGAGTAAAGGGGAGGGAGAGACATGTCTTAGTTGGTTGGTTGGTTGTCACCGGGACGCAGAGCTAGAGGTCAGTAGTAATATGAATGTTGTTTGGAATGCCTCCTTCCAGGTCCCATGAGAGCATCCTAAAGATCCCTTTCACACACGCACACACACACCCGAACAACACACACACACACACACACACACATAAACACACACACACACACACACACAAACACACACACACACACACACACACACACACACACATATGAATGCTGTGTGATCTCCTCTCTCCAGGTCCCATAAGAGCATCCTAAAGATCCCTTACACACACGCACACACACACCCGAACAACACACACACACACACACACACACACACACACATAAACACACACACACACAGGCACACAGACACACACACACACACACACAGGCACACACACACACACACACCCATATGAATGTTGTGTAATCTCCTTTCTCCAGGTCCCATAAGAGCATCCTGAAGATCCCTAACGATCTGTTCTATGACGGAGAGCTGGTGGCCAGTGCTGACGAGATGTCCACCCACATGTACTGCACCTGGGAACACCTGCCCAAGCAGGTGGGGCTCTGACCATATACTGTACAGTGCAACCTGTTGCTCCTTCCTCCGTGTCTCTGTAGTTCAGAGTCAACGTTCCTTTCTTGTGTGTGTGTGTGTGTGTGTGCGTGCGTGCGTGCGTGTGTGTGTGCCTGTGTGTGCGTGTGTGTGTGCGTGCACGTGCGTGTGTGTGTGGCTGTGTGTGTGTGTGTGTGTCCCCAGAATTTCCCACTGATCTTCCATGGAGTAATAGGGAAGGATGAGAGGGAGGCCAACAGCCCGTCCTTCTTCAACCGCTCCGAGATCGACGTCGTCATGGGATACCTGAAGAAGCTGCTGCTGGAGGCCCAGGGCAAGAAGGGCGTGGCCCGCATCTCCCCCAAAGACATCGGTATCATCGCCCCCTACAGGAAACAGGTGCGTACTGCCTGAGTCTGTTTAGGCAACACTTGCTGGTGTTAAACTGCTAAAAATACTTCTTAAAATGTTCTTTGTGTTGACTTGCTCACTGTGCATTGACTAAAGTGACTGTGACTAATAGTGACTATGTGACTAATAGTGGCTATGTGACTAATAGTGGCTATGTGACTAATAGTGACTATGTGACTAATAGTGACTATTAGTGTCTATGGGACTAATACTGTCTATTATTGTCTATGTGTCTAATAGTGTCTATTAGTGTCTATGTGACTAATACTGTCTATTATTGTCTATGTGACTAATACTGTCTATTAGTGTCTATGTGTCTAATAGTGTCTATTAGTGTCTATGGGACTAATAGTGTCTATTAGTGTCTATGTGACTAATAGTGTCTATTAGTGTCTATGGGACTAATAGTGACTATGTGACTAATATTGTCTATTAGTGTCTATGTGACTAATAGTGTCTATTAGTGTCTATGTGACTAATAGTGGCTATGGTAATGGTAGGCATAAACAGAACGCTCAGGTGAGGCGAATGTCAATTATGTTTTCAAATAGTGTGATTGGCTCTTTAAAGGCCATGGCGGGACTTCCTGTTTCAAATGTGCCATGTGGGGTTTCCTGTCTCACGCTGTGATGCTCCGCAGGTGGAGAAGATAAGACAGGCCATCGAGAGGCACGACAAAGAGCTGAAGAAGATTATGGGCATCGAGAACATGAAGGTCGGTTGACCTCGAATGACCTCTGATGGGATGGTCCATGTGACCTTTTGTGACCTTTATGTTGTTAAATGATTGTTAATTCCCACTGTATGTATGATGGCCATAATTGTGTGTGTGTGTGTGTGTGTGTGTGTGTGTGTGTGTGTAGGTGGGCTCAGTAGAGGAGTTTCAGGGACAGGAGAGAAGAGTGATTATTGTATCGTGTGTACGTAGCAGTGGAGAACACCTGACCTTCGACGAGAAGTTCAACATCGGCTTCCTCAAGAATGAGAAGGTGTGTGTGTGAGAGATAGATATAAGACAAATGCTGTGTGTGTGTGTGTGTGTGTGTGTGTGTGAGAGAGAGAGAGATAGATATGAGACATATGCTGTGTGTGTGTGTGTGTGGGAGAGAGAGATAGATATGAGACATGCTGTGTGTGTGTGTGTGTGTGTGAGACTCATTAATTTGGCTGACGCCGGGCAGAGCAACTCGGGGTTAAGTGTCTTGCTCACCCTGCTCAGGCACAACAGTGTGTGTGTGTGTGTGTGTGTATGTGTGAGGGTTAAGTGTCTTGCTCACCCTGCTCAGGCACAACAGTGTGTGTGTGTGTGTGTGTGTGTGTGTGTGTGAGGGTTAAGTGCCTTGCTCACCCTGCTCAGGCACAACAGTGTGTGTGTGTGTGTGTGTGTGTGTGTGTGTGTGTGAGGGTTAAGTGCCTTGCTCACCCTGCTCAGGCACAACAGTGTGTGTGTGTGTGTGTGTGTGTGTGTGTGTGAGGGTTAAGTGCCTTGCTCACCCTGCTCAGGCACAACAGTGTGTGTGTGTGAGGGTTAAGTGCCTTGCTCAGGCACAACAATTACAGGCAGGAATTTAACCCATAACTGGCTTCTGCATGCTAGCCCAGCTCCTAAGCCACTATGCTACTGCATGCTAGCCCAGCTCCTAAGCCACTATGCTACTGCATGCTAGCCCAGCTCCAATTAGCTACTATGCTACTGCATGCTAACCCAGCTCCTTAGCCACTATGCTACTGCATGCTAACCCAGCTCCTAAGCCACTATGCTACTGCATGCTAGCCCAGTTCCTAAGCCACTATGCTACTGCATGCTAACCCAGCTCCTATGCCACTATGCTACTGCATGCTAACCCAGCTCCTAAGCCACTATGCTACTGCATGCTAGCCCAGTTCCTAAGCCACTATGCTACTGCATGCTAACCCAGCTCCTATGCCACTATGCTACTGCATGCTAACCCAGCTCCTAAGCCACTATGCTACTGCATGCTAGCCCAGTTCCTTAGCCACTATGCTACTGCATGCTAGCCCAGCTCCTTAGCCACTATGCTACTGCATGCTAACCAGAGGCGCACCTTGTCAACAGGCAAGGCAGGCAACTGCTTGGAGCCACGAGCCGCTAGGGAGCCCCCGGCCTGGTCTCAGCACGTTTGCCGGTGGGTCAAGGATCTGTGTTCAAAAGAGTTCAAAGAATCCGCACATATTTAGGCTACTGTGGTTAACGTCAATGGAGGGTGCAGTGATGGCGGATCAACATCGGAGTTTGGCATTTAGCCTACTCAATGAAGTTAGGCCTATAGTAGGCTAATGTTAATTGGCAGAAAGATTGAACATGGTTTGCTACATCTATACGACAGTAAACTTCAGCTAGCTAGCGACAGACAGTTACTACTAGTTAAGCAAGGAAATGGTTAACGTTATGTTTGTATTAGGGCTGTCAGCCATAACAATTGTTAATCGCGATGCAGTAAGGACCAAGCATACGTTTTGCTACTGCATCGTTTTTTAGAACCCGATTGACGCAAAGTGCGTCAAAAAACACACCCTTTCTTCTTTGTTACATTGCTCCGGAACTGTTCATTGCAGCGAGATAAAACGTTGAGAGAGCAGAAGTGGGGCTTTCCAACGAGACTATGCACTTGTCTGTACAATCAAGTATGAAAAGAAAAAAAATCATGAAATTAAATCAAATTGCATCATATTTACAGTCTATACTTCTCTGCGTTCACCTGCGCACCCATTACTCTCGTTTGAATTACTCGCGGACCCGTGATCGGATAGATATGCCACGCATGTCAGATGAAAGAGGAGACACAGGGCTCTCCATTGGTACCATGTATATCCTTCTGGGTTATAAAACAGATGAAGGGACAGCAAAATAATAACTTCATATAGCTGGACTTACCCCATGTTTTTGTCTGTTTTTGTGGAAAAGCATGTTTATAATCCAATGCTATCATGTGTTTCTCTGCTAAGCATGTTCATAATCCGGTTTTGAGATCCTAGCAAATTCCTGCATGGCATCTAATCTAAGGCTCACATTGCATCCCAATTTGTTCAACAAAGAAACCCCTTTTTTGCCTCTACTTTGTTCATGGCAATGCAGTAAAAAGTTGTTGTAGAGAATCATTATGAGTGCATACACCATAGGCACACATAGGCTAACACGCAAACTCGGGTCAAGTCAGGTCAGATCAGTTTGTGTCACAGATATGGAGCGCAGAAAGGTCATTTTTCATCACTAAATAAAAAAAATGCCATTTATTTCTGTAAAGCGCACACCACATATGTCTGTAAATTGCTCAACCCCAGAGAATCCCTCCACCATGGCAATGGTATTGCCAGATTCAGGACAGTCTGCTCTACACACACATGTAAGGCAAGTCGAGCTGCCAGCATGCAGTGGTGAGATACATGTCAAAATATAAGAATTCTTATAATACGCTTTTTGTATTTTTATTATTTAACATAATAACCTAATGGTGATATAACATAATGGTGATAACACTTGTCGGTGGGGCCCCCACAGACTCTAGAATCACCTCTGATGCTAGCCCAGCTCCTAAGCCACTATGCTACTGCATGCTAGCCCAGTTCCTTAGGCACTATGCTACTGCATGCTAGCCCAGCTCCTTAGGCACTATGCTACTGCATGCTAGCCCAGCTCCTAAGCCACTATGCTACTGCATGTTAACCCAGCTCCTTAGCCACTATGCTACTGCATGCTAACCCAGCTCCTAAGCCACTATGCTACTGCATGCTAACCCAGCTCCTAAGCCACTATGCTACTGCATGCTAGCCCAGCTTGTAAGCCACTATGCTACTGCATGCTAACCCAGCTCCTAAGCCACTATGCTACTGCATGCTAGCCCAGCTCCTAAGCCACTATGCTACTGCATGCTAGCCTAGCTCCTAAGCCACTATGCTACTGCATGCTAACCCAGCTCCTTAGCCACTATGTTACCACAGCCACCATATATGGATATTAAAAAAGTATGATACTGATTTAATATTGATTTAATACTCTGTGCAAAATGCATACATAAGAGTAGGCTTGTCAGGTTGTTTATGAACGAGCTTTATGAAATGAAACATTGACGTTTTAACTAGTCTTTGTGTTGCTGCAGAGGTTTAACGTGGCCATGACACGAGCCAAAGCCCTGCTCATCGTGGTGGGAAACCCCATTATCCTCAGAACAGACCCTAGCTGGGGCAGGTGAGCTCTGAGAACACAAACACACTACATGTACAAGATACACACACACACACACACTACCTGGGGCAAGTGAGCCCTGGGAACAAACATGCACGCACCACACACACACACACACACACACGCACGCACACACACACACACACACACACACACTCACACACACACACACACACACACACACACACACACACAGTACTTGGGGCAGGTGAGCCCAGAGTGCCTACACACAACGTATCCATTAAACATACTCTTTGTAACTGCTGCTTGTTTATGACTGGTGTGTGTGTGTGTGTGTGTGTGTGTGTGTGTGTGTGTGTGTGTGTAGGTTCCTAGAGTACTGCTCGAGTGAGTCGGGCTACACAGGATATGACTTCAGCAGCACAGAAGGAGTAGAGCAGGTGATGGCTCGTCTGACTGCTCTTAACATCGGCCAGGATACACCAGGTATGAGGAGCGGCACACACACACACACACACACACACACACACACACACAAGCAGCACACACTCTCTCTCTCTCTCTCACTCTCTCATGCTATCTCTCTCTCTCTCTACTCACACACAACAGAAGTTACAAAACATTAGCGTTGTGACACACAAATGAAGAGACCTGGAAAAGCAACAACATGATAGTGCAGGAGCCTGAGGAACTGAGGTTGTGACATGGTAATAACACTATGTGTGTCTGTCTCCCCCTAGTGGACACAGGCGAGAGTGTCGTACAGCAGATGTTGGATCCAGAGTGGAGAAATGAGCAGTAGCCTGATTATTCAAGCTGTGCACCCGCACACACACACACTCACACACACACACACACGCCATACTTTTCTAATAACATTGCATGCATTCTCAGATGAACTCAGATGTCTTAAGCGTTATTTTCAGCCCTTCTGAGTTCAATACTTGTGACCAGGAGTCATCAGGTGATATTTATAAACCATTTTCAAGTTGACGGGATTCCATTGTCCATAGTGGACATAAAGATATAAATGATTTATTTTTTTTAATTTATATGAATTATATTTTTAGCCTGACGAGCCAGACCCACATCAAGATGTAGGTTCTGGGGACTCACCATTCGCAGTGCTCAGTCCGAGGGGCGGGATAATCGGTTGTCTTTCAAATTCCCTCAGCACGCAATAGGACAGCGCTACAACTCATGAGTCCCATGCGTTTTCCCACCAGCGGAGTTAGTTGGCTAGTTCAAACTTTTGCCAACTTAAAAAAAGCTTAACTCGTGTCACGCTGTTCGCCAACAGCAACATCCATCTTCTTTGTTTTCAAGTAGCAGGGAATTCACGCCGAACCGTTGCAACTCTGCCATCAATCATGTTAAGCCCGCCTACCGACGCTATACACGATGTAATTGGCCTTATTAAAGTTACATTTTTCCAGCTCACAAGCCAATGGAGAGTTGCTAGACTATTATATTTTATCAATTATCTCAAAAGTATGAAAATGCAACATATTCGGCCGGAAGTCACACCTGAATCACACATCTGAACACCTGCAGACTATCAGCTGATTTTACTGGGGTCACCTGCCATTGGTTCTGATTTCTGTGGAGGAAGACCATTACGGAGGAAGACCAAGACGCGTTGTGCATTTCCCATGCTTAGAGTCGAATAGAGTAGTCTGTCAAGATGGTCTTCCAGCACAAACCAGCAGCAATCTAGTTCATTTAGGTCTGCAGTGTTCATATTTATTGCCACCAGATTTATTTGATTAGCTCAGGTTTGAGTTAAAACACACACACACAAACACACACACCAAAGGTTCCCCAGGTTCCAAAGTCTTACCAGAACCCATGAATCCGTTCAATTCCATCTCATCTCTCATGTCATCCTATAGACTCCATACTGATCCTACATACTGATCCTATAGACTCCATACTGAAGCGTTCCGTTCACTCTGCATCTGCTGCAGCTTCCACTAGAATCAATGGAATTGGCTACACCAGACGCCATAGCGAATCATACTGTACATGGTAAAAAAACTGCTCTAAATCTATTTGTACGGTACACGAACGGAGCGCTTCAGATGTAGCCCTGGTGGTAGACTCCATACGGATCCTCCGTCAGCTTAGAGGCTTCAAGTTTCTGTTTCAAATCATCACCACTCCACCTCCCTCCTTCCTCTCTTATCCTCCTCATTCAGATCTCCACCACTGTGATTCTCTTTAGCTGATTCAGATCATCTCCACCACTGTGATTCTCTTTAGCTGATTGAGTTCATCTCCACCACTGTAATTCTCTTTATCTGATTGAGTTCATCTCCACCACTGTAATTCTCTTTATCTGATTCAGTTCATCTCCACCACTGTAATTCTCTTTAGCTGATTCAGATCTCCACCACTGTAATTCCCTTTAGCTGATTCAGATCATCTCCACCACTGTAATTCCCTTTAGCTGATTCAGTTCATCTCCACCACTGTGATTCTCTGCTTGTGTGTTCATCAGCCTTGATCTGTCAGTACTCAGGGTACATTGCCATCTACAGTATGATCCTTTTTATTGAAAAAATTTGTATGTGATTGCATCACAATAAAAATAAATGTTTGGGTCATACCTGATCCATGTGTGTCAACTGCAGTCTGTTCCATAGGTTAATGTTTACTCATTGATGTTGTGAAGCTAGATTTGGTTCATCATATTTAATCAGTTCTTATGACCATAAAAGCATGACAGCATGACATCATGTACAGTTTTGGCTCCGAAAATTGGTACCACCATACCACAATTGGTACTGACATATTGTTGACATTGGAGCCAAATAGCAAGGTGTCCCATCCTTGAAGGATTCGACTTTACAACTTTGCCAGCCTTTTGCTGCCCCCATCCCAACTGTTATGAGAAATCCTGCTGGCATCAAATTTAAAATGAGTTAACTATTTTAAGAAATAGTCTAATTAGTCAGTTTCAACATTTGATGTGTTGTCTGTGTCCTTTTTGCAACTAAATATGGGTTTACGAGATTTGCAGATGATCAAATTCTGTTTTTATTTACATTTTACACAGTGTTACAACTTTTTTGTTAAGTTGTAAATAAGTGTAAAAAAAACACATTTCAAAATGGCCAGAGCATTGGGCTAAAATGTATTTTACACTCTGAACAGAATACAGGCAGACCATGTTAGTATGTACAAGGGGTTATATTTGGCAATATTTTTATTCATAAGGTATTCTCAGAACAATTTTCAGAATATAGTTCATGTAGTTTAATACTAGTATTTCAACATCAAAGAGGCCTGGAGACCTTACTGGAACTTCACACGAGACAGGAGCACGCCGCCGAGGGGCATGCCAAGAGTTGTGGCGTTGTGAGTGGCCAAGGCCTGCAGTCACATGACAGAGTTATGACGTGATTGGCCAAGGCCTGCAGTCACATGACAGAGTTGTGACGTTGTGATTGGCCAAGGCCTGCAGTCACATGACAGAGTTGTGACGTTGTGATTGGCCAAGGCCTGCAGTCACATGACAGAGTTGTGGCGTTGTGATTGGCCAAGATCTGATGGGTGCCCGGGGTTAGTCAGTAGAGCCCTTACAGAAGAGGCAGGGCCACTGGGTCATCCCCTGGTCTGGGTCCAACAGGACCAGCATCAGATCACTACTGGTCCAGTAGACAGGAGGACTAGATCACTACTGGGACCAGCATCAGATCACTACTGGTCCAGTAGGCAGGAGGACTAGATTACTACTGGGACCAGCATCAGGTCACTACTGGTCCAGTAGACAGGAGGACTAGATCACTACTGGGACCAGCATCAGATCAGTAACTGGTCCAGTAGACAGGAGGACTAGATCACTACTGGGACCAGCATCAGATCACTACTGGGACCAGCATCAGATCACTACTGGTCCAGTAGACAGGAGAACTAGATCACTATTGGGACCAGCATCAGATTAGCACGGAGTCCAGACCGTTTACTGGACCGACTCACGCTGTATTAGCTACAGTGAGGGACAGGCTGCCTAGATACAACAGAGCAACAGAAGACACACACACACACACACACTCCTGGTGCACACCTGTGCTCTGGAAACCTAGCAGAAAGGCCATGGATAGCTGTCTGGCAGCCCTCGTCCACCAGAGTCAAACAGCAACCGAGAACCCCACAGGACACCCAATGGTTGTCACCCTCGTGTCACACAGGAAGTGATGCGTCCAGGCCTCAGAGGTTAAAGGGTATATAAACACTGTTACCAAGGCAACCACTTAGGCCCTCCCTGTCTGTGCTTGAAGGTGATGTGTGACTGGTGTGCAAGTCAGTCGGTACATTACACTGGTCACATGACAGACAGGAAAAAGTGTGTGTGTGTGTGTGTTGAAGAGGGAAAAAGAAGCCAGTAGTAGGCAGTCTGCCCGCATGTAAACAATGTGAAAAAGGAAATGATGTCAGAGCACCATGGCCTTCCGGAATGGAAAAAAAAAAAAACTAGCAGGATCGCTATGGAAACACAAAAACACATGTACAATTCAAAATGACAAGTTATCCAAGAAGCAACAAAGGACAAACAAACAGAGCGGAGAGTAGAGTAGGGGGAATGGACTTCCTCACTCAGTCTCTGGCTTTGGAAATGTGTGTGTGTGTGTGTGTGGCATGAGCAGGCTGCGTCCTGATTGGCTCTTCTCAGAGCAGCAGGCAGCCACTCCTCTTCTTGCGCTTGCGGACCTGCAGCGCCGCCCTGGTGGCCATCTCGAACACCTCCCGCACGCCGTCCTTCGTCTTGGCCGAGCACTCCAGGTAGCCGAAGGCACTGATGCGGTTGGCCATGTCGCGGCCCTCCTCAGGCTTCACAGGCTCCTGACACACACACACACACACACACAATCACACAAAAAACACATAAGAACATTAATACACATAATAAACAATGAGTGCCATACCTGCTTGAAATGGGTTGAGTGTGTGTGTGTGTGCGTGCGTGTCTGTAGACTACTGTACCTGCTTCATCTTAGCCAGCTCCCGCCGTGTGTGGTCATCGTTGCGGAGGTCCTTCTTGTTGCCCACGAGGATGATGGGAACGTTGGGACAGAAGTGCTTCACTTCAGGCGTCCACTTCTCCGGAATATTCTCTGTTACAGACAGAATTATCCACAGAATCATTACAATGTTACAATGTGTGTAAGCGTATGTGTGTGTGTGTGTGTGTATGTGTTGTCTTTTCACATTAATGCAGGTAAGTGTGTGTTTATACAACTATTGGGGTGTGTGTGTGTAGTGTGACAGGAGGCATTTATGACAGCATGTGTCAGCTGTGAGTGGCTTGGGATGTGTGTGTGTGTGTAGTGTGACAGCATGTGTCAGCTGTGAGTGGCTTGCTTCCTGAGTAGCAGATGTGCTGGTGGTCAGACAGCATTAGTGCTGCTGGGATCACACTGGACATGACAGGTCTGTCAACAGCAGGACGGGTAAACACACACACACACACACACACACAAACCAGGAGATGGAGATGGAGGAGACAGCACACAGACAGAAGGAGGGAGGGGGGGGGTACTCATTAGAGCTGGAACAGTATGGATGGAATGCAAGAAATTACTGCGGTTTCGCTGTATACCCCCCCCCCCCAAAAAAAAAATAATAATCTGATCGCGAGTTATGGATTATGAATTTTGTGCCGCCATCACAGCCAATTAAACTTTAGCCAGCTGCAGCAACTTTAAAGATCACTGGACCTAATGCTTCAGACATGAAGGTCAGTTTATCAACAAGGCTATCACGATTTTAGAACTGTTACATTCATGATTAACGCTTAATGTTACAATGGTAGGCTACCGCACGTTTTAATGGCTGCGTCAGGTTGTAACAAAGGTAGGCCCTATAGCCTAGGCCTACATGTCGTCGCTGTTAAGTTAAATTCTTAACAAACTAGAACATATTTTTTCATTATTTTTCAATTTTCATGGAGTAAACATGTATGACTCCTTTCTGGCCAAATTTCACAGCTTTCACTTTTAACAGCTTTGTGTAAATCAAGTTTGAACGGAGAGAATATAAAAGTGTTATGATTGTGCTAGTTCTCCCCTCTCGCATAGTAAACAAATGGACTGTTGGAACATTGCGCTCCCAAACAAACGCGAAAGGTCGGGTTTGCTTCATCTTT
>NW_027468881.1:38118863-38121363 GCF_046254945.1 Alosa pseudoharengus | reverse complement strand
ATCTCCGTTTCAACCTGTAACCCATGGGCGGATTATGAACTTTCGGGCCCCTGGGCCCAGATGTATTAAGGGCCCCCCACTTATTGCCATATATGTGGGAGGGGGGGTTTGGGGGTCCTCCCCCAGAACATTTTTAATTTTTCCGATGTGATTTCCTGTATTCTGGTGCATTTTGGGGATGGCCAATACTAAATTCAATCAGATTCATAGCCTACATCCTGATTTGTTGATATTGAGGCAATGATTCCATGCAAAGGCTTGGGCTTCAGGGCCCCCTGGCCCCGGTAGGCCCGTGCAGTAATCCATCCCTGCTGTAACCAAGACCAGTTCCACTTTGTTTTACAACCCTCATCCACTTTCTTAACTGTTAGTGCCACACAAATTCTCTCATTCTGCAAATGAAAAGTTGCATATATTAGCCATAGTGTTACCCTAGACCTGACAGTATCATAACAGAGTGCAAAATAGTTCACTTCACTCTGCCCCCTTTCTCAATGCGCCCCAAAATAACATTCTTCTGCACGAAAATGTACAGTTAAAATGTATCAACAGTAGTGCGGTCTGTCTGTTAGGATAAGCCCACACATCAGTTTCTCGCCCTTATGTGGTAGGCAGGGCTCTACACTAAAAAATTTTTCCAGGAGCGCCCAAATTAAAAAATGTAGGAGCAGACAAAAATTTGGGCGCACAGTCAGTTCTGTACTTAACTTACACATAATCTAACATTACACTCCAGCTAACAGTTAATCATGCCAGTGCACCAATTGCAAATATTAAGAATGACTGACAACATTTAGGCTACAGGAAACAGGATTTTAAAGATCAGTGCCTACTTTATTTTCAGTCTGTTCTATTTTCCTACATTTTGTTAATGTAAAATAATATAATACATTGCCATATTTGCATTTAGCCTGTATATCAAGTATCCTGCCAAATGTAGGCTAATGTATTTATTTGTGAATCCATCTGTAGCTAATCCAAATATGCCCATGGTGACCTATCTGACGGCATACTGCCTAATACTACTACTAAAACAGTCCATTTTCTCTTCCACAAAACCCAACATAGGCTATCAAGGATGTATATTTTTTTATCCTTTTATTTTTTATTTGAAATATCTGCATTGATGGGGGCAGTAGGCAAACGTTAGGCCTACTTTCGTTTTGCACTTCAGCTTGTATTCGGTGTAAACAAACAAGCATGCGTGGAAGCCTGGAGTTGTCAGTAGCGTTCTACCTTTGAATAAAATGGGAGAGAGTATTACGGGAGGCTACTTTTGTGCCTGTTCGCTACAGCTATATTTTGCATATTGCAGCCAATACGTCAACTGGGCTAAAAGGCATGTTAGTACCTTTCCATCTCTCGCTGCATTCTCAGAATCTTATCCTTTTCCTCCTATATCCGATGAATTCGGTGGATAGAAGCACTAATTTCTAAAATCTTTGCATCTTGGCTGGCTAGTCTAACTTTCCGCTTTTTCTGCGCGCTCTTGGATTTGATAGAAGCGACTACTAGCGAGTCACAACGCGAAACTGCTAATGTTGATGGGAGGTGTAGTTTTTATGCTGCATTCGCGACGTGATTCTATGGTTTGCACCAGAAGACATCAAATATGGTTAACCTTACTTTTCTTCCAAAAAAGACCAGGCGCGACACAAAATTACTGGATCCCGGACTGATGGATGTAACGTTAAATCCTTGCAGTGAAGTGCAGCCGCTTACAGTAGCAGTCAGATAATGGTGCGCAGCCAATGGGATGTTTACGTGCGCAGCTTTTTGATTTAGTGTTGTCTTACACTTCCTATGTTTCATGGACTGTAACGGTAGGCTATGTGTTTATTTAGTCATTTTAAAACAGAATTAACTTTGATGAAATTATAATCAGACACTTCAACCCCCCCCCCCCCCCCCCCAAAAAAAAAGAAAAACTCATCGGATCTGCACGATTCACACAAGTCCCCCAGACAGCCGTGAAAAAGGCGGCATCCGCCAAAAGGCGCGCCTTTTGCATCCCTGGTAGAGGGCTGTAGCCTACAGACTAGACCTGGACCTTCCACCAAATAGGAACCGAGACTAGACTCAACCTGAACCTGACTCAATCCGAAATCAGAGGCGGTCTGTGTTCCTTATTATCTGCCCAGCTAAAGAGACACACACACACACACACACACAGAAACAAACAGTGGCCATTGGACTAACCTGTTTGCCATCCACCTCTATGTCGGCGATGTAGTTCTCGAACACGGTGGGCACGTAGACCTCAGGGAACTGGTCTTTACTGAAGACGATGAGGAGGCAGGTTTTTCCACATGCGCCGTCCCCAACGATCACCAGCTTCTTACGGATCGCAGCCATCTGAGGAAGACAAGAACTGTGTCAGAAACACACACTGCTTCATATAAGAGCTGCTATACAGCAGATTATTGTAAACACTAGGATCAACATAGTAATTTCTGCACTATGTAGATGTTTTCTCACACACACACACACTCACACACAC
>NW_027468881.1:38098863-38113863 GCF_046254945.1 Alosa pseudoharengus | reverse complement strand
TCTTCTACACACACACCATCACTACACACACTCTCTTCTACACATGTACCATCACTACACACACTCTCTTCTACACATGCACCATCACTACACACACTCTCTTCTACACATGTACCATCACTACACACACTCTCTTCTACACATGTACCATCACTACACACACTCTCTTCTACACATGTACCATCACTACACACACTCTCTTCTACACATGCACCATCACTACACACACACTCTCCTCTACACATGTACCATCACTACACACACTCTCTTCTACACATGCACCATCACTACACACACTCTCTTCTACACATGCACCATCACTACACACACACTCTCCTCTACACATGTACCATCACTACACACACTCTCTTCTACACATGCACCATCACTACACACACTCTCTTCTACACATGCACCATCACTACACACACACTCTCCTCTACACATGTACCATCACTACACACACTCTCTTCTACACATGCACCATCACTACACACACTCTCTTCTACACATGCACCATCACTACACACACTCTCCTCTACACTGTAGACACACCCACCACCACTCACCAATGTCACCAAACACTCTCTCTCTCTCTCTCAAACACACCCACCACCACTCACCAATGTCACCAAACTCCTCCTCTGCCACACACACGCACTTCCAACCAGGTGAAGCCACTTCCCTGAAAACTGTAACAATGATGATCATTCTGTCCTCCTCTTCTCTGATTCTCATCCCTACATACTCTGCAAAAATGATCTCTTACCAAGTGTTATAATCTTATATTAAGATAAAAAAAAATCTAGCTAGTATTGTTTTTAGTAAAAATATACTTACTTTGAGCTCTTCTGTAAGATTTTTTTACTTAAAATCTTCTTAAATTAAGACATAAAACAAGTAAATTTATCTGCCAGAGAAGTAAGTAATGTTATCTTAATTTAAGACAAGATTGAAGATTTAAGACAATTTAAGGTAAATTTACTTACTCCACTGGCAGATCAATGTACTTGGTAAGAGATCATTTTTTGCAGTGTTCTCTTATCTCATCCCTCCATTATCATACCTCATCCCTCCATTCTCATACCTCCATTCTCTTCTCATCCCTCATCCCACCATTCTCATCCCTCCATTATCATACCTCATCCCCCATTATCATCCTTCCATTCTTTTATCTCATCCCTCTCTCTTTGGGTTCCATTCCACACACACACACACACACACACACACACACACACACACACACACACACACACACACACACACACACACACACACACACACACACACACACACACACACACACACACACACACACACACACACACACACACACACACACACACACACACACACACACACACGCGCGCAACAGTGGGAGTAAAACCTGGATGATGTATCTGTGTGCCTGAATACTGAGTGAACACAACAAGCTTCTGAAAAGCAACGCACCTTAACGAAGCTGAGCTTAACGAGGGTGGTCTTAATGAGAGTGGTCTTAACGAGGCAGTGCTTAACGACAGATGAGGGGTCAGATGAGGGATGTGCATGAGCCGCAGGTATCAATCAGATCATCCAACCCCAGACACACACACACACACACACACACACTCCTCATCCGGCCCTCTACTCGACGACAACACACACACACACACCTCAGCCTGCTGTGCTTCCTCATCAGCAACACACTGACACTCTCTCTCTCTACATCTCTCTCTCTCTCACACACACACACACACACACGCCCCTCAAAGTGGTGAACACAAACACACACACCTAACTGCAGCACTACCTCATCAGCAACACACACTAACACTCTCTAACACAAACACACACACACCTATAACTGCAGCACTACCTCATCAGCAACACAGACTAACACTCTTTAACACAAACACACACACACCTATAACTGCAGCACTACCTCATCAGCAACACACACCAACACTCTCTAACACAAACACACACACACCTATAACTGCAGCACTACCTCATCAGCAACACACACTAACACTCTCTAACACAAACACACACACACACCTATAACTGCAGCACTACCTCATCAGCAACACACACCAACACTCTCTAACACAAACACACACACACACCTATAACTGCAGCACTACCTCATCAGCAACACACACTAACACTCTCTAACACAAACACACACAACCTCATATCAACACACACAACTAGCCCATCTGCACCCCTGGTATCCCCTACCCCTCAATCTCTCACACACACACACACACACACCTGCAACCGTAGCACTAGCTCATCTGCTCACCTGGCGTCCCCCACCCCTCACACACACACACACACAGGAGCAGGAGGAGCCACTAATGATGATGGTGATGATGGTCATCATTATAATTCATTGCTTAGTCAACCACACATAACAGATTGATGAGCCATGCTGTCTCTCTCTCTCCCTCTCTTTCCCTGTGTGTGTGTGTGTGTGTGCTACTGCTGTGTCACCATGCATATTGGGAAACCACAGTGACTGATTCCTCACAGTTGGAAACAGTGACAAAAATGTGTGTGTGTGTGTACACGTATGCTTGTGTAGGAGAGTGAACAAGTGGCTTTCTATTCAGAATAATTGATTTATGATGGTATGTTTATGATTACGGCATCTCAGTGTGTAAATCCCGTGTCTTAGTGTGTGTGAGATAGAAAGTGAGTGAGTAAACAAATGAGTGAGTAAATGAAATTGAAATCATATTATTTTTAAGAGATCTGTACCACGCGCACATGCAGAGAGAGAGTGAACAAGATCACTTTTATTAAGGATTACATACAGGTTTGCCACTTAACACTTGCTCACTGTCACCTAACAAACATCAAGAATGACCCATTTAAGGACATAAAAAGGAGGTGTGTGTGTGTGTGTGTGTGTGTGTGTGTGTGTGAGTGAGTGAGTGAGTGAGTGAGTGAGTGAGTGAGTGAGTGAGTGAGTGAGTGAGTGAGTGAGTGAGTGAGTGAGAGCATTAAAGGTAAACTATGCAGTTTTGGCAATTTCCTTACTGTTTTTTTTTTTTGCTTATTTTTCGCTTGCTGTCATGATGAATGTCTGAGAAACTCCATCGCTACCTTTTTCTAGCTGGTGCCTGGCGTGTATGTGTATTTGAATGCAGTAAAGCAATTCGTTATACTCGTTATACTTCCTGACACTGAGGCCGTCGGCCCGCCGGCCCACAGTTGCAAGGGTGGTTTTTCCGCTCACAGGCGCTAGGGGGAAGCGAGACGGCCACCATTCAACCCAAAAAAAGTCATATAACCATTCCAATGACTCTGAAGCTGGTAAATGAAGGTAAATTAATCTAAAAAACTTGCATATTAAGCTAAAAAACCTGCATAGTGTGCCTTTAACCCATTTACTCTAAAAACGCCTATAGAATCCTATGGCATTCTAGACTAAATAACCTTATTTCCTGAGGGTTTTCTGAAAACATACTAAAAATTGTCAACGTCTACCAAAATGTAATATCTAAGCCTCTGTAGCACCTAGAAACATGTAATAAAAAGCATGCTGCGCTACGCAGCATCCAACGGGAGGGTCAATGTTGCGCTACGCAGCATCCAGCGGGAGGGTCAATGTTGCGTCATGCAGCATCCAGCGCGAATGGGTTAAGGGCATATGGAGGGGGAGAAGGAGAGAGACATAAGAAAAGTGTGTTTTGCTTTTAGCTGTAGGGAGCTTGTGCTGGAGAAATAGGACAAAGGTTACTGCACAAGCTACTGTAAGAACTGCCTGGAGTCATTCTGCCTGATGGGGTGTGTGTGTGTGTGTGTGTGCGTGTGTGTGTCACAGTCAGGGCTCTTTTCCTCAGTGTAGCAGATAAACTCTTCTGCCTTTGTGTGCAACTGTGAGTTTGTGTGTGTGTGTTTAAGTTAGTGTGTGTTTACATGCATGCATTTACATACATGTGTCATGGGTGTGAGAAAGGGGTTGGGTATACAGTATATGTCTGTGTGTGTGTGTATGCGTGTGTGTGTGTGTATGCGCATGTGTGTGTGCGTGTGTGTGTGTGTGCGCATGTGTGTGTGTGTGTGTGTGTGTATGCGTGTGTGTAAGTGGAGAGGAGCAGCAGGAGAGGAGTGGGCGGGTGTCTGTGGACTCTGTGGGTGTGGTTTCACACAGTGACATCATTAGAGATAAAACATGCATGTGATCTGCAGTGGTCAGGTGCCTGTGTGTGTGTGTGTGTGTCCCTTACACTGATAAAGTTGCTCAGGACATTCCTGTGTCTTTTCCTTCTCTCTCCCTCTATATCTCTCTCTCTCACACACACACACACACAGACACACACACACAGGAATGTTTAAGAATGTCAAGAAGCCTGGGAACACCAGACACTGGTGAACAGCAAGCTCTCATTCTCACACACTCACGCCAACAGACTGTTCAATGACATTTATAAATGTCATAAGGCACTTGAAACCTCCACATTACCATGTGAGTGTCCAGCAAGCAACAGACTTAGTTTATATTATAGGAAAATTTCGGTTTTTAGCACTTTAAGGCCATTTTCTGGTTTGTTTTGGATGAACTAGAGTGGTGGACACCGAAATTTTGAAACTCGGTGAGTTGCAGTTTTGAAAACGAACGTTAAGGGTTGTTTTAGGACATGTTTGAGTAGCCTACTACAGTATGCCCATTGCCAGCCACCCTGAGAAGTCAAAGGCGATTCAAAACGAGTCAGAAAAGTCGAGACAGGACCATTCGTCAAAATTTCGGTGTCCACCACTCTAGTTCATCCAAAACAAACCAGAAAAGGGCCTTAAAGTGCTAAAAAACGGAATTTTCCTTTCAGTCAATTTTTGTACATTCGCCAGATAGCAGCTAGTTTTACCCGTAAGATCTGTTATGAATATGGGCCCTGATCTTCACTTATTCTGTACAAAGCAGTCAACACGTGGTGCTCTACGGTCATTGGCTTTTCAGCATAATAATTTTCTGGAGGTGATGTTTTTCTGTCAGTAGTTATTCAGCATAGTGTTTATCTGGAGGTGATGTTCTTCGGTCAGTAGTTATTCAGCATAGTGTTTATCTGGAGGTGATGTTCTTCTGTCAGTAGTTATTCAGCATAGTGTTTATCTGGAGGTGATGTTCTTCTGTCAGTGGCTGGCTATCCAGCATAGTGTTTATCTGGAGGTGATGTTTTTCTGTCAGTAGTTATTCAGCATAGTGTTTATCAAGAGGTGATGTTCTTCTGTCAGTAGTTATTCAGCATAGTGTTTATCTGGAGGTGATGTTCTTCTGTCAGTGGCTGGCTATCCAGCGTAGTGTTTATCTGGAGGTGATGTTTTTCTGTCAGTAGTTATTCAGCATAGTATTTATCTGGAGGTGATGTTCTTCTGTCAGTGGCTGGCTATCCAGCATAGTGTTTATCTGGAGGTGATGTTTTTCTGTCAGTAGTTATTCAGCATAGTGTTTATCTGGAGGTGATGTTCTTCTGTCAGTAGTTATTCAGCATAGTGTTTATCTGGAGGTGATGTTCTTCTGTCAGTAGTTATTCAGCATAGTGTTTATCTGGAGGTGATGTTCTTCTGTCAGTAGTTATTCAGCATAGTGTTTATCTGGAGGTGATGTTCTTCTGTCAGTGGCTGGCTATCCAGCGTAGTGTTTTTCTGGAGGTGATGTTCTTCTGCTTATCCTTCTCTCTTTTCTCATGTTCTATCAAGTCTCTTCATCCATCAGTCTGTCTGTTGCTGTCTATCCTCCATCCCTCCTTCTCTTTTTCTCCCTCCATCTTGGACTCTGCCTGAAGGCTGTGACTGTGTGGGTAGGAGGTTGGTACAAGTCTCCCTATTTATAGAGCATTCACACAAACCATCCCAAATTCTCCCTCTCTCTCTCACACACACACACACACACACACACACACACACACACAGTGACTGAGTGAGTGTGAGAGTGACTGACTGAGTGAGAGATCAAAACTCACACAAACACTTATAAACTCCTATATAGACACGAGGCCAGTGCGCACCCTAGGCCATTTCAAACCCACATTAAACCCATCTGTCTGCCAACTCCATCATTGTGTCCCTCTCCTCCCAAGCTCCCTCTGGGAGGCAGTTGCCATGGGATACCAGGCAGTTGCCCTGGGACACGGGATGACTGAGAGGACACAAGAGGGGCCCTTCTTTCCCCCTCATTCCTCCCCGACAACAAACACCACCCCCTCCCTGGGCTCAACCTACTTTAAGTTTCTCCCTTCTTTCTGGCTGGCCTACATGCTAGCAGGCACTAGCAGCATTACGCCTCTCTAAACATGCTAGCAGGCGCTAGCAGCATCACACCTCTCCAAACATGCTAGCAGGCGCTAGCAGAAGCACCTCTTTAAACATGCTAGCAGGCGCTAGCAGAAGCACACCTCTCCAAACATGCTAGCAGGCGCTAGCAGAAGCACGCCTGTCTAGACATGCTAGCAGGCGCTAGCAACAGCACACCTTTCTAACTGTCCCCTTCCCACTCTTTCCTTCTGCCTTTGATTGTGTCAGTTTCCCATAATTCTCTGTGTAGTGTGACTGTAATGTCCAGCAGGCACAGACAGAGCTGAGCATGGACTCATGGTGGTGCATAAGAATGTTATTTATATTCAGCCACTCTCCTCTCTGCGACATGTTATACTTTGGGGTCAGGCAAACAATGATGGAAGAGCTCAAAACTGGCCAAACATCACTGATGTCTGTTCACTGTCTATGATTTGTGATCATCTGTTTTTCACACTGACAGTCACAACAGATGATAATATGAACTAGGGCTGTGCAATTAATCGAATTTTAATTTTGATCTTGATTTTGGCTCCAAACTATCACAAAAACAGTAATAATAATGGAGAAAAAAAAAAGATTATTTTGGCACATTCCGTTTAGAAGTGTTTCGCAAATAGATACAATTTCAACTTATACAGCGCACTGATTCGCACTGATTCACACTGCTTCTTTAGGCCCCACACTCAACACACCGGGCCCTCCCCTCTGTGCCACTGAAGCAGTTTTGGGTTGTGTGTGTGTGTGTGTGTGTGTGTGTGTGTGTGTGTGTGCCTGGGGACGCTAGGGGGAGCGGGGAAAGTCACCATTTTCACCAGAACAGGTCATTTAACCATCCAAATGATTTCTAAACAGGTTTATTAAGTTGAAATAGTTGCCAAGTTCCCCTTTAACTTCACTTGTTTTCCTTATTTTCTTTATTATAGCCTATTAGTGATATTTGTGGTTGTGGAAATCAAAGATAAGGCTAATTTACACCCCCCAAATGAACCATCGTGATTATGATTTTTGCCATAATCTCCCAAACTGACATTTGATAACCCAAACTTAAATAGGCAAGCATTTCCAACAACAGATGATCACCCAAACTGACATCTGGTGACTCTTACTAACACATCCCATGGGTGCTAGCATCTCTTAGTAGCTCATCTACTATACCAGCTGACTACCATTAGGCCTATATATGCATACACACACACACACACACACACACACACACCACACACCACACACCACACACCACACACCACACACACACACACACCCACACAACTGTTGGGTAAGGGATAATGGACGATACAGGGGTCTGTTAACAGAAATTAATGCATGGTCGAGGTTGTAAAAAAGCCCCGACGTGAAGCGCTAAAACTGTCTTGTTTGTAGAACTATTTCTTCCAACACATCAACTAATTTCTCAACTTGCAGGACAAACTGCCATTACTAGTTCTAAATGGATGGTTGCTACGGGCAAAGGCCAGTCGTTAATTCTATCTCTCCCCTTGTCAAGCGGGCGTATCCCAAGATTCTGATGAACTTTAGCTTTGAAACATCACTATTTTACTTAGCCTGCTGCCATCCATCTAGCTAAAAGCCACCTCCGTCATATGCTACAATGTATATATGTTCTGAACGTCTGCATTTTACAGCTCGGATGCAACGTGACAGTTCATTTAAACTTCACGAGTTTGGCGAATTAATATACAAGTGTGATACGGCCAAAAAAATGGGTGGTGGACGAAGTACACTTCAGTGGTGGACGAAGTACACAAATCCTGTACTTGAGTGAAAGTAGAGATACACATGGTCAAATGTTACTCCAGTAAAAGTAAAAGTCCTCCTTTTACATTTCCACTTGAGTGGAAGTACAAAAGTACTTCCCTTTAAATGTACTTAAGTATCGAAAGTAAAAGTCCTGAAATGTATTATGACTAGTTGCATTTACTATTGTTGAAATGATTCGGCACAGACATAGGCATTCATTGAGCCTTCCTCCTCCATTCAAGGACAAAATCAGCTAATAATTGTATGTAGAAAGAACTAAAAACTGTGAAAAAAATGTGATATCTTATCTTAGATACTTCAAAGTAACCACATA
The DNA here is from genome assembly GCF_046254945.1 of Alosa pseudoharengus. Taxonomy (NCBI): domain Eukaryota; kingdom Metazoa; phylum Chordata; class Actinopteri; order Clupeiformes; family Clupeidae; genus Alosa; species Alosa pseudoharengus. The sequence goes on along the minus strand of NW_027468881.1, from coordinate 38,105,486 downwards.
TTTCTTTGTTGATACACTTTCAGACCAAATCAAGATGTTCCCTTTTGTGTTTGATAGTGTCAGATTGTCTATCATTTGTTCGATGGTGTCAAGAGGCTAGTTATGGTAACATCAATATTGTGAAAAGGGGTCAACAAAGTACAGTAAATAGTGGATATGACAATAACATTAGGCAACACCATTATGTAAAGCCTAGCTCGCTTAATAGAAAATATACATGTAAGTACACATGTATTTGGACAGTCTTTTTTCCAAAAGGAACTTCAGCTGTACTTCAGCTGTCACAAATAGTGGAGTAAAAAGTAAGATATTTGGCCTTGAAATGTACTGGAGTAAAAGTAAAAAGTTTAACAAAATTGAAATACTCAAGTAAAGTACAGATACATGAAAAACTGACTTAAGTACAGTAATTGAGTAAATGTACTCAAGTAATGTCCACCACTGGTCTACTTCATAGGTGTTCAATAAACGTAATGTTAATGGTCATTCTAAATTACGTAGGACAATGGGAAATTCCACCAAGCAGTGGAATAAAGAGGGAGTAAATATCATGGTGAATTTAAAATATTTGATTACATTTCTCCAACTCTACAAAATGCCAACACAGGCAGACAGGTCTGGAGAAAAGACTACTTCTTTATCATGCACATAGTACATCCTCTGGGAGATAAGAGGTTTTCCTCCTGTCTAAAATGAAATCTGGAGTGATCTGATCTGGGGTGAAGACAGGGTAGGACCTCCTGACCTTATTCCCTCTTCCATCTTTTTTTATATGTTTATACTTATATTTACTTTTTCTGCTGCAAGTGCAAGTTGTGTGTGATGTCTGTATGCTACTGAGACCTCGAATTTCCCCTTGGGGATAAATAAAGTATCTATCTATCTATCTATCTATCTATCATAGCCCAGTTTAGACAGAGCCTGAAGATCATCAATTGCGTGGTTTAGTGTTTTAGTACTGTCTGAACTAGGGCAGTACCCTAAAACAGATCCGTTGTCAACTATTAAATTAATCAACAAATATTTTGGTAATCAGCTGTATAGTCCCATTTTAAGGAAAAACCCTCTTAGTTTCAGCTTCTGAAACCTGAATACTTTCCGCTACTTACTTCCTCTTCTATGACTGAATATGTTTGGCATGTGGGCAAAACAAGGCGTTTGAAGGGCTTTGGGACACACTGATCAACAGTTTCTCATTTTTATCAAACAACTAATCAAGAATATAACCAACACATAAATCGACTGTGAAAATAATCGTTAGCTACAGCTCACTGTGTTCAAGCGTCACCCTGTTTTGTAAAAGTCAGACTCAGGATGTCACAGCTAAGAGTTCACGCCAGGACTGGACGAAATCCTCACCACTCCTGTGAAACATAATTAGGATAAATGGATAAATCTGGTTACGTAATTGTGGTCGTCCGATTCACATGGATTTACATGCCTGGTCTAATTCTTACAGTGCTTCTACTCCCACTCAGTGCTCAGATCAGTAAAACTGGGAATAGTTTAGTTCAGGTCTAAGCATAGCATAAGACATGTGTTAACTTACTGCATCTGCAGTGACTGTATGCTTTGAAAGTAGGGATGAAAGGAGTGTCACGGTGTGTGTATGTGTGTGTGTGACAGAGAGCGAGGGGAGAGTGAGTGAGTGAGTGAGTGAGTGAGTGTGTGTATGTGAGTGTGAGAGTGTGAGAGAGAGAGAGAGAGAGAGAGAGAGAGAGAGAGAGAGAGAGAGAGAGAGAGAGTGTGTGTGTGTGTGTGTGTGTGTGTGTGTGTGTGTCATATCTGGGTGTGGTGATGTCGTCTGTCCCTGTAGGTCTGTTTGTTTGACCCGCTGGGACGGGATGCGGTTTCCGCACCAAAGCAAACTTCCTCCATTGGCCCGGGATGTGGGATGAGTTAAATGCAAGTTCTGGATCTAAGGATTGAGATCAACTTTATACGGTAGGCTATCAAACATTTAGAGACAAGGCTATTGCCAGGTTAACAGGGCAGGGGAATTAATTTAATTTTCAGTATCTTATGTAGAGTAGCCTAACATCAGTCAACAGAAGCCCTGGAACTGAGAAAGCGCAGCGACATTTAGGCTACCAGATTGACCGACTTTAAACTGGAGCAACATTCCACAGCACGGGCGCTGGCTGCTGCCTCATTGGTGCTTCCCAAAACTTGAGTGAAGAAAGTTGCAAATATTTACTTTCCCCTAAAACGGTGAGGCGACAGCACATCATCATGACAGCCTGCTTTAGTGAGCTTAAATGGCTATCCCACAATCTCCATAGAAACGAATCAATCGTTGAAATGTCATCAACCCTATATTGTGTTGTGTGTCAGGCTACAGCTGCTACTAAATCATAGCATTGATGTTATAGGCTACTCAACAACAGAGTCGCACACAGTAAAAGTCTCCTCACGGAAGCCGCTCCCATGCCTCACCGCAAACCCCACCGTCACCGACCCACGGACTGGGGACAGCCGCGTCTCAGCCCGCGAAACAGGTGGTGTTTGCTGCGTTCACTAATCAACTTTCGGTCGCATTCCACGACATTTCCTGGTACCGACCAGCAACAATACGCGCCGCAAAAATCCGTGCAACACTGTGTCAAGTTGTGTTGTACAAACTACACGCCACTCGCTGCTGACCAGCCACCACCTACTTTTTTTCTCCCCGCTGAACTGTCACCGATTGTAGGCTCCCGCTTGTTTTTAAAGGACCACTGACGGACAGAAAACGCGAGGAATAAAACGAAAACAAATTTTCTCTGCAGTTCAGAGCCGCTTACCTCTCTCCACTCTCGGTTTTTCACGTTATTCCGTGTTTTCTGCCCGTGTCGCTCGCTTGCCCGTGCTGCAGTGTGGCCGAGTAAACCGAGCGGATTGTTGAGGAGCGGCTGACACGCGCAGGGCCCTCCCCCACGTCACCCCTGACGGCTTGAAGAATGTGTGCCCGATCGCTATTGGCTGGGGGGGAGGTGCAGCCGTTTGGAATCACTTGGATCTCCTCCCTCTCCCCGGTTAAAAAATAATGACATCATTGGCACAACACGGATGGTGGGAGAGCGCCGAGGAGCCGGAGGAGGGCGGCAGAGAGAGAGGGGGGGGTGCAGGGTGTGGGCGCAGTCCATGCCGGAGAGAGAGAGAGCACGTCTAGGCCGAACTGTCTCTGCGACTGTCTTTCCGCTGCCCGTAGTGGAGTTGGTCTCAGAATAATAAATAAGATATAAAATTCAAATTTCGTTTTCACAAATAAGCAACAGAGAACTGCTTAGACACGCTGGCGCACTCATATCATTTTCAGTGGTGTATGTTGGCACATTAGACACCCCAACCACCAATCAATCAAACTGATTAGTTTCAATTGCAAGTGGGAATCAGGGATTGATTTCTCCAGTAGGTCTGCAGCTGAATTGCTCATTTTGTAGGCTATGTCCTTGTCCAAACCCTACTGTCCCTTTGGCCTGGTTTGAAGCCCAAGCTCCCCTGTGTACTCAGCTATGGAGAACATATAGGGCACTGCGAAACACTGAAACCAGCATGCGTTGATGGTATACTTTTTACGGTGCGTTTCAGTGGGTAATTAATCCAAGTTCCTGCACACATAAATTCAGAGTGATGTATATTGTGAGGGAACCACATCCACCACTCCAGAGAGCCTCTCACCGTTTCACCATGTAGTCTTTTGCTCTCTCTGAGATCCTGTGAAAGTGAATGCTGTGCTTTTACAGAAGGAAGTCATCAAATGTGTCATTTGAATGAACCAGCTACTTCCACCAGTGCCAACTGGGCTGCTGTTGGTCATTCCATGGTAGGTCCCTCTGTTGGCTGGCAATGAGCTAGCTAACGCCCTAGACATAACCCCACTGCTGGCCATGAGCTATAGCTAATGCCTTTTCTCAGTGATGTACCCCCTGTGAAATATTTTTTCAGCCAAAGCATTTTTAGTTGAAAAAAAGACTTAAAAAATAGCAATAAAACATATTCTTCAAGATACAGCTGGAATTTTTTGCCACTTGTTTTCACAAGAATTACCTCTACGCTTCAACCACGACTCGTTTGAGTTTTGACAGTGATTGACAGGTGATGGCGGGTGGCATGTGACAGGTTGGGTCGAACCATGGAGGTATTATATATAACTGGAGAGAGTGACTAAGTCCCGCCCTCCATACAAATGAATGGTGGAGGCTAGGCTAGTAAATCCGGCCAATTCATAGTCAACGCCATATTGAACACTGGGGCTCAGATCCAGCGCCAGTCGGCTCTGACCATGCGCCAAGTTCTAAAGCTGGAAATGACGCATGAACCACGTCGATTTTTATTGGATATTCTGTAAAAAGAGAGTTGTCCTCCAGTAAGAGGGTGGCGATAATGCACATACTTTGCTTGCCACGTAACAAGAAGAAGAAAAAGTTGCTCGGGAACGCGCATGGAGTCAGAGTGGAGTCGCCCTGAAGCGCAACTTAATTTCATTGGATAACACAGCGGCTCAAACTAAGAGCGGTCTGCTTGCTGTCCTGCTGCAAATATGCATTCGAACTTGACGTGAAATATCCGTAGTCGAACTATAAATAAACTATTCGGTTTTTAGTGCCAAGTGTAGCGCATTTTTACAGTTTGTAAAAAGTTTGTTTTTTATTTTATTGTTTGCCATCTCATAGCGGGTGCTCTAAACGTATTCTAGCGTTGGCCCATGACCAAATCAAGCCAATAATAGCTAGTAGCCACAATAATGACTGAAGCCAGAGCCCTCAATAGCCACCCTGTTTTGAAAATTATATTGAAGATATTCAATATTATTGAAGATAGTATTGAAGATAACGCACAGAACGGTCAGCCTGAGCGGACAATTACGTCCCCAACTCATCTAAAATGTGGTGTCTTTACTTTGAGTTGTACACCGCAGATGGTAAAGTAACGGTTAAAGAGAATGTTGTCTGCGGACTCAGCAAAGAACAGTTTACTTACGCATCCACGACGTCCAATCTTCGCGCTCACCTGTGGAGTTACCATCCAAATGAGGCAGCGGTGTCAGAGGCACAGTAGACGGCCAGAGCATCGCCAGGCGTCCAACATCGTATGATTGCATTTCCGTAAATCCTAAATTATGTCCAGGGTCTGCTATTTACTTAGGCTGCAAAGCACAGGTATTTATTTGAGGTGCTTATTCGAGGCAGACCTTTATTTCTTACATTGTACGTTATTGTGAGACATGCGTTTTGTTTGGAGCGGCATACCAGCTATCAAACGCAGACGATTTTCGGTTTTGGTATGGGATTTAATTTACTTTTTGACTTGTATTATATAGTTAAATGTTGAGGCTGATGGGCATTTAAATCTAGAGGGTATTTGATGATCACTGTAAAGTTTCGTGTAGTTGAAAAAGTGTGAGACAAGGCCTTTTTCATTCATTGAACGTGCACTGTGCTCTAATGGAATCCTTATTGCATAGCGAAGTAGCCTAAATTGAGTTTTTTTTAATTATGCATGGTTTACTTTTTATTAAATTCGTAGGCTGGAATGCCTCGCGGCAATATTGTGTTTAAATGTAGTAGCCTAGTGCTTCAGCCTCTGGCAAGCTCCAAAGGGGGCGGCTATAGGTTGAGAGCAACGTGTTGGAGACCCATGGTGTAACGAGACAAGGTCTTTATGCCGCTGTTGTGTAATTTATTGTCTTTAATCATGTTTAGGCTACGTTTGTTCGGGACAAACAACAACGAAACAAGATCAATACAATTTTCTTTATTTGTTTATTTGTCATATGATGGATAAACAACCATAATATGCACGTCTTCTCATAGGATCCTCAAGAAATACGCACTGAATAACGTTTGGCTGTAGCCGCCGGATAGGTACCCGCCCACCAACATGTACGCGCATGAGAGCTCGTGCCCAACATGGATTTTCGTGCATGGAGCTGGTTCCAAATGCTCCATGCAGCGCCATATTTGAAAATGGCGTATGCTAACATGCCGAAGCTAATCTGCACGCTCTTGACCCCCTGGGTCGAACCATCCTGGTATGGGGGGACTCTGGGTTTTTAGGATAATGAAATTGAATAGCCTACTGAAATATAAAATTCATTTTATGAACTTATATTTTCCTGAAATATTTATTAAATAATTGTTTTTAAAGGATTTTTGCATGGATTCTACTTTTTAAATATATGTATATTTTAAAATCTCACGTGTACGCGTACCTTACCCCCATTTGAGAACCACTGCTCTAAGCGATGTCATACGCTTTTTAGGCTAAAACACTTTTTGCCACATACAGCAACACAACATCTCCTCACTATCCTCTAGCTGCCTGGGCCCTGAACACTCCGTAAAAAAAACGCGGTCTCTAGACAGCCCAGGCTCCGCAAACGGCAACAAAAACAAACTCGTGCAAGCTGTGTAACAGAGGTCGGTTCGTCCGCCACTCACGGACCTCGAACCCGCCACCTCAACACACACCCGCATGGGAGTCGAACGCAACCACTGGGCTAAAAGCCCAGGCTCCCAACTCAGCGGTTAGAAGCGTTCTTAAGGTTAGGGGTGTGAGGATTTACACGCGCAACCAGCATGCTAGTTCAGTTCGGCCTGTTACACCTGTACCACAAAACGTAACAGCCAATAACCGATGAG
>NW_027468881.1:37988863-38096363 GCF_046254945.1 Alosa pseudoharengus | reverse complement strand
CTGTAGCTATTAGCACAGGAGTAAGAGGCTGCGCGTCCCCATAACTCAGGTGTAGATGGGCCTGGGGCAGGGCATTGGACCAGAGCCTATAGGGTCAGCTATCTTCAGATCTTTACTTGAGGGGATGTTGAAGATCAAATACTAATAGAAGTACACAAAAAGATAGGGGTGGGGGGGTGAAAACATCACTCCACACACATTCTCTCTGTGGCCATTGTAGGGCTGAATGGCATGGGGAGACACTGGGCCCAGGCTGTTTCCTGATGCAGCCCCGCTGCCTGCTCTTTCCTCTTCCTCAGGATTAGTTCTCACTTGTGTCCTCACGTCACCTCAGCTCGAGGTGTGAGACAGAAAAGTAGTTGTGGATAGTGACACCCAGTGGCCTTTTGGTGGTACAGCAGGCAAGAGATTATAAGGTCTGCAAGCGCACGTGCAACATTATCCCAGATATTTCAGATTTTAAAGCAACACCAAAGAACTTTCCCTCTGTTGCACGCATGCTATTTGTTTATCCAGCACCGGCTTTGCAAATAACGATGTCCACAGACAAGATGTTGCACGATTTATGAAAGTACGATGTATTGCGACATCAGATGCAAGTCAAATTTGAAGTTTCTTATGTCTCATTCCATCGAACTACAGATCCGCTACCCGATCTGGCAAACTTACATAGTGCGGTTATAGCAGATAGAGGGCTGTGAAGCGAATGCAGAAGTGCCATTCACCCTGTTACAAGACAGCAGTCGTTTTTTTAGATCTTGTTTAGTCCTACAAGGGACAAAAATGAATTGGTTGACGGATCCAGTATTTACAGATTGTGGTTCAGACTGAAAAATCCTTTGAAGCAGGGCCGGCGATTGCTATAGGCGAGCTAGGCAATTGCCTAGGGCGACAAATGTGATGAGGGCGCTCCGGAGTGGCTATCGGGAGCTTCGGGAGGATTCCCGGTGCGCCGTTAACTTTTTGTGCCAGTCTGAATGTCGTGAGCTTAAATATATTGTTTCTGAAGTTCATTTGCTGCGCCCTCGCCTACATGTAGAACGGTCGCAGCCCCTTACTCGAAATTACCCCAAATATTAACAAAGTAGCACTCACAAAAACTGTTCGAAAAAATATTTTCAACAATTAAGGGGAGTTTACCTCCTCCAGTGGTAGGCTACGGACCTAACGAACGCCAGGGTGACGTGACACACAGTTACAGTAATTGAGAGTAAAAAAAATCGTTATTCTTCCACCGTCCAGCAGCTGTCAACATACAACGGAAAACAGGCGATTTTGGAAGGTGTGTAGCCTATCTGCTTTTTTTAATCTAGGCGGCATTCCACCCAGTCCACCCAGAGTCAGAGGCCTACCCTCTGTGATATGAATGAATGTTCTGCCTTCATATGCTCAAGCAGGCCTTTATGTCCATGTCGCAAATGTAGAGTCCGACTTGCTGCAGCCACAATCATCTTGAAAGTAGCCTAGCCTAGGCCTGACAGGAGATAACATTCTACAATTTACACGGATTTTTTTCTCCTCTGTTGATCTCGCGACGTTGTTGGCGAATTTGTATATGCTTATAAAAACAAAATATCACTTAATTTCGGGTTAAAATGCGTTAACGCGCGTTACTGAAGTTTATCCCGACTCCCGAGTAAAATATTTACCAATTATTTGTAATGCCTTACATTAGCCTACCACGTTATAGCAATATATATATATATATGCCACTTTTATAACGCGTTACTCCCAACACTGTATAGGCACAACAAAACACTAAGGGGAATTAACCCAAGTGCGTGCGTAAAGTCAAAAAACGCGTAACTACGCATATTTCACCCTGCCAGAATTCTCCCCTGTGTCATTTACGCGCGATAGAGGGAATTACGCGTTTTGGCACCCCCAAACTCTGATTTTCCAGCTGGGTCTCCAACATGTTGCTCTCAAGCTCAGTCGCTTGCCGCCTTGCCAGAGCTTGTCAGAGGCTGAAACACGCTACTACATTTAAACACAATTGTTGCCGCGACTTGAGGCATTCCAGCCTACGAAATTAATAAAAAGTAATCATGCATAATTTAAAAATAACTCAATAGGCTACTTAGCTATGCAATAAGGTTTCCATTACAGCACCGCGGACGTTCAATGAACGCATGAAAGCGGATGGTTTGTTTGAAATCCCGACACTCTTTCAACTACATGGAACGTAATAGTGATCATCAAATACCTCCCTAGATTTCAGTGCCCATCAGTCCCAACATTTAACAATATAATCAAACAGTCCAAAAGTAAATTAAATATCAAACTAAACCGAAAATGTCATGCTTTTGAAGGCCTACCAGTAGCCTATGCCGCTCCAAGAAACGCATGTCTCAAAATAAAACTCGCATAAGAAATAAAGGGCTGTCTCGAATACAATCCTGCCCCTAAAGGCCTGTACTTTGTCTTAAGACTCCGGCCATAATTTGAGGATTTACAGTATCTAAGTAGACAAACTGGCTTCAGATATCCAACAGAGTGAATATGAGATTGTGCAGTCTGTGGTTAGTGACGTGATGCTGTTAATGGGGAATTTACATAGCCTAGCGTAAACCTATAGGTTATTATTTATTTGGCGTACCTATGAGGCTTTTTTCCTTATCAAAAGTGGGTGGACTCATATAATGGCTCCGACGCCCATTGGGTAACCAAAGGGCTAGAACCGGCCCTGCTTTGAAGGTTAATCTGGCATCAGGTTTCTTTACAACATGTTAACAAATGTACAGTGAAGCCCAGGCCTGGTGTGGCTAATCAGGAGATTTTGAAGGATTCCCATAGCCTGGAAAAATCCAAACTCATTCAGGAAGTGAATATAGTCTGGTGACTCATGATTGGGATTCCTTTCCAACACTTGCATCGTGACAGGCACTAATTTTGGAATCATTGGTCCAGCCTCACCAATCACATTGATCAGAGATTCCCAACATTACTTCCTAGTCAGTCTAAACTTTACAAACTGACAATAAACAGCATCAGCAGTCAGGAAACAATACATGTGGGTCTACCTTTGCTGTAAATACATTTCTGCTTTTTTCCAAATGCTTTTTTTGATGTTGCTGCTACTGTTTATCACAAAAAGTTTTGGGTTCGTCTTCCCCTCTCGTTGCTGATTGACATGTTTCTTTTCTGAGGGAAAGGTTAGTGAATTATCAGACTAGAATCTCCCTGGCTGTATCTCAAACCGCCTACTTGCACACTTCCCAGATAGCAAGAGGTTGTCAGGTCACTGTGGGTCCACTGGGGGCAGAGCTGGTGGTCCGCTGGCATTTTGCTCATCGGTTCTCTGTTGGTCCGCTGGCGGGTTGCCGACAAATGCCCCAATATTTTGCCACTATTGGTCTTAAATCTTTTTTCATTTATTCAGTTCTACTTCATCCATCATTTTAATAATATTTCATGTCTTTTCTTAATATTCATGACCAGTTAAATGTAAAGAGATGGTGGTCCAACGGTGGACCACAAGGCACGCCACCGGCAGCATACTGTAGCACCAGCTTTCCGCTCTCTGCCAATCAGATTTCGCTATCTGGGTTCAAATACTTAGTTTAAATACATAGTGCAGATAACACAGCAATGCAGTGCACTGAAAATACCTGGATACCTGAATATACCGTTCAAATACTTACACTGAAAATACCCGGATGACGCCCTAATAACGGTCAGAAAGTTCAGAGTGGAACAATAGACACTACTCGCACTAAACGGGCGCCACTTTCGGTAAGTGCTTTGACACAGCTGTATTCCTTTTGGGACAATACTAACCATGGAAAAGTGGCCACTACGGAAGTAAGTGCAGTACTGACAGAAGTGTGCTGTTTGAGACACACCCCCTGAAAGTAGATCTAGAATGGGCGGGGCCAGGCGAGGATTCCTGATGGGCTGTTGACGTTTTGGGCAGGTCTGAATATCGTGAGCTTAAATACATGTTCCTATTAACTCCTATCCTGTAAATATGCATCCCATTCCCCTCCTTACCTGTCTCTCTTACAGATCCTTGGGGTAAACCCATTGTGCACTTCATGTACCTGGAGCACACATCCTTGATTTGAACACACTGCATCCTATCTGATGAAAATGATGACATCCATGACAGTGTTTTTGATGAGAAGTTGAAGTTAGATAGTGTAGAGATCAATAGCTCATGATTTACTGTATCAAAGGCTTTACGCAGAAGGAATGTAATAATAAGGTTCTTCAGTCTAACGAAAGTTGAGCTTTTTGGCCTCACCCAAACAAAAGTCAGCCAAATTAATAAACATACATGTAAATAAAATAATGTCCCTTTTGCTATGGGACAGGTAACCTGAAGATGGAGAGGGATGACCCTTCTCTTGTAGAGTGCACAAGTGCATCGCCACACACTGAGGATCAGTGGCGTGCACAGACATTTTGGGGGGCAGGTGCTCAGGAGGAGGGGGGGGGCACTTTTTAGTGCACGTGGAACACTTAATTATAAAAAAAAATTACACGCACATGTTGAATGAAATTTGACTTGTGCTGCAATTAGTAAATCAATATACAATTAAGACAATAAAGAGACCAAAATGTGTTAATTTATGTTGCCTAACAAAACCTATACAACAGAAAACGTTCGTCTTAACACATAGATTTGCAATCGCAAACTCTACCGAAATTATTTGTAGCCTATGTGGTCGTCCTCACGTTATCTGTCATTGACTTGGGCTACAGCGTAAAACTTTATCAGGTGACCAGTCGGCTAAAATGCTTAGTTGTTTGATGCTGTATGAGACATTTTACTGCACAACAAATTGATTACACGTTGGGCTTAGAGGGCAAACTGATTTTACTTGATCTGTAAGACAATAAAGAGACCAAACAGTACGAGAAGGAGTTATAGTGGGCTACTGACTGTTGACAGAAAACGTTCTTCTTAACACATACATTTGCAAAATCTACCGAAATTATTTGTATGTGGTCGTCAAGTTATCTATCATTGATTTAACCTGGCCCTAGCCAGATGAATGTCGTTCCGCTAGCTCCACTCATCCATCTGGAACCGATCCATTGAAATGTCGTTTCAGAAGGCTGGACCTAATCAAAAAATGCTTGCATATGATTGAATAAGCCACTTGTCCGTCATCTATTGACGTGCTACTTCAACCACTCTCATCGAAGCCAACCCGTGACGCTGATAACAGTCTCACAGTCGCTTCTACGCTATGTCACATCTATGAAACTCCCGCCCTGCGTCCTGATTGGCTAAACCATAAAGTTGGTTGGAGAAATCACTCTCAATGGAAGAGGTTCCAGATGGATGTGAGTGAAGCTAGGCGGAGCTAGCGGAACGACATTCATCTGGCTAGGGCCAGGTTATCATTGATTTGGGCTACAGCTTAAAACTTTATCTAGCTTCATCTAACTAGTGTATCAGGTGACCAGTCGGCAAAAATGCTTGTTTGGTGTTGAATGAGACATTTTTCTGCACAACAAATTGTTTACATGTTGGGCTTAGAGGGCAAACTGTAAGATTTTGCTTGATCTGTATGTTACCTGGCTGAGAAGCAGGGAGAAGCAGCCTGTCAGCGACCATACCTGCTATCTGAAGACGCTTACTGAACTGCTATGGGGCTGCGCATCTGGCGTGCCCTGCGGGCGACCGCGCGAGTTCACGTGACAAAGGAAGAGAGATAGGCTGGTCGGGTGTGCAGAAAGGAGGTGGCTCATTTCGGGGCATTGTTTCAGTCGTTTTTAATGGCTCAGGTTTTCAAAAGATCATTTCAAAACAGACCTAAGTAAAAGCTTAATAATATTAATAATTAAAAAAAAAAAAAAAAAAAGTTTCAAAAGGGCATTTTCGTTGATTAAGGGCAAACTTCCTAGTGCTTTAGCACCACCTAGTGTCTATGTATGCACGCCTATGCTGAGGATGTATCAGATGATATGGTAGAGTGCACAAGTGCATCTCCAGACACTGAGGATGTATCAGATTATATGGTAGAGTGCACAAGTGCTATCAGACACTGAGGATGTATCAGATGATATGGTAGAGTGCACAAGTGCATCTCCAGACACTGAGGATGTATCAGATGATATGGTAGAGTGCACAAGTGCTATCAGACACTGAGGATGTATCAGATGATATGGTAGAGTGCACAAGTGCTATCAGACACTGAGGATGTATCAGATGATATGAGGGTGCAGAGAACATGCATATAGCTGACATATGTAAGTCACTTTGGTCAAGAAGTGTCTGCTAAATGTAATGTAATAATGCACATCCAACAGAGGTGCTGCCTGGAGGAAAACTAAGTTCAGAACACTGACACACTTGTCAAACTTCTACGTGTTGTAAAGCATGTAACAGAATGTGGACTCTTCGTTAGAGTTCAGAATATATCAGATGGGGCCAGGCTGTGGTGTGAATGGAAATGAAATTACATCCATTATACTTTGTACTCCTTGTAGATTTCAATCCTATAACATAATTGATTACAATACATTTCTCACAAAATGTAAAAATACATAATTATGTGATATTTAATTTAAATATTCTTACATATTGTATTGTAAGTTTTAGCTGCCAGAAAAAAACTGAAATTATTTTCTTTAGCTCGTTATTTATTAAAATCCATCAGAATTTCATTGTGCAGATTTATTTCATATGATATAAGATTTGCTGAAAGAAAAACAACACTCCAATCTAATCTAACACTACAATGCAAGGATATCTTATAATGATAATCACTGTGCTATTATTTACATGCTGCTCTCTGCCAGGATTAAGGTCATCATGTGATACAAAATACAAATAACTACTGTAACTATTGTAACTGAACTTTTGTGTTACAGCATTTGGAATTTAGTCACATACGAAGAGTGTCATTTCTCACAGTGTGGCATACACTTAACCAACATCTGGAGGATCGTAATTTTGACAAACTCTTGTAATTTCACGTTATTTGAACATTACAATCTGTTATACATTTACCATTTAATGATGACACAAAAACATACTATAATGGCATCAAAAATACCTTCATTGTTCAGGTCCTATGACTTGAAACCAAGTTTTTTCTTGACATCAACTTTAGATTTCAACAATTTCACCAGATCTTTGGCATTCATGCAAGAATTGGGTTTAAATCTTAACAGTGGTTTCAAAATGTCATAAAGAGTAGGCTCTAGTTTATCCAGAGCATGAGGACGCTGCTTTTTATAAAGAAGCTCACGTATTTTTTGCTGGTTATCGCTTGGCCAAGGTCTAGAGTTTGTGAACATCTCCAGAAGAGTGATGCCAAGAGACCACATGTCGGACATGGTGCTGCATTTCTTACACTCTACTATGCACTCTGGGGCCATGTAGGGAGGGGTTCCTCCCAGAGGGCCATAGTAACTCCCTGTTTTATCAGTTCCTGTTGTCGTTGAGATGGTTTCTTTGCAGTTCGCCAAGCCCCAATCAGTGAGATAGGCCTTTCTGTCACCTTCTGAAATCTTAGAACAACAATGACAATGACAATGACAATGAACAAACAACTCCCAACAAGGTCAGCTTAAATTACCAGTATTCTGTGAATGGCATTAAACCTGAAATGCTTGAGCATGAAAATTAAACTTTGAATATTAGTAAACCTACAGTAGATTCTTTAATTATTAAGCTTAGCCATTAATGATTTCCTTTGATCCCATTTGAAACATACTGACCATTATGTTTGCAGGCTTCAGATCTTGGTGGATGATCTTTTTTCCATGTATGTACTCAACAGCCATAGCAATCTCTAAAGCTACAAACAGCTTGTCCTCGTGCTGTAACTGAAAGTGTAATTAAACAATGTTTTTAACAAATTGTTATTATAATGTATTACATGTTTAAGCAATATGAGTGGGAGTGGGGTTGGTAAAGGATATCCCCGCGGCTGTAATTCAGCCGTAGGCACGAGGCCAAAGGGCCTTTACCAACCCCACGACCACGAGTAATATTTTTATATAACAGTTCCATTACCAACTAATTTAGTTTTAAGATACAAAATTGTGTTTTCTATCGTTTATTTTGTTTGTTCATCCTCCACCCACAAAAATAGTTCTAATCTTACTTAGCCTTGCCATGTCCTGTCCTGTTGCAAGCAGCATGAACTCAGAAAAATAATCCAGTATGGCAGAGCTAACTCTAAAACGGTAGTATTTCTGTATTAACTAGATGTACCGCAGAGCGGTACAAAATATGACCGCCGCCCAGTCCAGCACATTTTTTCCACAAAAAGAAATCACGCTGAAAGGCCTATATGATTCTAACTGTCTCACTAAATTGCATTATCCACACTCAATTCTCACTGGTATCTGCTAGACAACAAGTACCAAAACATGATTAGTTCATAGATTTCACATGTAAAATTCATTTTATACAACCCCACCTCCATCTTGCCTGTTCATAATTATGAGAAATTCTTGATTGTTTGTGTTATGTTTATGTTATGTGTGTGGGTGTGTGTGTGTGTGTGAGTGTGTGTGTGTGTGTGTGTGTGTGTGTGTGTGTGTGCGTGCCTGCGTATGTGCCTGTGCATGGAAGCGTACATATGTCTACTGTGTGAGTATGTGTCATGATTACTGTGAATGTGTGTGTGTGTGTGTGTATCTGTTTGTGCACATGTGTGCACATGAACTGGGCTAACATGACCCCTGGAGGCAAATATACGGAAAAAATGGTCATCCTAGGCCCTACAGTTCTCAAGATATTCACAGAGAACTGTGTCTGGCCTACCCTCCTTTCGGGGGGTCCAGTCCAGCGGGGGGGCTACAGATCAAAACGAAAAATGACAGTTCCATGCTATCCATGTAGGGGTACATGCCCACCAAGTTTTGTGTACCCCGGTCTTTCAGTGTCCCGGGAATCCTTGTTGGTGTACGTCACTAAATGTACACATAAATTGTTTTATTGTAAGGCCCCCCATGAACGAAAGTACACAAAACTTGGCATGCATTCGGAGGGTGTCATAATGATCCTACACTTTCAATTTCGTGCAGTTTTGACCATGTCAGCCAGAGATATTGTGATGAAAACACCTAATTTTTTGCTTTTTAATTTTTAACTAGGTGGCGCTATACATGAAATAAGTGGTAATGGGATGGGTTGACATGGCCCCTTGAGATCAACATACAAAAAAAGGTGGACCTCCTAGGCCCTACGGTTCTCGAGATATTCACAGAAAACTGTCTCCGGCCACCTACAGGCCAGTTGGTGTATAGTAACATAAATTAATTTATTGTGTGGCCCCCCATGAACGGAATTCCACGAAACTTGGCGTGCATTCAGAGGGTGTCATAATGATCCTACACTTCCAATTTCGTGCAGTTTTGACTATGTTAGGTCACAGATACCTGCGATTACAACACCTCATTTTTACTTTTTTGTGTTTAACTAGGTGGCGCTATACATGAAATGAGTGGTTACTGAATGGGTTGACATGGCCCCTTGAGATCAACATACAAAAAAAAAATGGTCCTCCTAAACCTTACGGTTCTCGAGATATTCACAGAAAACTGTGTCTGCCCTACCCTCCTTTCGGGGGGTGCAGTCCAGCGGGGGGGCTACAGATCAAAACGAAAAACGATGGTTCCATGCTATCCATATGGGGTTACATGCCCACCAAGTTTCGTCTACCCCGGTCTTTCAGTGTCCCGGGAATCATTGACAGAAATTTGGACATGCGAAAAAGAAAAAAAAAAAGAAATAAATAAAAAATCTGACTAAACCTATATGACCGCCGCTTCGCTGCGCGGCGGTCATAATAACAAATAAGTTCAGGGTTTGTATCCTTATATTTTGGAAAAGTTTGCAAGAACTAAACAAACAAAACAAACACATTACATTTATATAGCGCTTTTTTCTCAAAGAGAAAAGCACATCACATGGATGGGGGGACCTCACTAGTAACAACCACCAATGTGTAGCACCCACCTGGGTGATGCACGGCAGCCATTATGCGCCAGAACGCTCACCACTCACCAGCTTGAGGTGGAGAGTGAGGGAGTGAATGAGCCAATTACAGTGGGGGATGATTAGGGGGCCAGATCAAATGAGCCAGGTTGGGAATTTAGCCAGGACACCGGGGAACCCCCTACTCTTTGTGATAAGTGCCATGGGATCTTTAATGACCACAGTGAGTCAGGACCTCAGTTTAACGTCTCATCGGAAGGACGGCATCTCCTACAGTGCAGTGTCCCCGTCACTGCACTGGGGCATTGGGATCGATCTTTTTTGGCCAGAAGAAAGTGTGCCACCTACTGGCCACCAACCAACACCACTTCCAGCAGCAACCTAGTTTTGCAAGGAAGTCTCCCATCCAAGTACTAACCAGGCCCACACCTGCTTAGCTTCAATAATTCAGCTAAGACCGAGCACTATTAAATGTAAAAACGGCATCTATAGTTCCAATGCAAGGAACTAAGTAACCTGCCACACCAGGGTGACATTATGGGTGTGGGCAGCCATGGCCTACTGGTTAGTGCTTTGGACTTACCGGAACGTAACCGGAGGGTTGCCGGTTTGAACCCCGACCAGTAGGCACGGCTGAAGTGCCCTTGAGCAAGGCACCTAACCCCTCACTGCTCCCCGAGCGCCGCTGTTGTTGCAGGCAGCTCACTGTGCCGGGATTAGTGTGTGCTTCACCTCACTGTATGTTCACTGTGTGCTGAGTATGTTTCACTAATTCACGGATTGGGATAAATGCAGAGACCAAATTTCCCTCACGGGATCAAAAGAGTATATATACTTATACTTATGAAATTGTTGCTATCTAGAATGAATGGAATATTGGTGTTAGATAATTCAATGCAATATGCGGAGTGATTACTAGCGGTAACAAGTGGGAATGTCCTGGGACACCTGCACTTGTGATGACTCATGGAATGCCTCTCATCCAATCAGAAATGAATAAATAGCTTGACCGGAACTACACTCTTAAAAAGGAAAAGTCAGGGCTATCCAATTGATCAAACCATATTATGTTACAAATACATGAAAGGGTTTAGTTTTGAATGAAACAACCTTATTGTGTTCAAATAGTCATTGAGTAATCCATTTTTCTAATTGAATCACGCAAGGTACTGTAAGGGTATTTACTAGGGAAGAAAGGAAAAGAGGGTTTGTCACAATTACTAAAACCACAAAACATGAAATTAGAGACTCATGTTTTTCTTTCGACATATTTTGCCACAGCAATGACTTTATCCAACAGAATCATGTAAGATCAACGTGATGCACCTAAGTACTGAACCAGTAAGGGAATTGAACACACAGGATGCCTTGGTGTCACCATTGCATTGTGTTCCCATTGGGTTTCAGTGTAACTGTATAATGATTGCTATTATTACTTATATTTAGAGAGAACATGCCTCACCTTGATGGGAGTGTCTTTATAAAGAACCTGATGGAGGTTGGCACCATGGATGTACTCATTAGCAATGAGGATCTGGGTCTCACTTTTGGCTACAGCCATCATCCGCACAATGTGGGGGTGAGACAAACGCCTGAAGAATATTTAATGTGATCTTTTGTCGATATTTAACAAATGGAAATGAATCACGTTGACAGTGTATTTACTATATTAAGGTGATGTTTAGTATATTGTTGTTGCATGCTTGTACAAATAAAAATAAACTAACGATACAATCTACTGACTGACCAAACAATTATGTTTGAATTACATAATACTATGAGATCACAAATGCAGCTTCATGAACTGAACATGAACAATAAAGTATACAGACGCACGCACACACACACACACACACACACACTTACAAAGGTATGAGAAACTCATTTGTGATGACTGAACTATCTCCAATAGAGATGATCTTTACAGCAGCAGGAGTTCCCTGGTATGAGCCTTTGTAAACTGTTCCATATGATCCTCTTCCAATGCAATTATCGTTGTTCACGGTTAATGTAGATACATCCACGAAGCGAACAATTTTAAGCTGGTCTACAAGTAGCAAAACATGTTGAAAGTTGTAGGTAAATGTAACCATTTACGAATACAATAAATTGCACCGAACATAAAATATAACTAGATGTACCGCAGAGCGGTACAAAATATGACCGCCGCCCAGTCCAGCACATTTTTTCCACAAAAAGAAATCACGCTGAAAGGCCTATATGATTCTAACTGTCTCACTAAATTGCATTATCCACACTCAATTCTCACTGGTATCTGCTAGACAACAAGTACCAAAACATGATTAGTTCATAGATTTCACATGTAAAATTAATTTTATACAACCCCACCCCCATCTTGCATGTTCATAATTCTGAGAAATTCTTGATTGTTTGTGTTATGTTTATGTTATGTGTGTGGGTGTGTGTGTGTGTGTGTGTGTGTGCGTGCTTGTGTGTGTGCCTGTGCATGCAAGTGTACATATGTCTACTGTGTGAGTATGTGTCATACGTATGATTACTGTGAATGTATGTGTGTGTGTGTGTATATCTGTTTGTGCACATGTGTGCACATTAAATGGGTTAACATGACCCCTGGAGGCAAACATACGTAAAAAAATGGTCATCCTAGGCCCTACAGTTCTCAAGATATTCACAGAGAACTGTGTCTGCCCTACCCTCCTTTCGGGGGGTCCAGTCCAGCGGGGGGGCTACAGATCAAAGCGAAAAATGACGGTTCCATGCTATCCATGTGGGGGTACATGCCCACCAAGTTTTGTGTACCCCGGTCTTTCAGTGTCCCAGGAATCCTTGTTGGTGTACGTCACTAAATGTACACATAAATTATTTTATTGTAAGGCCCCCCATGAACGAAAGTACACAAAACTTGGCATGCATTTGGAGGGTGTCATAATGATCCTACACTTTTAATTTCGTGCAGTTTTGACCTTGTCAGCCAAAGATATTGTGATGAAAACACCTAATTTTTTGCTTTTTAATTTTTAACTAGGTGACGCTATACATGAAATAAGTGGTAATGGAATGGGTTGACATGCCCCCTTAAGACCAACATACCAAAAAAAGGTGGACCTCGTAGGCCCTACGGTTCTCGAGATATTCACAGAAAACTGTCTCCGGCCACCTACAGGCCAGTTGGTGTATAGTAACATAAATGAATTTATTGTGTGGCCCCCCATGAACGGAATTCCACGAAACTTGGCGTGCATACAGATGGTGTCATAATGATCCTACACTTCCAATTTCGTGCAGTTTTGACTATGTTAGGTCACAGATACCTTCGATTACAACACCTCATTTTTACTTTTTTGTGTTTAACTAGGTGGCGCTATACATGAAATGAGTGGTTATGGAATGGGTTGACATGGCCCCTTGAGATCAACATACAAAAAAAAAATGGTCCTCCGAAACCCTACGGTTTTCGAGATATTCACAGAAAACTGTGTCTGCCCTACCCTCCTTTCGGGGGGTCCAGTCCAGCGGGGGGGCCACAGATCAAAACGAAAAACGATGGTTCCATGCTATCCATGTGGGGTTACATGCCCACCAAGTTTCGTGTACCCCGGTCTTTCAGTGTCCCGGGAATCATTGACAGAAATTTTTCGCATGCCCAAATTTCCGTCAATGATTCCCGGGACACTGAAAGACCGGGGTAGACAAAACTTGGTGGGCATGTAACCCCATATGGATAGCATGTAACCATCGTTTTTCGTTTTGATCTGTAGCCCCCCCGCTGGACTGCACCCCCCGAAAGGAGGGTAGGGCAGACACAGTTTTCTGTGAATATCTCGAGAACCGTAAGGTTTAGGAGGACCATTTTTTTTTGTATGTTGATCTCAAGGGGCCATGTCAACCCATTTCATAACCACTCATTTCATGTATAGCACCACCTAGTTAAACACAAAAAAGTAAAAATGAGGTGTTGTAATCGCAGGTATCTGTGACCTAACATAGTCAAAACTGCACGAAATTGGAAGTGTAGGATCATTATGACACCCTCTGAATGCACGCCAAGTTTCGTGGAATTCCGTTCATGGGGGGCCACACAATAAATTAATTTATGTTACTATACACCAACTGGCCTGTAGGTGGCCGGAGACAGTTTTCTGTGAATATCTCGAGAACCGTAGGGCCCAGGAGGTCCACCTTTTTTTA
Organism: Alosa pseudoharengus; assembly: GCF_046254945.1. Classification (NCBI taxonomy): domain Eukaryota; kingdom Metazoa; phylum Chordata; class Actinopteri; order Clupeiformes; family Clupeidae; genus Alosa; species Alosa pseudoharengus. Next base: position 38,082,283 of record NW_027468881.1, on the reverse strand, counting down.
GTATGTTGATCTCAAGGGGCCATGTCAACCCATCCCATTACCACTTATTTCATGTATAGCGCCACCTAGTTAAAAATTAAAAAGCAAAACATTAGGTGTTTTCATCACAATATCTCTGGCTGACATGGTCAAAACTGCACGAAATTGAAAGTGTAGGATCATTATGACACCCTCTGAATGCATGCCAAGTTTTGTGTACTTTCGTTCATGGGGGGCCTTACAATAAAACAATTTATGTGTACATTTAGTGACGTACACCAACAAGGATTCCCGGGACACTGAAAGACCGGGGTACACAAAACTTGGTGGGCATGTACCCCCACATGGATAGCATGGAACCGTCATTTTTCGTTTTGATCTGTAGCCCCCCCGCTGGACTGGACCCCCCGAAAGGAGGATAGGCCAGACACAGTTCTCTGTGATTATCAGGGGGCCCCCAATCGAGTTTCTTTTTTTTTTTTACATAATAAATAACGTAAACGAGTGACATCAATGAATGAATAAATGAAACAATTAATCATTCAAAACAAGAAAATTCTGATTTCATGATCAATATACCTGCCTATCTCTACTGTGTCCGCCAGCCTTTGAGTCACGCGCATAAACTAGACACCTCGGGTGCATAGACAATTCGTGCAGACACTGCATCAAGTTCAACAATCGGAAGAGACGGTAATGTTAAGACAAGTCACAAAAAAGGACATATCCCTCTGGTGCCGAAAACAGAACGAAGAAAATGACAGAGGAGGAGAAAAACGAGCAAGATACAGGTATGTTTGCATGATTATTTACAGTATGTTTTGTGCTTGAGGTAGCTAGCTAGCTGTCATGATCTAATATAAGCCATCACCAGAGCTAAATCTCCGCCATCAACAGAGAAATGTCTCCCATTAATATATATTTATCTAGATGTATTTCAGATGTCAAGGATATTGGGATTGTTTTGGATGTTCAATCAAGCATGTACCCTAGCTCTAGGTGGGCTTATTATGTCGTAAATTAAAGTTAGCTAGCTGACTGAAGTGGACATTAGCACTACAGTAGCTACATGAAAACGTAGCTGAAGGCAAATTTACCACAGAGGGATTGTTTCTGATTTCGCACCTGAAAGTGTTGATAGTTTATTACTGTTCTATAATATGTGACATAGTGGTAAGTCTGATAGCAACAACAGACTAAGCCCAGGCTCCCAGTCCCAACCCAACCCACTGACTAGCGCGACTCTGGGCATCGGTAACGTTCCAGCTTCATAGGCAAAGATGGAACAGTACGTGCGCTCTGCTCTAAGATCTTTGGAGAGAGATGGTAGTGTTTGAGAAAATATACCATGTTGGGTGGGGAGACTTCTGTGATGAAAATAAACTTACATTTGATTAAGATAGTGGCAAGTGATGTAGCGGTGCTACCCTAATGTTTAGGCTGCAGTAGATCACCATGTTAAGCGTTCACCATACTGCAATTAAGTATATACTCTTTTGATTATGCCTCATTTGCCAATAGAATATGAATTGTTACATGTGAAATTGCTTGTTATTTAGTAGAGCGGCTACAAGGCCAATTTGGCAAGAATCGTGCAAATTATGATACAAGCATGAAACTTGGTAGGTATGTGCTTATGACCAATACAATCAAATCTACCTGATTGGCCACTTGAAATAGTGGCCATTTTCCAAGATGGCCGCCAAAAAAGACTCCAGAAATTGATTTATTGCATAGAATTGACCTAGCAAATTATGATACAAGCATGAAATTCGACATGTATGTGCTTAAGACCAATACAATGAAATCTACCTGACTGGCCACTTGAAATGGTGGCCATTTTCCAAGATGGCTGCCAAAAAAGACCCTAGAAATTGATTTATTGCACAGAATAGTCAAAGAAAATTATGATGGACGCATGAAATTTGGCATGGATGTGATCAAGACCAATACAATCAAATCCACTTGATTTGCTACTTGAAATGCTGGCCATTTTCCAAGATGGCGTCCAAAAAGACCCGAGAAATTTGCAAAGTTCAAATGTGCAAATTGCAAATGTGGTGTAAATAATTGTTCACTCTCCTTAAATATGTTTCCATAGATGATGAAGTGATACAGATATTAATGTTTTATTACATTTTATTACAAAATTACATACTTGTATCATCATTTTCTTGCTCACTTCTGGGCTAAATTCAGTCTTTTGGCGGCCATATTGTAAAATGGCTTCCATTTCAAGTGGCGAGTCAGGTAGATTTGATTGTATTGTTTTTTTAGCACATTCATGCCAAAATTCATGCTTGTATAATAACTTGCTTGATCAATTCTGTGCATCAAATCCATTTCTATGGTATTTTTTGGCGGCCATCTTGGAAAATGGCCGTCATTTAAACTGGAAAATCAGTTAGAATGTATTGTGTTGGTCTTAAGCACATACCTGCCAAATTTCATGGCTGTATCATAATTTCCTTTGTCAATTCTGTACAACAAACCAATTTTTAGAGTTTTTCATGGGGGCCATTTTGGAAAATGGCCGCCATTAAAAATGGCAAATCAGGCAGATTTTATTGTATTGGTCTTGAGCACATACATGCCTAATTTCATGCTTGTATCATAATATCTTTGGTGAATTCTGAGCAATAAATCAATTTCTAGGGTCTTTTTTGGCGGCCATCTTGGAAAATGGCCGCCATTTCAAGTGGCCAATCAGGTAGATTTGATTGTATTGGTCTTGAGCACATACCTGCCGAATTTCACGCTTGTATCATAATTTGCACGATTTTTCCTGTAGCCGCTCTACTAATTTGAGTGTAAGTAATGATAGCAAAATAAACTCATTCTGCTCGATCAACTATGCACTTATGCAATATTTTTTTTTTTTCAGAGACACTGTTGAAGTCCTTTGGAGCACATCTCTACCTCTACCTAACTCTACCTACCAGAAGGTGAGGTTTTCTTGATGGCAAATGGTTACATAGCCTGTTAATATGACATGACACATTTAACATCGTTTTTTTTTTATTTATTTATGTATTTATTTAATCATTGCAGGTTCGTCCACTGCAGAGTTGCAGATGCCTAAAAACCAGGAACGAAGTAGGAATAATTATCTATTTTTTGGGACATTTTATTTTTGATTATTAATGTTTGTCTATTTTGTTTTTATTTTGTAGTTGAAAATTGCTCATTTAATGCGCATTTGTTCAGCAAATCTGTTGGAAAAAAAGTCATTAAACTGATGTACTTGTTTACAACAATTGCTGTTGTATTTTGTTATTTGTCAATTCAACTTCAGTAAACCACCCTTAGTGCTTCACTTTGAATATGAATGTTTCAAATAAATCTGTGATTTTAGTACCCTCTAAGATTTAAAGGTGCCAGGGTTGGTGTAAATAACAACTGTATTAATACATTGGTTTACCAAGCACATGGGGCCAGAAGTCTAGATTGGAGCCCCAAAAAATGTTTGGCATGTGAGCAAGGATGGATTACTGAATGAGCCTACCGAGCCCAAGAGGTCAAGGGACCCTGAACCCCAAGTAGTTGTGTGAATTCACTACCAATAAGTCAAAAAGCAAAAGGCTATGAATCTGAACAAATTTAGGTACTGCCCTTCTCCAGCTGACCATCCCAAAAATGCACCAGAATACAGGAAAGCACATCTAACCCCCCCCCCCCCCCCCCCACACACACACACACACACACGTTTGTACCCACATTTGCACAAACAGGGTAGGGGGAGAGGGTCCTTATGCATCTGTGTCCAGGGGGACAGTAGTTCATAATCAGTCGCTGTATTAATACATAACCTCACTGTATTCATTTATAATATGACATTATAGTGTGAAGTGTCAATTATCGCCAAGCACAGGTGACTGCGTTGTGGGAGGGGGCCCCCAAATCAAATTCTGCTTAGGGCCCCCAAAAGGCTTGGGCCGGCACTGCGTATGACACATACTCACACAGTAGACATATGTACGCTTCCATGCACAGGCACATACGCAGGCACGCACGCACACACACACACACACACACACACACACACACACACACTCACACACACCCACACCCACACACATAACATAAACATAACACAAACAATCAAGAATTTCTCAGAATTATGAACAGGCAAGATGGAGGTGGGGTTGTATAAAATTAATTTTACATGTGAAATCTACACGAAACTTGGTGGGCATGTAACGCCACATGGATAGCATGGAACCATGGTTTTTCGTTTTGATCTGTAGTGCCCCCGCCGAAAGGAGGGTAGGGCAGACACAGCTGTGAATATCTTGAGAACCGTAGGGCCTAGGATGACCAATTTTTTTCCGTATGTTTGCCTCCAGGGGTCATGTTAACCCATTCCATGTGCACACATGTGCATAAACAGATACACACGCACACACATACATTCACAGTAATCATACGTATGACACATACTCACACAGTAGACATATGTACGCATGCATGCACATGCACAAACACACATACGCAGGCAAACACACAAGCACGCACACACACACACACACACACACACACACATAAACATAAACATGTACACGCACACATGCACACAATTCAATAATTTCTCAGAATTATGAACAGGCAAGATGGGGGTGGGGATAAAATGAATTTTACATGTGAAATCTATAAACTAATCATGTTTTGGTACTTGTTGTCTAGCAAATACCAGTGAGAATTGAGTGTGGATAATGCAATTTAGTGAGACAGATTTATTTTTGTGGAAAAAATGTGCTGGACTGGGCGGGGGTCATATTTTGTACCGCTCTGCGGTACATCTAGTTTTAACATGAAACAATCACAAATATTTGACTGATTTGAAGTTGCTTTATGTCAATGTGAATGCCGGGTCTCAAGATTACATCTTGTTGAGCAATCTCACCATGTCCATGTGCTCTGTCACCACCTCCATGTGCTCTGGTTCTGTGGATCCCAATCTCACCATGTGCTCTGGTTCTGTGGATCCCAATCTCACCATGTCCATGTGCTCTGGTTCTGTGGATCCCAGCTCCCATCTCTCCAGCTGCAGCCTCCTCTGTGCCATAGCCAGAGCTCTGAGTGGAGGCAGCCATGTTGAGACCTGTGCCAGAGCTCTGAGTGGAGGCAGCCATGTTGAGACCTGTGCTATAGCCAGAGCTCTGAGTGGAGGCAGCCATGTTGAGACCTGTGCCAGAGCTCTGAGTAGACACAGCCATGTTGAGACCTGTGCTATAGCCAGAGCTCTGAGTAGAGGCAGCCATGTTGAGGCGCTTAAAGGGCCTCATGAGCTCAGATATACGTCTCCATATCTGGAGCCATATCCAGATGATCCTCCAGAGCCGTCATCAGGGATGTGTTCTCTAACTACATTGTTATGCATAAATAATGAGCATTTGGTTAAACAATTCTTGCCAAATTTATAATGGTTAATTTGGTGTTAATAGTGTTCATTCTATGTCATTTGGCTTTTAAAAAGAAAAACATCACATTAAAACTTATATACTTACAATCGGGAGGAAACTCCATACTCCGATTCAACTGGAAAGGGCAGCCCCTGTTCCCTGCCACCATCTCCTCTATCTTGTCCAGCAGCTCTGTCACCTGGCCACCATCACTCTTCTTATTGTCTACAACATGATACCTGTTCCCACATTTCTCTACAACCCACTGCAGAGCCTCTCCTCCACTCTCAATGTGCTGCTCAATGGTCGTGTCTCCCAGACAGTCCCCACATGTGAACAGCACTATAGTGTGACTCCAGACTCTCTCACCCAGCAGCTCCATGTGTTCCTGCACTGCTCTTCTGAATGTCTCTGGGAATGAGTCACTCACATTAATGAGCAGGAGTAGAGCATGGGGTCCTGGAGGACACAGAGACACACTGAGGACAATCTCTCGTTTATCACGTTCAGGAGTTTCCTCTACAGTGTAGTTGCACCACCATCCTGGTGCCTCCACTACAGTGATGCGTCTCCCTGCTGTTTCTCCTTCTCTCTTCACACACTCAGCTGTTCTTCCTGAGGTGCCAAACTCCTCTCTGCCCAGGATGGTGTTTCCTGATGAACTCTTCCCAGCATTTCGTTTTCCCAGCAGCACAATCTTCATGTCAGAAATATGGAACTCCATCTGGAAACAGAAAGCATTTACAGTGCATACGGAAAGGAATGTTTCAGACTCATCTTAAAATTGATAAAATTGTTTATTTTTTCTCATCAATCTACACACTCCAACATCCCACAAAAAAGCAAATATTTGAAGTGTTTTGTAAGTGTATAAAAAAAAAAAAATTACATACCTTTTGTTATGACACTTGCCATTGAGCATGCCAAGTGCATCCTACTTACAGTATATCAATGGTCCTTGAGGTGCTTCTACAACTTGATTGGAGTCCATCTGTGCCTAAATTAATTCATTGGACATTATTAGGAGAGGCATACATCTCTTTATATAAGGTCTCACAGTTGATGGTGTATGTCAGAGTGAAAACCAGATAATTGTCCATAGCCCTGCGAGACAGGGTTGTGTGAAGACACAGATCTGGGGAAGGGTATAAGCCACAAGCTTTTCATGTCTCTGCAAAAATTTCTTATATTACCTTTTTTCCCTTAGATACCTACGGTCATGAATCAGGTTATCTGGCAGTATGTTGACTTTCATATGATTAAATTTTATTTAATAAAGAACCAAAAGGGCACTCAGAGAGTGTACAAAAACAGTTGATATATTTGACAAAGACAATTGTCTTAGAATTATTGAAAACTATGATTGTACATAAGAATATGCTGTTATGTGTGCATTTATATGTAGGCTACTTCTAAACTGTAAATAGTTGACAAAGTGGACCATACAAATAGCCTACTTCAGAGGATAATTGGAATATAAGACATTGTATGCAACTGATACAGGTTATAGATAGAGAACCACTATTCACTATTTGATAGCTGATATTTTTCTGTGTCCACCTGCTGTCATAATGCAGTACAACACCACTGTCATGTACTTTGATAGACACTTCTCTCTCCCTCTGTCTCTCTCTTTCTGTCTCATATATATATTCAACCAGTTGAATAACAAATATGCATTTTTTACATAAACATGTTGCTACAGTAAGAAGACTCGGGGAGGATACTTTATTGATCCCCAAGGGGAGTGAGTTCCACAGTTTGAGTGCAGCATATAGGAAAAGGTCTTTGTTCCCATTGTGGTGAGCCTGATGTTTGTTACTGACAATAATCCAGCTGTAGATGAACGGGAGGGTGTATAAGTCTGTAGGAGTTCTGTGATGTATGGAGGGCAGAGGTTATGAAGGGCTTTGAATGTCAATAACAGGATTTTAAAGTTGATCTGTTGAGAGAGCCAGGGAGCCAGTGTAGCTCTATCAGAAGAGGTGTAACATGTTGGGAGGACTTTGTGTGGGTGATAATCCGTGCTGCAGAGTTTTGGATGAGTTGGAGGCGATGGATAAGTTCATCTGTTATCTGTGTCCTGAAGTCCAGTCCTGAAGTCCTGTGTCCAGCACTGACCTCTGAGCCTGAGGCCCAGAAAGGGTGTGAGCGAGCCCTCAAGCACTTCACAATTTCACAATGGGACAGTCCTAAACCCTTACCAAGTTTGTGGGAACGCACATCAAAGTGTGTGAGTCCATGAGGGGAGAGATTGGGATTCAGCCTAGGGCTCCACGAGCCTGTGCATTCTGTCCTGGACCATGGAGCTTTAGCACCACCTACTGGTGTGGCATTCTTTTTCAAACACACAGAACCAACAGACTAGACAACTTCTAGATTGCAGGATGTTATGTTTTTTAAATATATTGTAGCAACTGGCTGTCAATCAGTTATGTATAATAACCCTGGGCATGCTGATGGTTGGGTTGGGTTGGGATGGCTATAGGGATTGGGTTGAGGAAGTTCTGTCTCTTTTCAGTTCTGGGCCTGACACGGCCCGCTGTGTTCTATGTCTCTCTTTCACTTTGTTCTTTTGTGTTAATAAATAACTGAACTCTGGCCTTTGTGAGACGCTACACTGATGTCAGAAGTAGAAAGTGATTAGGGAAGACCGAGGGTGCTCCCTGCACTATTAGTTAGTGACCAGTTTAGTTTAGTTAGCTTAGCGTTAGCAAGACCGTGCCGCCACAGTGTGCGTGGGGAGAAAATGTTCGCATCTTGTGAAATGTCTGGCGGAGACGGAGCCAGAGCCGCGGAGTGGACGTTTGGTGACCTAAACAGGGATCTGCGACGGCCGGAGGACGGCAGAGGCGATGGCCACCTTCGGGGCACGATGGAGGCTGGCTTTGACGGACGAGGGCATGCACACTTCGCTACTCGCAAGCCAAAGTTGGAGGGGGACGCAGACACCAACATCACCTCCGGCGCGGGATGTAAACAAAGATGGCAGCGCCCAGTCCACAATAACAGCGGTACCAGCTAACTCCGTGAAAACTCCAAAGTACAACGGGAAGGTGAGCTGGGAAGCTTTTCATGTGCAATTCGAACTGCTTGCTAAGTCACAGAACTGGTTGCAAGAGACTAAAGCGTTACAATTGGCGATGTGCCTTACGGATGAGGCTTTAGCATGCTTGCTGCTCTTAGACGTGGGTGACAGAGGGAGCTACGGGGCACTGGTGGGGGCTCTCCAGCGACGGTTCGGGAACTTTACAGGAGCGGGGCTCCTCCGCAATGAACTAAATAACAGATACAGAAGACAGGGCGAGCCGCTACGGCAATTAGCCAATGACATTGAGAGCCTTACCCGCAGAGCATATAGCAGCATGCCCCCGGTGGTACAAAGCGAGTTAACCCGCGACTGGTTCATGCAAGCCCTCTCACCACCCGAACTGCATGTGGAGGTGCAGCTGACACACCCACGGTCCCTGCATGAGGCGTTGGGAGAGGGAGACGGAAAGAGAGACGGCCCGCGCCTACATCACGATGCCCACACAGGAACACAACAGTCCCCATGTAAGAGCAGCAGTGGAGGTCCCGCAAACCCCAACATGGGCAGCGGAGCTGACAGAGCTGGTGCGGGCAGCCTCCCTGGGCACTCAACGGCACCCTGACCGCTCTACTAGACTGTGCTGGGGCCGTGGGAAATCCGGTCAACTGGTACGCTCATGCCCGAAAGCACCCAGACACCAGGGAAACGACCCCGGGTCCGCATTAAGGGGGCAACGCGGACCACAAACCACAGTCCCCCACATACACCCTCTGGCACGACTAACCAGATGGCGGACTTCAATTGAGGACCTCTGCCACATTCCAGCCACTGTGGAGGGAGTAACGTGTGTGGCACTGGTTGACACCGGCTCTACAGTGACATTAGTGCGGCCCGATGTGCTCCCCAGGCAAACTGTGTTGGAGCCAACAGCAGTCCACCTGCAGACGGTGACTGGGGAATTGTCACCCATGAAATGCAAAGGGACACTGACATTTGTGGTGGGCGGTCTGGGTGGCGTCAGTCCAGGACTGGACTTTTTGAAGAACACGGGCTGTCGGCTGGACCTTGCAGAGGCCACCCTGTGCTTTCCAGGGGAACGGCCTGTCAACATGGCTCCAACCCCCTGGGCTTCAACCCTACACACCCCAGGTAACCACTGTGTCAGCAAACACCACTGAAGCCAACAATGACCCTGTTGTAGGGACTGGGAGGCCCACTCCTCGAGACCCCCATAGCAGGCGGGCCTTGTGGAGTGGTCTGACAGCCCCTGTCATCATGGTCCCAAAGAAGAACGGAGAGTGGAGGTTCTGTGTGGACTACATACGGCTCAATGGGGTGACAAGGAAGGACTCCTACCCCCTGCCACGGGTTGATGAAGCCCTGGACCAGGTAGCGGGGTCAGCTTGGTTCACGTCGCTGGACCTGAGGTCCGGAAACTGGCAGGTGCCTCTCTCCCCCTCTGCCAAACCAAAGACAGCGTTCTGCACAAGTCGTGGCCACTGGCAGTTCAAAGTTCTCCCATTTGGCCTTTGCAATTCACCAGCCTCATTTGAAAGACCGATGGACAAAGTGCTGTGAGGAGTCGGCATGAGTGTGTGGTGTACCTGGACGACATTCTCGCCCACGGCCCCACTTTCCAGGCAGTTCTCCAGTCTTTGCGGCATGTTTTGGAGGGTATAGAAGCAGCAGGTCTCAAACTCCACCCCGAGAAGTGCCACTTCATGCAGAGAGATGGTGTCATTCCTTGGGCACAGGCTGGGCAGAGAGGGCATCGGCACAATGGATGAAAAGGTACGAGCGGTCAGAGACTGGCCCACACCAACGGACCAGCAACAGCTGAAAAGCTTCCTGGTCTTAGTCTCTTATTACAGGAGGTTTGTGAGGGGGTTCTGTGTGGCTGCACCGCTGTTCAGGCTACTGCACAAAGGCAAAGACTTTGTGTGGACCAGCGAGTGTCCAACAGCATTCACCTCGCTACAGAGGGCGCTGGGGCAGGCTCCTGTGTTGGCTCCGGCTCCCTCCCTCCCGTTCATCCTGGACTGTGACGCGAGTGGCCAGGGAGTGGGCGGGGTGCTGGCACAGCTAAGCCCAGAGGTAGAGAGAATGGTGGCGTATTACAGTAAGACTTTTAACAAGCACGAACGTCGTTACTGTGTCACACGCAGAGAACTCCTAGCTGTGTTATCATCCACTCTGCCCTCCAGTGGCTCATGTCCTTTAAAGAGCCGGAGGGCCAGGTAGCACGCTGGATGGAGGAGCTACAGTCTTATGACTTTAAAGTGGTGCATAGAGCGGGAGCTCGCCATTCCAACGCCGACGCCCTGTCCCGCCGACCCTGCGCTGAGGAGGGGTGCCGCCACTGCGACAGGAGGGAGACACGAGACAGGGAGCTACAGGGCCAGGAGGCAGCCATCGTCAGCCGGGCTGCGGTGGCGGTGTGCTGTTAGCTCACGGAAATGTCAGTGATTCAGTGGAGACAACAACCGATATGGACATACAGCCAGTGCTCCAGTGGGTGGAGATGCAGACACGGCCACCATGGGAGGAGGTGGCACCGCTCTCCACAGCGACGAAAGGGCTGTGGGCAAAGTTCCAGGGCCTGAGGCTCACTGATGGGGTGCTACAGCAGGCCTGGAAGGATCCAGCGACGGGAGAGCTGAGGTGGCAGTTGGTGGTCCCCAAAGCAGAGAGACCGACTGTGCTGAAAGCAGTGCATGGGGCCATGGGGGCTGGTCACTTCGGGGTCACCAAAACTCTCCGTCGCCTACGTCAGAGCTACTGGGGGCAGTCCAGGAGGGACGTAGAGGACTTCTGCAGGAGGTGTGACAGCTGCACGGCAAAGAAGGGCCCCTCTGAACAGTCCCATGCACAGCTCCAACAGTTTCCAGTCGGCGCACCCATGGAAAGAGTCGGGGTGGACATAGTCGGTCCACTCCCGGTCACTGACAGCGGGAACAGGTACAGTACGTGCTGTCAGTAATGGACTACTTCACTAAGTGGCCCGAGGCTTATGCCCTCCCTAACCAGGAGGCAGAGACTGTGGCTGAAGCTCTACTGGAGGGCATGGTCTGCCGTTTTGGGACGCCCCAAACCATACACAGAGACCAGGGATGGAACTTTGAGTCACGAGTATTTGCCGACCTGTGTCATAGACTGGGTGTAAACAAAACTCGTACCACCCCCCTACACCCGCAGAGCGATGGCTTAGTAGAACGCTTCAACAGTGACCCTGTGACCCTGACCCTGATCCAGCAACTGGCCATCATCACTGCTAAACATCAACGCGACTAGAACAAGCACCTCCCGCTCGTGCTGATGGCCTGTCGGTCCACCGTCCAAGAATCTACAGCCTGCACACCAGCCCTGCTCATGCTGGGTAGAGAGCTCCGCACCCCACCAGCAATGGCCTTTGGCCTCCCTCCTGACACCCCAGCTGTGCCCCCAGGACGAGAGTATGCCAGGAGACTGCAGGACCGCCTAGAGACAGCCCACGACTTCGCACGCGTACAGCTGCAGAGTGCAGGGGCGAGGCAGCGCAGAAACTACGATCTACATTACAAGGGCCGCCACCTGGAACCAGGGGAGCTGGTTTGGGTCCACAGCCCGCAGAGAAAAAAAGGTTGTTGCCCTAAGCTGGACAGTGACTGGGTAGGCCCCTGTAGAGTGTTGGAGCGTCTCGGGGAGGTGGTATACAGAGTACAGCTACCCCCACGTGGCAGACGAGTGGCCATACATAGAGACAGGTTGGCCCCCTACCACGGAGATGCTAACCCCCAGCTCCCACACAGGCCCTCACAGACCCCCCCTAACAGCCCCCTCCCAGACACTACTCACCCTGCACCCGGGCCCCGCACACGCCCACAAATGGGCACACAGACACACATTCGGACATTCCCACCTCACCCCTCTCCCCAGTGCCACTCTCTCCCACACGTGTCATGGCGGTGCCGGCTCGGCCCCAGAGGCGAAGAAGACCGCCAGCCCATCTGAAAGACTTTGTTTAACGTTAAAGTTGTTGCGGTGTTGTGTTGTGTTGTGTTATGTGTATCTGTTGTTCCCTCAGAGTCGAGGACCTTTGATGCGGGGGGGGGGGGGGTAATGTAGCGACCGGTCAATCAGGGAGTGCCCGCACTATGCATAACCCTGGGCACGCTCATGGTTGGCAGCCTGGTGAGAGGGGGGCGGGACCCCCGGGGAATATAGGCTACTGTTCAGGAAAGTTCTGCCTCTCTCGGTTCTGGGCTTGACACGGCCCGCTGTGTGTTACATGCTGCATTGTGTGCTTGGTGACAATAAACCAGTTCATGAAACTCTGGCTCTTGGTGAAACGCTACAATACTTTTGACACCTCTGGACCTGCCAATGAGAGACCAGGTGCTATGTGACCTGCCAATGAGAGACCAGGTGTGTGTTACATGCTGCATTGTGTGCCAATGAGAGACCAGGTGACCTGCCAATGAGAGACCAGGTGACCTGCCAATGAAAGACCAGGTGTTATGTGACCTGCCAATGAGAGACCAGGTGCTATGTGACCTGCCAATGAGAGACCAGGTGCTATGTGACCTGCCAATGAGAGACCAGGTGACCTGCCAATGAGAGACCAGGTGTTATGTGACCTGCCAATGAGAGACCAGGTGCTATGTGACCTGCCAATGAGAGACCAGGTGCTGTGTGACCTGCCAATGAGAGACCAGGTGTCGTGTGACCTGCCAATGAGAGACCAGGTGCTATGTGACCTGCCAATGAGAGACCAGCTGTCGTGTGACCTGCCAATGAGAGACCAGGTGCTATGTGACCTGCCAATGAGAGACCAGGTGCTATGTGACCTGCCAATGAGAGACCAGGTGTCGTGTGACCTGCCAATGACAGACCAGGTGTCGTGTGAGCACAAGCTTGATGGGATTATGAGCACTCTTAATTTGACAGGGAGAGGTAGAAGTCACATCCTGTCACATCCCAAAAGACACCAGAAACCAGAGTCTATTTATTTTATAAATAAATAAATAAATACATAGAAGTTTATTAAATAAAATGACACAAACACAATTCTAGTTCACAGCCCTATTTTATAATTACGCCTCTCTCACCCTCTTAGTGACGTTAATTGGCTTGCGGCAAAGTCCTTTTAGGCAAGTCCATCCACTCTGCGGCCATATTGCAACACATTTTAGGCACTTATCAATAATCATCAAGCCCAGGTGACTCCGCGTTGTGGGAGGGGGCCCCCAAATCAAATTCTGCTTAGGGCCCCCAAAAGGCTCGGGCCGGCACTGTGTGTATGTGTGCAGTGCCGTAAAGTCATTTGTTGCCTCATGAGTCTCCCACGAGACTTTCTGACTCCGAGGCCGGTGGCTCGCCGGACCAAAGTTGCCAGGCTGGTTTTTCCACTCACAGACGCTAGGGGGTGACAGTGAGACAAGAGTAACAGCCACCATTTAACCCGAAAAAAGTAATATAACCATCCTATTGACCGAAGCTGTTAAGTTAAGGTAAATTAAGCTAATAAAACCTGCATAATTCCCCTTTAAGCCTCCCTTTGCCAATAAAACAGCTTGTAATATTATCCTACATCCCATAAAGGTTCCCATACCATTGAGGTGGGCAGCCGTGGCCCACTGGTTAGCACTCTGGACTTGTAACCGGAGGGTTGCCGGTTCGAGCCCCGACCAGTGGGCCGCGGCTGAAGTGCACTTGAGCAAGGCACCTAACCCCTCACTTCTCCCCGAGCGCCGCTGTTGTAGCAGGCAGCTCACTGTGCCGGGATTAGTGTGTGCTTCACCTCACTGTGTGTTCACTGTGTGCTGTTTGTGTTTCACTAATTCACGATTGGGTTAAATGCAGAGACCAAATTTCCCTCACGGGATCAAAAAAGTATATATACTTATACTTATAAAATTAGAGAATACAACTCTTTGACTCACCCAATGTTTTAGGTTTTAGATCTGGAGACAGAGATGGCAATGGCAGAATAATTATAATAAATTAGAATAAAATTATTTTTATATACTTGATATACATTGATCCAGTCATAAGCCACTTTTAGTGTCTTCGCAGAGATTTTCATTGAAAATGTTACAGTTTTTCTTGGACTTCATGATGCCGTGCACCTTAATCAGGTCCCCAGGGCCTTTGAAATGAAAACAGCCCCACAATATCAAAGACCCTCCACCAAAATCCTCATTAGGCGTGGGGTTCTTTTCAGTGTAGTCATTCTTCTATGTGCGCCAAACCCACTAAAGCAGCGGTTCCCAAACTTTTTCCCCCGCGGACCACCTTCTACATCCTGACTCGGCTTGCGTACCCCCACCATCCAACACATAAAAAAGTAACTCATTCTATTGACGCATTCCAGGCATCGTTGTTTAATTAGCCGCCCTACATGATAACATAATCAAAATGTGCAACTGGTCTATGAGCTCTCACGTTAAAAAAAAACAGTGTGGAGAACCACATTAGAATGGTTAGGAAGCATCTCACTGCAGACCACGCAATGTGGCTTTGGGCAGTCTGTCTCCCAATTAACGTGATGCCTAGGCCTACAGTATATCATCATACTTTCGTTTTCTTCGCGCAGTCTTTTCTGTCTCGTTCTTTCTTTTATCCCCCTGCGCTCCATCTCCACCTTCATTAGTCTGCCCCCCATCCCATTCCATCGTTACCTGTGTCCTGCTCTCAGTGGCGATTGCTGCTCTTTGGAACAGGGGAAGCTCTGATAAAACTGGTCAATTATTAAATTAATATTATTAAGGTGCTATATTGTTCTTTGAGGGCATAAATTATCCGAAAACCCAGAATAGGCCAAACAGTAGGCTATAGAGTTGGCATGGCATCATGTAGCCTACACCGTTATATAGCGCGCTACCTAACTTAGCCTAAATACACAACAGAAACAAAAGCAAGTCACAAACTCTGTAACTCCACATTACGGTTTTATTTACAGTATGCTATTTACAAAAACAAATAGAAACCGACTGTATTGCTCCCACATTATGAGAATTTGAGCTGCAACTTGCCTTGCCTCTTGCTTCACCTGTCAACACTAACGTTAATGCATCCCTTGATCTTGAACCACTTCCTGCCAGATCGCGACATATGCTGTCAATCAAAAAGAGTCCAGCCTCTATGACGGTTCCTCCAATCATCATACAGAAGCTCGGCGTCCAGGCCATCCCACTGTCCCATAGACCTCTCCAGAATATATCCCGCCTCCTAGCTTCCGTATCCATCCAACTTCCGGTCGTGGATTGTCTATGGGAAATAACATGGCGTTTTGAAAGATCGTACCTGTCAAACTCTGTAGGTGACAAAGTAGAAAAAGCTGCTGGGCAGATTGGCCTACACACTTCTGCCATCTAGTTTCCACTGGATTTTTTGATTTTCGGTGCCGTTTAAGAAATATAGTCTATAGTATATTACTTAAACGGCACCGACAATCAAAAAATCCAGTGGAAACTATATGGCAGAAGTGTGTAGGCCAATCTGCCCACCAGCTTTTTCAACTTCGCTACCTACAGATGTTTTACCGGTATGATATTTCGAAACGCCATGTTATTTCTCATAGACAATCCACGCCCGGAAGTTGGATGGATACGGAAGTTACGGAGGCGGGACTTATTCTGGAGAGGTCAATTCACTCCCAGAGACGCCGGGCTTCCCTGGAAATGACGATTTTGTGGCGCTTGTCCAATAAACGTGTAGCTTTTCTGCACTGAGATCAGCCCACTCTGTAAGTGCAATTGAAAGCCCAGTGAAGCCGAGCGTCTATGGGTTTTTTGATGGATCGTGTCGTCACAGCAATGTATTACGGGTGCGAAATCACGCTAAATAACCGACAAAACCTTATTGCTGAACAAACTAGCCATGAAGATGAACATGTTTTCAGCATGTTCTAGTTGGAATAGTAGGCTAGAAGCTAAAGTAATAGTGTTATTTCATGCGATTTTCCGTGATATTTTAGAGGAGGCTGAGCTTCCCCTTTAGTCTTAGAGCAATCGCCTCTGCCTGCTCTGTTTCTCTCGCTTCTCCTCTTCTACCACAGTTTGGGAATCCCTGCACTAGAGTGTTTCTTCCCAAAGAGCGCAATTTTCTTGCAATCTGATAATACACCACGATTCCAAAGTCACTGTGTAACTCCTGCCATTTTCATTTGTTATTAAATTACAGGAAAGCCATGCCCTCTAAATAATTATTATTATTATTAGCACTGAGGTCACTTTAGATAGATAATCAAAAGATCACTTTTGAAAGATAATACTTTTTCCCTGAGGCTGGCTGCAGACTGCCAGGCCGGCGTGGCGTGAGCATGTCAGCTGTGTGGTGTGTCCGTTTCATTTCGGCTCCCATGTTACCAGGTTAGAGGTTGCACACTGCCTGCGTGACACACTCGAGCCGTGCTGAAAACACGTGCATGCTAGAAATAGGACCGGCGACACGCAAGCGTGTTGGAAGCCTTTCCGTTCAAAAGAGACAGTGAAGAGATGTCTTAATAGGCCGCCGCAGCGCCGTGTCAGACAGCTTTCTGGTGTGAAGAGACATAGACAACGCCACGCGGCCACCACGCAACGAGCACGCCATGCTCATGCCACACAGCTTTCTGGTGTGAAGAGACATAGACAACGCCACGCGGCCACCACGCAACGAGCACGCCATGCTCATGCCACACAGCTTTCTGGTGTGGAGAGACATAGACAACGCCACGCAGCGGGCACGCCATGCTCATGCCACACAGCTTTCTGGTGTGGAGAGACATAGACAACGCCACGCAGCGGGCACGCAACGAGCACGCCATGCTCATGCCACACAGCTTTCTGGTGTGGAGAGACATAGACAACGCCACGCAGCGGGCACGCAACGAGCACGCCATGCTCATGCCACACAGCTTTCTGGTGTGGAGAGACATAGACAACGCCACGCAGCCACCACGCCATGCTGATGCCACACAGCTTTCTGGTGTGGAGAGACATAGACAACGCCACGCAACGGGCACGCCATGCTCATGCCACACAGCTTTCTGGTGTGGAGAGACATAGACAACGCCACACAGCCACCACGCCATGCTCATGCCACACAGCTTTCTGGTGTGAAGAGACATAGACAACGCCACGCAGCCACCACGCAGCGCTCATGCCACACAGGCAGTCTGCAGTATATAAGTATATACTCTTTTGATCCCGTGAGGGAAATTTGGAATTTATCCCAATCCGTGAATTAGTGAAACACACTCAGCACACAGTGAACACAGTGAGGTGAAGCACACACTAATCCCGGCGCAGTGAGCTGCCTGCTACAACAGCAGCGCTCGGGGAGCAGTGAGGGGTTAGGTACCTTGCTCAAGAGGAGCAGTGAGGGGTTAGGTGCCTTGCTCAAGAGCACTTGAGCCATTCCTACTGGGCGGGGTTCGAACCGGCAACCCTCCGGTTACAAGTCCGAAGCGCTAACCAGTAGGCAGCGGCTGCAGACAGTCTATATGGAATTTGTTTGCCTTTCTTCCCATCCTCCTTACTGTGTCTAGGGAAACCTTTGAATTATTGTTTAAACTATAAATAGCCTATAGTAATTTTCAACAAAGTATCTACTTTTATAGCCTGTCCCTGACTTAGGAGTGGCAATACACTTCCCTTCTTTCCTGTGTTCTCTTGTCTTTCACGATGGAAAATGACAAGGGGATTTAACCTCTCACTCGTCATGAATACTGTACAGCTGAAAATTCACAGACACTTTGATTTACTTACAGAAGTTGAATATAAATGGAAAAATGCATCAGCTATATTTTGTCAATAAGATTTTCTAGGGGTGCAAATAATTGTGGTCGATGTGTTTTTTGTTAAAAATATTTATTTCTTTATGAGATATGTTTCTCAGAATACATTTGCTTCTCTTCAAGGTTGGATTTTTTCTCATTGTTTTCACCGAAAGATACAACTTTACCAGGAGTGCCAATATATTCTGGAGGGCACTGTATGTATGTTTTGTGTATGTATTTAGGTGTATGTGACTGAGATCAGACAGAGCTCCCTTCTCGTCAGCTCTCTCCCCTCCTTGCTTCATCCATGACAGGATCAGACAGAGCCTTGAAGGTGTGGCCCATGTGGAGTGTTATGGCAACGCACCACACCCAATACAAATAGCTGTTTAGGAAGAGAGAGGGAAAATGTCATAGGGAAGAACACTTTCATGTTTTTTTTCCCCACAACTCTGGTTCATGCTGTCTGAGTTTCTTTTATTTTCTTAACTTCCTCTTGCTGTAAGATATTCACACAGTACTTTTGATCTCACACTGACGGAGGGCTGTGTCGTCTGTTTCCTGTGGTGAGTAATTTGTCTGAGGCTGCTGATGTTTGGATTAGTGTGCAGTGATGCAACCTGATTCAGAGGAGGTACAGCTGTGTCCTGCCTCAGATCTCAGCGGCTGCCCTCAGTTTCACTGACTCCATCCATCTGCATAGATCAATAGATCAGATGTAGGCTTACTTTGAGTGTGTGTGTGTGAGTGTGTGTCTATGTATTTCTGTGTATTACACATGTAGGTGTAAAGATGAGTTTTGAAATGTATTGTTTTGAGGCTTGATTGGGATCTCTTTGTATTGATCTGACACAACAGACGCTCATCAGAGGTCCGCAGTATCATAGTGCTTGAATAACAAGGTGTCCTGTAGGCTGGAGTTGTATCTATGTGATGGAATTCTTCAGTGCTGTCCAATCCCACAACAGCATTGTTACATTCAAGAAGCATTGAAAAATGCTTATCGTATATCATCTGTTTAATTAATCATCTGCTCCTTTTAAAATATCACCTGTCTTAATTAAGAAGAAATTCTTTCCTATGAAATGACAAATAATAATCTGTGTAAGGGGCCATGAGCCAACAATAAGTTTTGATGAGAAAATTTGCCAACATTTAATTAAAATGTATTATATTTTATGGAAAAAGTTAGCATCTAAATGTAAAAAAAAAAAAAAAAAACTCTTCACTCTGCTTAAAAGCCTGCTATATGGAGAGATGGCAAGGCCATTTTCATTGTCAGGATGTATATTGGTGGAGGGGGAGTTTCCCTGAATAATGGAACACAGGTGGCAAGTTTAATGTGAGCACCAGAGCCAGTGGAGGGTAATGAACAGTGAAGACACATGTACCCTCATTAGTTGAATACCAAACATGTGATAGAATACATGTCTGCATACATTCTATCAACAGCTATTACAAAAAGGTTGGTGAAGACCAATTGGTCTAATTTTAATTTACCATCGCATTTACCAAGGTTTCTTGAAATGAGTGTTTGTGAAACCTATGATTTGCGATGGGCTCAATGTAGAAAAGGGAACTCCAGCAAAGCCATGGACACCATTTCAAAATGGGTCATACAAATTGACTCCTAGAAAATCTTTTTTATTATTAGGGACCGTTCTGTATTTATGGAATGGACCGTCCCGGAGGAAAATAGGGGAGGGTCATGTCTTTTTATTCTTTGTTGAGGGGAGGGTCACCCAACTTTTTTTTATTCTAGGAGGGAGGGTCACCCAACATTTGTATTCATGAAAACAGCAAAATTTGGGCCGTCGCCCAGGGATCGCGTCTGATCTCGCACCTGGCCAAAGATGACATTAAGCGTTTATTCTTCATTAACGCCTATAGCCTAAGCAAAAAGCTTAATGTACCTTAGCCTAATGTTTTAAAAAACAACGATCAGTGATCACCAAATTTCTCTCATATTGTTCCTCATAATCACTAAGAACCTTCATAAAAATTAGCATGAAGTCTATTAGGCCTATGAACTTTAGGCTATAGGCTACCTGAACGCATGTTTCTTCAATCTCCTTCACTGATGCCTATAGAAAATTGCTTAAAGTCCCAACACAACGATCAATGATCACATTTCTCTCTCATTTTGCTCCTCATAACCATCTATACAAATCTAGCCCGAGGTTTTTTTCCTTTTTAAGCACATCCGAATCCCAAGACATAGCCTACGCACTGGACCACATAATAATCACATAATAATAAGGGGATAGGCTACTGCACTTAAAACTTAAAAAGATTGACTTCCCGAACTTTGAAATTGCGATCAGTAACTGGCATCGGGTGAATGAAGCTTTTCTAAGTCGAACAGGCTATTATTGCGCACCTCCATGTCACAGGAGAGACTAGTGGGCTTCGCCCTTCTATGAAATGAAAAAGACGTAGGCTACCTGGCTGGCCTATGTTTTCATTGCTGAGTTTGCGGCAAAGTAAGTAAGAAGATGTTTTTATCTGAGTCAGGATATGCTAGCCTACAGACCAGTTTCCATAGTGCACATCTTATCAATAGTTTGAATGTCGTGTGTGTTTCTGCTCATTGACAAATAGCGTTCAGCACAATGATTCATGCCCCTGTTAAAGTGTTCGCCTTTGTTACACTAGTTTGGTTTCGTGATATGTAGCCTATGATAAACGGCTTATGGCCAAATATGTGACTCAGATAATGTTATAGGCTATACAATTTCCCCTCTTAAAGACAAGCTGGTGTAGCCTTTAGCCTGGGCTACTATTAAAATGCACCGTCAGTAGGCTACGTGTAAAGTAGGCTATCGCATGATTTCATGCATGTAAGTGAAAAGGCCCTCGCACCTGTCAAGTTCGCACAGGGCCTCGCACCCCTTGCGACGGCCCTGCAGCTCCTCCTAAGACAATACAAATACAGTACCCAGAACCGGTGATAAACCCGGAAAAAGTTGACAGGTAGGCTATGTTTCGGTCAGTGGCGTAACAAGCCAATGGTGGGCCCAGGTGCGAGAGCGCTACGCGGGCCCCATATCGACAAACTTTGGCCCAGGATGAATTAGCTCTGATACATGCAATACACATTAAGGGTGACTTCAATTGTTTATGCAAAGGGCCTGAGGCACCGAAGTAGTTTAGTAGTTACAGATTACAATTTCAAATAAGAAACACACGACTACATATCCATTACATGTGAAAACATTAAAAAATAATTTTATTAACAGCCTGCAGGCCAGGGTAATCTAATATTACTGCATTAACATCAACTCGCATGGAATTATGGGAACACTCAATGCGCCTCTTCAACCCTCTGCTGAAACTGCAAGCGTAAATTGCTTGCTTATAAACTCGCACTGCGCAGAAACAAAACTTAATGTAACCTAACGTATTTAACCGTCCAGAAACCAAATAAAATCATTCATATGCATACAATCCCCAATATGCGTGAATTAGGCCATTAGAAGAAAGCCATCTTACGAGCCTTTCGTTGTGCAAAATCGTCAACGATGTTCCCAATATTTAATGCTCTGGCTCTCGTATTTTCAATGGACAGGATAGCTAACCCACGGAGCCTCTCCTGCCCCATGCTGCTCCTTAGGTAGGCCTATAGGTCTTAATAAATTTGAGTTTGGAAAAAGATCGCTTAGCTGTTGCCACAGTCACAGGCATTGTCAGAAACAACATGAGTACACACTAGGGATGTAACGGTATGAAAATTTAACCTCACGGTTATAGTGACCAAAATTATCACGGTTTTCGGTATTATCACGGTATTTTTAAAAGTGTGTTCAATATGTTCAGAAAGCACTGATAGGCCTACACAAGCTGAAATAGTTTCAAAAAGTGTCCCGTTCAGTTTTTCATGTTTAATTGGCTATGTGCTTATCGCTTAACTTACCCTACCATGACTTGGAGGTTGCTATTACTGTTATTTGGATCGATCCAATGAGTGAGACCAGGCTTGGAATTTCACCATTCTGGGGGCAAGGCGACTTGGCCTTCAGTTGGGCATATTTGGTGGAGGGCACAAAGGCCACATAGGCTATAAAAAAAATATCAAAGTTGCATAGCCTATTCACTGCAGTAGACCTGCATCACTGTATGAAACATTACAAAAACATGAAACATGACATATTATATAGAACTGCAAATCATCTGAACATCTAATATTTACAGATATCTAGGCTATATTTAACATTTATTTTATATTTGGCCTGTTATGAAATCATGTATTGAACAATTTAAGCACAGTTCAGCTTTAAGAAGCTCAAATAGCCTAGATGCATGCTTAGCATTTTGTGATCTACTTTCACAAACTCTTAGTCAGCTGTCCTCTGATTTACCGATATATAGGCGATATTTGTAACATTTATTTTGTATTTGGCCCGTTATGAAATCATGTGGAACAATTTAAACACATTGTAAAACTTAAAGCCCAAATTTGGAGACATCCATGCATGTCGAAATGTACTGCAAATTCAAAAGTGGATTACTCTGGAACGGCTAACTGTACAGGGGACTGCTTTACACCTTTATGTTCGGTAAGGTCTGCTGTTTATTCTGATATATGGTTTGTCATGTGTTAAACGAAAGGTTTGTGAAGTATTGCACCGAGAGGAATGGGTAGGGAGATGGACGAAAACCTTCAGTAGAATTTATGATTACATTTAATTATATTATTTACGTTTCTCGCGAACCGTTCACCACAGCAATTCGCGGCTAACATCGTTTAAAAGCTGAGAAAAAGCTCTTTCATGTGATACTTGTGATGTCTGTGTGAAGAGTAGGCTACTTCGCGAGTAGTTCAACTGAGAAGAATAGGTGAATTTAGACACACTTTCTTTCTTGCGCTGTCACTTTCTCCACTGCGTAAAATAAATTAATTTGCGCTGTGAATGTTAAGATTATTTTGACAGGCCATAGGCTAAATAAAATTCGCTATTAGTAGGATGCAAAGCAGAATATTGAAAGAAGGGCACCAAGGGCACCGTGGCCTGTAAACCTCTGATTTTCAAAGGGACATCACGGCCAACACAAGGGGCAAAAACGTGGCCGCCGTGAAATTCCTACCCTGAGTGAGACCAAAGTAAGTGTTCGAAATAAAACTTTAGGCTACTGTGTTCTTCTGATAACGTGAGTGGAATGGATTTAATGTGCACGCGAACATAAAAAGACGCAGAGTGCAAATGTTACAGTGCAAGTTTTGCGGTGAAAATGTTCCGCCTTTTAAAATCAGGTGTAGCCTAATCCAATTCGCAGTTAAAACCATCAATTAGGCTAGACAACAGAATCAGTAGGGTACCAATTTTGCTTCATTGTACCAGGCCTACTGTATGTCAAAAGCAGGCTCGGATGAAGCTGGGAAGGATTAAACACACGGTTTCAACACCGTGATAATCAACCGTGATAATTATGATATTTCAAAAGAAAACGGTAATTGTTATCGTCAACATTTTTATCACGGTTTATCATTATACCGGTAATCGTTACATCCCTAGTACACACTTCCCCGAATGTGGATGTTACACTGTCATAATCTACCACCAGCATTTTGGCAAGTTGAAAAATAGATGACTTGTGTGAAATCTCTGCTTTAAAGCAAGACCTGAATGAGAGGAGTTGTGTTGGGAATGTCCGTGCAATCACCTGCGAGTTGAAGGGTCATAGGACGTAAAGACTCAAACACTTTCATTGTCAGACAAGTTTCCCGCATACTTGCAAATCTTTGGGAGAGCTGACTGATTATGATGTCCAGAGTTGCATTAAATACCTGCACTTTGAAGTATCTCTCTGCATCGGTTAAGCGCTCATCTTCCGATAGTTCGTCAAAGTGACGCTTCACTCTCCGTGCTCTAACATTCTAAAGTTCTAAAAAAAAAGGAGGCAGGGCGGGGGTAGCGACGGGCCCCGGGAGGTCACGGGCCCTGGTGCGACTGCACTTGCTGCACCTACTATAGTTACGCCACTGGTTTCGGTCCAGGCCTTTCGGCCTTTTCAAGGCATTTTAAGGAAGGAGTGGTAGCACGCAAATTGACCCAGAACAGAAGGCACCAATAAATTGAAGCGGAGGGTCATGCGTTTTTTCTCAATCACTTTGGAGGGTCATAGAAAAGTTTCTTGCTGGCGAGGGAGGGTCTTTTTTGACTAATGCTCCCAAAAGTCCTCCGGTAGCCCCTTAAATAAATAACGAACAGTCCCTTACCTTGACATTGATAGGCTTATCAGCCCTTTAAACACCCTTCAAGGTTGATGTATTGTTGCTGCCGAAGAAAACCTGTGAGTTCCATTCTCCTAGCTTTTATACTTTGCCATTTTGAGTGCAGACTGGGAGGGGGTGAAGCGAAGGCAGCCCATCTGATTACAGAGCTGATGTCCTAATAAGGCACTCCTCACTGTGTAATGAGTGTCAGACCTCGGAGCTCTGCTTACATTAAGACCTACTCAAACATTTATATATATTGAGCTTTTTAGGCCTTTTAATGAGATAGGAAGTGGAGAATGACAGGAAGCGAGTGGGAGAGAGAGTCAGGGTGAGATCTGGAAAGGACCACAGGGCGGAAATCAAATCCGGGTCGCCGAACAGGTGTTCCAGTTTAGATGGTGAACAGGTTAACTTGTGATATTTGCATAAAATCCGTGAATATTCAACAAGACCCTGCCTACTTGTTAACAACGCTTTGCTCTGCCTCCGCCCTTCCAGTGCTGGAGATTCACATTTTCACAAGCCTACAGTGGCGACAGAATATGAAGCAAGATCTTGCCGAAAACACGCGGAAATCACCAGTTCATGTATAATGCATGTCTGCTTAAGCATCCACACAAAATGTTGTGCAAACAGGAAATGTGAAAGTAAATCAGCGAAGATTTTTTCTTGGGTTTCGAACATGAGTCTCACTGAGGCAAAATGTTCCAAGCAGCAAGCACAATCACCACTACGCCACAGAGAGCAACACTTATCATTAGTCTAGTAGAGTAGTCTACTAGCTTACTAGCTATCCTGATGTCCATGTTAACTGGTGATAGCCTATGACATGAGCAAACACAGCGAATGCATGCCTTGAATAATGCAGATGAATTTTGCCTCAGTAATTTTGCATCACAAACAACAAACTGGCATGACTCCATCAGACGTTGTTCGTTTTTTGTGCAGAAACACATTGTGCGCAAAAATTATGAAGATCACTTGTGGGCCTCGAACTGCTCACTAAAATAGCAAGCTAGCAGTGATAGGCCATCCTGCTAACCAATTGCACCACTGGTCATTTTGTATCTCTACAATAGCATGGTGTTCCCATTATATGAATGTGTAGGCCTATGTTGTCTTGTGACAGCTTATTTGTCAATCGATCAAGATATTCATTATAGCAAACATCTAGGCTACGTGAATGTTTTGCAACAGGCTGCTGAACGAGCAGTAATAGGCTGCATTAATAGGCTAAACCAGGGGTCGGGAACCTTTTTTGCCTGGAGAGCCACTTTTACCAATTTTTTTTTTTTTTAATCTCAGAAGAGCCACATAAAGACGGTTACAAGAAAAAGTTTAGATATTTAACGTACATTTACTTTCATTCAACAGAGGATTTTTAAATACATATTCTACTAGTTTTAAAAGTAATGTGCAAGTAACTTGAAATGTAAAGTGGAATGACAGAGGTATAGGCCTTAGGCTTCCCATGTAGACTAAACACCACCCCCTATTTTTCCAGTGTTCTTTTGGTATGCAAAGTAACCTCATAGTTAACAACACAACACTCAATTTTCATGACATGACATGTCATTGGCGAAATTGAACATTAGGCCTACTGTACCAGAGATTAGATTTGGTGATAGCCTTGGAGTCTGGCTGGCTCATATTCAGTGAGGTGAAGTTTCATGCAAGAATTGAGGCTGTCATCATTTAAGGGCAACTCCACGCAAAACTGTCATATATCCATAACGCCAACATGGCATTGTGTTGGCGTTATGGATGTGACAGTTTTGCGCGGAATTGCCCTTAAACGTGAGCGCAGGTTTGTCTTTATATTTTTCATATGTGAGAAAGATTTCACATAAGTGGAACCGAACAGGGTTAACAGTAAAGCAAAGTAAAGCAATACTAACTCGTTGCAGTGTGCGATATATAACGGGCAGTTCATTTCGCGTTTTCAGAATCAGTCTTCGGATGGAAACTTTCCCATTTCAGCCCGCTTGTGTTCGCGCTCGCAAGCTGTGTTCACTGACGTTTCCTTTTTGACATTTTCCTTATCTAACCTACAGCAAGCGCACACATCAACAATAACAATTAAAGTGTTCTCCTTCATCTTTTTTTCTCTTCGCCATTTTCTTTGTTTTGGATACAACCTTTAGCTAGCTGAATTTTTAAGTATCAGCATCAGCGGGTGGAATGTTATCTCGGCACAGCATTGTCCAATAAAAAAAACGCGTTTTTCATATCTGTACAGTAGGCTACATCGACGTAACCGTGAATTTCAGCGGTAGAGAACAGACATGGGATGGATTAAACTACGTGA
Organism: Alosa pseudoharengus; assembly: GCF_046254945.1. Taxonomy (NCBI): domain Eukaryota; kingdom Metazoa; phylum Chordata; class Actinopteri; order Clupeiformes; family Clupeidae; genus Alosa; species Alosa pseudoharengus. Next base: position 38,055,604 of record NW_027468881.1, on the reverse strand, counting down.
ACATATATTATATTTCGAACACTATTTTAACATTTTGATTTCAGTAGGTCCATTTTTAATTTAATACAGTACCAAAATTATTCATGACTTATTGAGTAAACAAATGGCAGGTTTGTCCGAGAGCCAGATGCAGTTCCCAAAAGAGCCACACGTGGCTCGCGAGCCATAGGTTCCCGACTCCTGGGCTAAACTATTTTCTAATTTAGGCTACGTGGGAATCTGAAACAGCAACATCTGTCATCAAACTTCAAAGTCAAAGTCAGCTTTATTGTCAATTTCTTCACATGTTCCAGACATACAAAGAGATCGAAATTACGTTTCTCACTATCCCACCAATTTTAAGTCCACAGACAAAACATAACATTCAAGTAAACAAAAAGTAAGTAAACTAGATGTACCGCAGAGCGGTACAAAATATGACCGCCGCCCAGTCCAGCACATTTTTTCCACAAAAAGAAATCACGCTGAAAGGCCTATATGATTCTAACTGTCTCACTAAATTGCATTATCCACACTCAATTCTGACTGGTATCTGCTAGACAACAAGTACCAAAACATGATTAGTTCATAGATTTCACATGTAAAATTAATTTTATACAACCCCACCTCCATCTTGCCTGTTCATAATTATGAGAAATTCTTGATTGTTTGTGTTATGTTTATGTTATGTGTGTGGGTGTGTGGGTGTGTGTGTGTGTGTGTGTGTGAGTGTGTGTGTGTGTGTGTGTGTGTGCCTGCGTATGTGCCTGTGCATGGAAGCGTACATATGTCTACTGTGTGAGTATGTGTCATACGCAGTGCCGGCCCAAGCCTTTTGGGGGCCCTAAGCAGAATTTGATTTGGGGGCCCCCTCCCACAACGCAGTCACCTGTGCTTGGTGATAATTGACAACTTCACACTATAATGTCATATTATAAATTAATACAGTGAGGTTATGTATTAATACAGCGACTGATTATGAACTACTGTCCCCTTGGACACAGATGCATAAGGACCCTCTCCCCCTACCCTCTTTGTGCAAATGTGGGTACAAACGGGTGTGTGTGTGTGTGTGTGTGGGGGCTGGGTGGGGGGGGGTTAGATGTGATTTCCTGTATTCTGGTGCATTTTTGGGATGGTCAGCTGGAGAAGGGCAGTACCTAAATTTGTTCAGATTCATAGCCTTTTGCTTTTTGACTTATTGGTAGTGAATTCACACAACTACTTGGGGTTCAGGGTCCCTTGACCTCTTGGGCTCGGTAGGCTCATTCAGTAATCCATCCTTGCTCACATGCCAAAAATTTTTTGGGGCTCCAATCTAGACTTCTGGCCCCATGTGCTTGGTAAACCAATGTATTAATATAGTTGTTATTTACACCAACCCTGTCACCTTTTAATCTTAGAGGGTACTAAAATCACAGATTTATTTGAAACATTCATATTCAAAGTGAAGCACTAAGGGTGGTTTACTGAAGTTGAATTGACAAATAACAAAATACAACAGCATTTGTATTTGTTGTAAACAAGTACATCAGTTTAATGACTTGTTTTTCATCAGATTTGCTGAACAAATCCGCAAATGTGCATTAAATGAGCAATTTTCAACTACAAAATAAAAACAAAATAGACAAACATTAATAATCAAAAATAAAATGTCCCAAAAAATAGATAATTATTCCTACTTCGTTCCTGGTTTTTAGGCATCTGCAACTCTGCAGTGGACGAATCTGCAATGATTAAATAAATACATAAATAAATAAAAAAAAAACGATGTTAAATGTGTCGTGTCATATTAACAGGCTATGTAACCATTTGCCATCAAGAAAACCTCACCTTCTGGTAGGTAGAGTTAGGTAGAGGTAGAGATGTGCTCCAAAGGACTTCAACAGTGTCTCTAAAAAAAAAAAATATTGCATAAGTGCATAGTTGATCGAGCAGAATGAGTTTATTTTGCTATCATTACTTACACTCAAATAACAAGCAATTCCACATGTAACAATTCATATTCTATTGGCAAATGAGGCATACTCAAAAGAGTATACTTAATTGCAGTATGGTGAACGCTTAACATGGTGATCTACTGCAGCCTAAATATTAGGGTAGCACCGCTACATCACTTGCCACTATCTTAATCAAATGTAAATTTATTTTCATCACAGAAGTCTCCCCACCCAACATGGTATATTTTCTCAAACACTACCATCTCTCTCCAAAGATCTTAGAGCAGAGCGGACGTACTGTTCCATCTTTGCCTATGAAGCTGGAACGTTACCGATGCCCAGAGTCGCGCTAGTCAGTGGGTTGGGTTGGGACTGGGAGCCTGGGCTTAGTCTGTTGTTGCTATCAGACTTACCACTATGTCACATATTATAGAGCAGTAATAAACTATCAACACTTTCAGGTGCGAAATCAGAAACAATCCCTCTGTGGTAAATTTGCCTTCAGCTACGTTTTCATGTAGCTACTGTAGTGCTAATGTCCACTTCAGTCAGCTAGCTAACTTTAATTTACGACATAATAAGCCCACCTAGAGCTAGGGTACATGCTTGATTGAACATCCAAAACAATCCCAATATCCTTGACATCTGAAATACATCTAGATAAATATATATTAATGGGAGACATTTCTCTGTTGATGGCGGAGATTTAGCTCTGGTGATGGCTTATATTAGATCATGACAGCTAGCTAGCTACCTCAAGCACAAAACATACTGTAAATAATCATGCAAAACATACCTGTATCTTGCTCGTTTTTCTCCTCCTCTGTCATTTTCTTCGTTCTGTTTTCGGCACCAGAGGGATACGTCCTTTTTTGTGACTTGTCTGAACATTACCGTCTCTTCCGATTGTTGAACTTGATGCAGTGTCTGCACGAATTGTATATGCACCCGAGGTGTCTACTTTATGCGCGTGACTCAAAGGCTGGCAGACACAGTAGCAGTAGGCAGGCATATTAATCATGAAATCATAATTTTCTTGATTTGAATGATAATTGTTTCATTTATTCATTCATTGATGTCACTTGTTTACGTTATTTATTATGTAAAAAAAAAAAAGAAACTCGATTGGGGGCCCCCTGGTGGCCAGGAGGCCCCAAGCAGCCGCTTAGTTCGCTTATGCCTCGGGCCGGCCCTGGTCATACGTATGATTACTGTGAATGTGTGTGTCAGAGGCGATTCCTCTAAGACTACAGGGGAAGCTCAGCCTCCTCTAAAATATCACGGAAAATCGCATCAAATAACACTATTACATCAGCTTCTAGCCTACTATTCCAACTAGAACATGCTGAAAAAATGTTCAACTTCATGGCTAGTTTGTTCAGCAATAAGGTTTTGCCGGTCATTTATCGTGATTTCGCACCCGTAATACATTGCTGTAACAACACGATCTATCAAAAAACCATGCAAAAAACCCATAGACGCTCGGCTTCACTGGCTTTCAATGGCACTACAGAGTGGGCTGATTTCAGTGCAGAAAAGCTACACGTTTATTGGACAAGCGCCACAAAATCGTCATTTCCAGGGAAGCCCGGCGTCTCTGGGAGTGAATGGGACAGTGGGATGGCCCGGACGCCGAGCTTCTGTATGATGATTGGAGGAACCGTTATAGAGGCTGGACTCTTTTTGATTGACAGCATATGTCGCGATCTGACAGGAAGTGGTTCAAGTTCAAGGCAGGGATGCGTTAACGTTAGTGTTGGCAGGTGAAGCCGAGAGACAAGGCAAGTTACAGCTCAAATTCTCATAATTTGGGAGCAATACAGTCGGTTTCTATTTGTCTTTGTAAATAGCATACTGTAAATAAAACCGTAATGTGGAGTTACAGAGTTTGTGACTTGCTTTTGTTCCAGTTGTATATTTAGGCTAAATTAGGTAGCGTGTGTAGGCTACATGCCATGTCTGCCATGCCAACTCTATAGCCTACTGTTTGGGATACTTTTTGCCCTCAAAGAACAATATAGCACCTTAATAATATTAATTTAATAATTTACCATTTTTATCAGAGCTTCCCCTGTTCCAAAGAGCAGCAATCGCCACTGGTGTGTGTGTGTGTGTGTATCTGTTTGTGCACATGTGTGCACATGAACTGGGTTAACATTACCCCTGGAGGCAAATATACGGAAAAAATGGTCATCCTAGGTCCTACAGTTCTCAAGATATTCACAGAGAACTGTGTCTGGCCTACCCTCCTTTCGGGGGGTCCAGTCCAGCGGGGGGGCTACAGATCAAAACGAAAAATGACAGTTCCATGCTATCCATGTGGGGGTACATGCCCACCAAGTTTTGTGTACCCCGGTCTTTCAGTGTCCCGGGAATCCTTGTTGGTGTACGTCACTAAATGTACACATAAATTGTTTAATTGTAAGGCCCCCCATGAACGAAAGTACACAAAACTTGGCATGCATTCGGAGGGTGTCATAATGATCGATCCTACACTTTCAATTTCGTGCAGTTTTGACCATGTCAGCCAGAGATATTGTGATGAAAACACCTAATTTTTTGCTTTTTAATTTTTAACTAGGTGGCGCTATACATGAAATAAGTGGTAATGGGATGGGTTGACATGGCCCCTTGAGATCAACATACAAAAAAAAGGTGGACCTCCTAGGCCCTACGGTTCTCGAGATATTCACAGAAAACTGTCTCCGGCCACCTACAGGCCAGTTGGTGTATAGTAACATAAATTAATTTATTGTGTGGCCCCCCATGAACGGAATTCCACGAAACTTGGCGTGCATTCAGAGGGTGTCATAATGATCCTACACTTCCAATTTCGTGCAGTTTTGACTATGTTAGGTCACAGATACCTGCGATTACAACACCTCATTTTTACTTTTTTGGGTTTAACTAGGTGGCGCTATACATGAAATGAGGGGTTATGGAATGGGTTGACATGGCCACTTGAGATCAACTTACCAAAAAAAAATGGTCCTCCTAAACCTTACGGTTCTCGAGATATTCACAGAAAACTGTGTCTGCCCTACCCTCCTTTCGGGGGGTGCAGTCCAGCGGGGGGGCTACAGATCAAAACGAAAAACGATGGTTCCATGCTATCCATATGGGGTTACATGCCCACCAAGTTTCGTCTACCCCGGTCTTTCAGTGTCCCGGGACTCATTGACAGAAATTTGGGCATGCGAAAAAAAAAAAAAAAAAAAAAAAAAAAGAAAAAAAAATCTGACTAAACCTATATGACCGCCGCTTCGCTGCGCGGCGGTCATAATAAGTAAATAAGAGGGCACATATAATGAAAAAAATAAGAGCAGCAAAAAATGGTTGAAATTGTGCATAGACAGTCAATAAAATAAAATACTAGTGCAAAGTCAGGCCAATAAGAGGCTGAGGTAGTTCTGTTTGACCTAAGTAAGAAATAAAGTGGCATAGTGGTGCAAGTTATGTAAGGGCAGCAGAAGTGTTGTGTTTTCAGGACAACAACAACAAGTTGCAAAGTGTACAAGTGTGCAAGTGGAGTGGTGCAGGCGGCCATTGTGGGTCCAATGTCCAGGATGTTATGTAGCTGAGGGTGGAGGGGGGACATCTAGCTACATTGAAGTTGTGTAATCCAAATACCATGATAACCATTTTGTGTCGTCAAATTAGGACCAACAAATTAAATAATATAAGTCTAACTCGGAGAAAATAACCTGTGTTAACTTTGACTAAAACTAAGACGATGTAGAAGCTAATCTGATCAACTTTCTTGTCCATGCGTGGTTCGAATCCTAGCTAGATCGCTAGTTTTATTTTTTTCCATTCATTCAGTATGTGTCATATTTGTGTGGATAATGCTTAAAGGAACCATATCTAAGAAATGTATTTCAATTAATCATAAAATGGCCCTGATATGTCACTAGACATTAAGAAATCATGTTCATTTCAAATACTTATATCACTGACAATAGTAGTCCGGCCAGGATATTGCCATTTAAAAAGTGAAGTTTTTTTTTTTTTCTTTTTCGCATGTCCAAATTTCCATCAATGATTCCCGGGACACTGAAAGACCGGGGTAGACGAAACTTGGTGGGCATGTAACCCCATATGGATAGCATGGAACCATCGTTTTTCGTTTTGATCTGTAGCCCCCCCGCTGGACTGCACCCCCCGAAAGGAGGGTAGGGCAGACACAGTTTTCAGTGAATATCTCGAGAACCGTAAGGTGTAGGAGGACCATTTTTTTTTTGTATGTTGATCTCAAGGGGCCATGTCAACCCATTCCATAACCACTCATTTCATGTATAGCGCCACCTAGTTAAACACAAACAAGTAAAAATGAGGTGTTGTAATCGCAGGTATCTGTGACCTAACATAGTCAAAACTGCACGAAATTGGAAGTGTAGGATCATTATGACACCCTCTGAATGCACGCCAAGTTTCGTGGAATTCCGTTCATGGGGGGCCACACAATAAATTAATTTATGTTACTATACACCAACTGGCCTGTAGGTGGCCGGAGACAGTTTTCTGTGAATATCTCGAGAACCGTAGGGCCTAGGAGGTCCACCTTTTTTTTATATGTTGGTCTTAAGGGGGCATGTCAACCCATCCCATTACCACTTATTTCATGTATAGCGCCACCTAGTTAAAAATTAAAAAGCAAAAAATGAGGTGTTTTCATCACAATATCTCTGGCTGACATGGTCAAAACTGCACGAAATTGACATGGACAAAACTGCACGACCGGGGTACACGAAACTTGGTGGGCATGTAACCCCACATGGATAGCATGGAACCGCCGTTTTTCGTTTTGATCTGTAGCCCCCCCGCTGGACTGCACCCCCCGAAAGGAGGGTAGGGCAGACACAGTTTTCTGTGAATATCTTGAGAACCGTAGGGCCTAGGATGACCAATTTTTTTCGTATGTTTGCCTCCAGGGGTCATGTTAACCCATTCCATGTGCACACATGTGCATAAACAGATACACACGCACACACATACATTCACAGTAACCATACGTACAGTATGACACATACTCACACAGTAGACATATGTACGCATGCATGCAAATGCACAAACACACATACGCAGGCAAACACACAAGCACGCACGGCGCACGCACACACACACACACACACACACACACACACACACACACACACCCACAAACGTGTACACGCACACATGCACACAATTCAAGAATTTCTTCTTTTTCAAGAATTATGAACAGGCAAGATGGGGGTGGGGTTGTATAAAATGAATTTTACATGTGAAATCTATGAACTAATCATGTTTTGGTACTTGTTGTCTAGCAGATACCAGTGAGAATTAAGTGTGGCTAATGCAATTTAGTGAGACAGTTAGAATCATATAGGCCTTTCAGCGTGATTTATTTTTGTGGAAAAAATGTGCTGGACTGGGCGGCGGTCATATTTTGTACCGCTCTGCGGTACATCTAGTTTGGGTTTTGGGTTGCCAGGTTTTAGCCTATGACAAAACGGTTGAAATTGAAACTAAGTGATCTTGTATGTGTAGGGTGTATTTCATACACAATCTGGCAACCTGAATGGACTAATAATTTTAAAATGAAGTTTGATGGCCATGCAAATTACGGGAGTTTTCCGGGAGAAATAACAAAACGGGAGGGTGCTGGGAGATGACCTTGAAATACGGGAGAACCCGGGAAAAACGGGAGTGTTGACAGGTATGCTGTTGTCCCTCTCTGTTTTTTTTTTGCCTGAGCTCAACTTAAGCTGTTCAGAATTAGCCGATCCCACCAATCCCCCTTTATTGCACAAGAACTAGGGGAAATTATGGTGTTTGTGTATTTGGGTCTGAGTGTGTATGTGATCAAATGTATACATTGTGTTTTCCACTGCCGCTAAGCCCCCTGCTGAGGCTAGATTTAAAGGGGCTAACAGCAGGGCAATACCTAAAGGATTACTTTCTTATAGCAGACCCTAGAGAGGCACTCGTGCATTGGCCAGGCTCATTGCTTGAGTACTAATCTTACCTACTACTTCAGCTAGCAAGCCAACATAAACCTAAACATTCCTGTTCCGACTGCCCAGGTTAAATGCAGTAGAAGTTTCACTGTAGATATCCCCTGGGTTTGTGATGATGACCACTATGGATACCCTCCTACAACTCAATACTTTCCAAGCAGACCGCTAAAATTTCAGCCAGACCATAAACTATAAAAAGAGACTATGGTTGAAAACACATTAATGAGATCCCTTCCCAGCTATACAACACATAGAGGCACTCACATTTACGGTTGAGAGGACTCCCCTAAGCTAAATGTTTGAGTAGGTCTTAATGTAAGCAGAGCTCCGAGGTCTGACACTCTGGCCTCTCAGGAGTCATTACACACAGTGAGGAGTGCCTTATTAGGACATCAGCTCTGTAATCAGATGGGCTGCCTTTGCTTCACCCCCTCCCAGTCTGCACTCAAAATGGCAAAGTATAAAAGCTAGGAGAATGGAACTCGCAAGTTTTCTTTGGCAGCATCTATACAACAACCTTGAAGTATACCTGTAATAATAAAACATTTCTATGTCTGAACCTGCGGTTCCTCTCGTACTGAGCAGGATTACCATTGCAACAACACATCATCAGTAGGGTAAAACTAACCTGTCTCATGACGGTCTAATCCCAGCTCACGTTCCCTATTAGTGGGTGAACAATCCAACGCTTGGTGAATTCTGCTTCACAATAATAGGAAGAGCCGACATCGAAGGATCAAAAAGCGACGTCGCTATGAATGCTTGGCCGCCACAAGCCAGTAATCCCTGTGGTAACTTTTCTGACACCTCCTGCTTAAAACCCAAAAAACTAGAAGGATCTGTATATAAAGGGAAGACTTGTAAGAAGATGTGAAGACAAATTCTCAAAAATTCTGGATACTCAATAGAAATGCCATTGTACAACATGGTATTAATGTATGATACATTAATTAATGTAATAGTTGTTTTATGGTCGGATTATTGATAGATAGATAGATAGATAGATAGATAGATAGATACACTATTGATCCCCAAGGGGAAATTCAAGTAATGTAAATCTTCTAAAAGATAAGAGTAATATGGAGAGTATGGAGTAATAAGGAGAGTTGGAAAGATGAAAATCACTGAAACTCCTGTGAAACTTGATGAGCAAAAGGGTGAGTCAGAAAATGAGTGTGTGAGAGAGCGGGAAGAGAGGGAGTGGTGAGGAAGAGAGGGAGTGGTGAGGAAGAGAGGGTGGAGTGAGTGAGTGATTGTGTGCGTCTTGGAGGAGGAGTGGTAAACACAGCCTCGTGTTTGGATCAGAGCTCTCCGTCTTCAGTCCTGGTACAAACACATTGTTACCACATCTCACTGGAGAAGACTTCACCAAGGAAATACACACTGGTTATTGGCCTGTACGTTCACAGGCAGAAGAGCAATATGTTAGGACTGGTGGAGTAAGGAAAGACATTGTAGCAGGTGTTGTGGTGGTTATAGCTGTGACTAAGACCAGAGGAGGGATTACGTTTGTCTCAAGACTCTCACAGCCTGTGTGTGCGTGCGCGCGCGTGCGTGCGTGTGTGTGTGCCTGCCAGCCACAGGTGAGTTACACAACACTTGTGTGTGTGTGTGCTTCTCTCTTTCTAAATATGAAAGGTCAACATTTGCCTTTAGATGTATTTATCTAATAGACACAGTGGTCTTTTTGCACAGCTGGCAGATACTGTTTTTGTGTGTGTGTGTTTGTTTCTACCTGTGTGTGTTTGTTGTACAGTATGTGTGTGTGTGTGTTTGTTTCTACCTGTGTGTGTTTGTTGTACAGTATGTGTGTGTGTGTGTTTGTTTCTACCTGTGTGTGTGTGTGTGTGTGTGTGTGTGTGTGTTTGTGTTTGTTTCTACCTGTGTGTGTTTGTTGTGTGAGTATGTAGTTAAATTGCTAACTTGATTGACCCAAAAATCACCAGTTCAGAGTAGGGCTGCTCGATTATGGCCAAAATGATAATCACGATTATTTTGATCAATATTGAGATCACGATTATTTATCACGATTATTAATTAATTTTAGTGACAAAAAATATTTTTTCCCTAAACATATTGGACTTGCTATCTGGCTCACCCAAATTCTTTCCCCTCACATTTACTCCCCTATTACTGCAAATATAGATTTGACTGTGACTTCCAAACTTCCAAACAAATGTTTTGTGCGTGCTACTTTGTTAATATTTGGGAAAACGTTAACAGCCCACGGGAATCCTCCCAACGCTCCCCATTAGCCACTTAAGCTCTGCTTCTTGTTCATGAGTTCACTGTAATCGTTTAGTCCAGGGGTGTCCAAACTTTTTGACTGAAGGGCCACATTGGGTTTTGAAAATTGGCCAGCGGGCCACACACAAATAATAATAATAATAATAATAATAATAATAATAATAATAATAATGTTTTGTATTATTTAAATGACAAAATAATTTTGTTGTAGAAAATTAATTTCTTAAGAATTACTGTTAATTTGATGCTGTTTAATTCATGTATAAATGGTGCAGTCACTTTAAGACTCTTTGCCAGCTCCACTCAAATAGCCTATGGCTAGTGCTGTGCCTATGGCTGTGCCCTCTCACAGTTTATAAATGGTCAGTAGTGGTAACTACTGTTGCCATCGCCCTCTCTCCCACGCTCAAATGCGTCCCCAATTAAATGGACTAGCATAACGTAGTTCGATCTGCTGCAATGGAGATACTATGTATCTCGATGTGACAAGCTGTTTTGACATTGACATTGTAAACGTTCTCTAAGAAGAGTGTAAAGCAGTTTGCAGTAGCCTAAAGTTAACCACAACGTCGTCTATCGCTGGAAAAAAATAGCTAGCGGCCTATGATAAACTAATAAATGTTCGGCGGGCCGGATTAAAGTGCATGGCTGGCCGCAGTTTGGACACCCCTGGTTTAGGCTACATTTTCATTATTGTTCAATCGTTTTGAGTAGGCTGTGTCTTGAAACGCATATGCATTGTAGGTTGCACATGTAGCTTATAAAATACATGAATAAAATTCACGGATCCCGTCGTTAGCTCAACTCTTATTACAGTAGGCTATAGGCTATCGGAGGAAGCAAACAAAGACTGAAAGTTAACGTGATAAAAAAGGCATGGTTTACGTCATGTGATGTGTTTCACGGTATGAGTTGAGAGCTGAGAGATATTTTTGGTTAACTAAACTTGCCTGAAATCAGAAATGTTTTCGAACAATGGATGATCCGCTTCGAGGGACAAGCTCTTGGCCTTCTGCTGTGCCACACATTTGATTTTTGATCGTCGTTTATTGTATAGTCTAACTAGCCTACTAATTGTTAACATAATGTCACTAGTCCACAATGCATCAGGCTGAACAGTGCAGGGAACAGCTGTCATTGGTATGCTGCATGCAGGCACATGGTCAGACAGGTTTAAGGAGCTCTTGATTTGTTTTGTAGCGGAGCGTTCTATGGGTTACCAGGTTGGTTCTATGGGTAGAGCACGCATTTGAAATATCGCTCGATCACGCAAATTTGATCGTGGGAAGCCAAAATCGTGATCGTGATTAAAATTCGATTAATTGTGCAGCCCTAGTTCAGAGTTATATTGGTGTATGGCTGTCGGTGTGATTCTTATTTGAGTAACTCAGTAACTAAATGTACATTTCAGTGGCAGTATGTTCCATTGTGAACAGTTTCTGTATTCTGGTAGATTGTCTCTTAGAGACGCTTAGACTTACTTTTCTTTTTCCCATTCTCTGCCTTCATACTTAACATCTGTTTTTATATTAATCATTTCTACATCCCATGCCAGCTGACTCTCTTCTAATGACAAACAGAAAACAGACTGTCAACTTTCACGATTAGTCTGTTAACATTACCATGAGGATGTTTTGCCCAAGTAATTAGTTTAGAGGTCATGTCACTAGGCTACTGTTGAAGAGTTTTTAGAATACTAAGATCTTATTCCCCTACTTTTCTTCTTTCACTTCCTCCTCTGGTCTCTCTCTTGCTTTCTCTCACCCCTCTTTTCCTTCCCTGAAGCTATGGATAGCAGAATTGCGTCATGGTTGAAGCTTGTCTCAGACAGCTCTGAGAAGTGGTCCACTTGATTAAACGAGAGTGGTCGACAGAAACATTGTAGGATTGAAAGAAGAGATGGAAAAGGTTAGTGAGAGCAGCTGTGGGTGAAAGCTGAAGTTATCCAGTGCGGTTTTATTGGTCACAGTTTTGGTGTAAGTAGATCGGACCACCATGTTTTAATGGATGTCTGCTGGATTCTCTTACAGGGCCATTCCCATTAGGTTTAAATGCCAGTGGAAATGCTTTTCTCTTATGCTTAAGATTTTAAAAGATGTGTTTGAATATGTATTGCTGACAACATAGCATAGTATAGAGTTTAGTACTTTATCCGTTATATCCTGTGGTCTCGCTATTTTTTTTTTGTGTGTATATGTATATATATAGGTCTGGAAAAAATTAAGAGACCACTGCAAATTTGAATATGACCTTCAAATCATTCGAATGTCACTCAGCAACTGTAGGATGACATCAGAAAAATGTGCAGTGGTCTCTCAGAGCTGTATGCACTGTATATGCAGTATATGTACGGCTCAGATCATGGTACATGGGACTTCAGACAATGTGGTATCACTGTAAGTGTAAAGTGCTCTGGCAAATGTAGGTGCTTTTGAAGTTGTCACACCCAACTCCACATATACAAGAACACACTTGCAGAGTTGTTGGGGACTTAATAGTTCTGATGTCTTTCATTTGATTAAATACAAAAACATTTGTGTGCTAATTGAAAGGGTTGTTCATGGTAGAATAATGTTCCTTAGTAAATCAAATCAGTTTGGTCAACTACCAGGTGTGTGTGTGTGTGTGTGAGAGAGAGAGAGTCTGCGCATGTACATGTTTAGGCAAAATACCTGAGAAGCATGTTCTAACACACACTGTAGGAATGTTTCTAGTGGGAAAAGAACAGTTTCCACTCTTGTTGGTCCCCCTGATGGTCCTCGTAGCCTTGTCTCATGTCACTATTCCCGGATGAGATGTGGGGTAACCAGAGTCCTTCCTCTGTCTACAAGCTCTGACCATAATGCTGACAGGCTGATCATACCTGAATTAGTCGGGTCTTTATTTTTTTATTTGTTTATTACATATGCCATGTTGATAGCTTCCTTGATGAAATGTTACAAAATGTATTATGAAATGGCATAGCATAACAATTGTCTAAAATGAGTGACTGATCTAGGCCTGGGTAACACAGATAACTGCCCAGGGCAGCATCTTGCTGGGGGCAGCACAGGCTTTGGCAAAAAAAAAAGTTGTGACATAGGCCAGTTTTCTATCAATCATTCGCTTGTCACGTTGATGATATCATATTAGCATAATGGCTTGAGTTGGCGCCCTGGCTCTAGTGTTTTTACCCAGGTGGCATGCTGCATTCATAGCTCTTTATCTCACTCATCAAAATGAGTTGGGGAGGTGGGTTGGTATAGGTTGACCTCAGGCAGTATCACCAAACTGCAACCCTCTGTGTCATCTTGAAAGTTTAACATCAACTTCTTTTCTCCTGAAATGATAGTTGTTGAAGTGAATTGACTGCCTAGAAATACAACGTGTGCAAACAGGTTCAGTGTTTGCAGTCATATTTGGATTTCCTTCCTGCAGGCAGTTTACTACAGGCTAAGCTTTACAGGATTTTTATGAAGCGAAAGAGAAGTCTGAAGTGAAAGAGACAGTAGCCAGGTAATGCAGTAGTTTGTTGTTTTCATCATCAGTCGTCAAAAAAAAAGCCGGTAGTGAGTGCTCCAAATGTAAGAAAAGAAGCATATTGTTTAGGCATTAGGTGGCACATGCCCCCAGATGACTCAGAGGGGATTCATGCTATTTTGTCTATTTTGGAGGGCTAAGTGGTTAGCCTGGCTAACGCCAAACCCCATCTCATTGAGATGGGGTCTGGGAACTACACATTAATTTTCTCGTATTTGGCGACTAAGTGATAAGGTAGGCTACAGCCTAAATCAGGGCTATATGTTTAAACTGCTGTAACTTGTGGTTACATAAAAGCCCTACTGCTACAACTTATGCTACTTATGCCATGTTCTTTTTTTTTTTTTTTAAGTATATTTTTTTGGGCTTTTTATGCCTTTAATTCGATAGGACAGTGGAGAATGACAGGAAGTGAGTGGGGGAGAGAGAGTCGGGGTGGGATCTGGAAAGGACCTCAGGGCGGGAATCGAACCCGGGTCACCGGCGTACGGTGCAGGTGCCCCAGCCAGTTGTGCCACGGCTGGGGCCATGCTATGTTCTTGTATGTTACAACATGAGTCTATGCCTACTGAAATAAGCCTTTGAATACATTTAAAATCACCTTTGACAATAAATAGACATTACCATTATATCATAACCAGCAAGGACTAGAACATAAGTGGAAAGTCATACTGTACAATAGCTTTGTGGTTCCAAATGTTCCATATCATATTTGTGTTTATTGTTTAGTGTATCTATCATGCCTGCCTTTAATCGTTTTGGGGCTACTTTTTGTTCTCTTGCTCAGGCTGGGCCCAGTATAAGTAAGTATAAGTATAAGTATACTATATTGGGATAAATGCAGAGACCAAATTTCCATCATTCCCTCAAATAGTATAAGTATATATACTTAGACTTATACTATTTGATCCCATGAGAGAAATTTGGTCTCTGCATTTATCCCAATCCGTGAATTAGTGAAACACACTCAGCACACAGTGAGGTGAAGCACACACTAATCCCGGCGCAGTGAGCTGCCTGCAACAACAGTGGCGCTCGGGGAGCAGTGAGGGGTTAGGTGCCTTGCTCAAGGGCACTTCAGCCTTGCCTACTGGTCTGGGTTTGAACCGGAAACCCTCCGGTTACAAGTCCGAAGCGCTAACCAGTAGGCCACGGCTGCCCCCCACAGTACATTAACACCATTAATTATTATGAATACTGTACATTAACACCATTAATTATTATGAATACTGTACATTAACTCTGTTGCCCAGATATCCACTAAACAAGTTCAGTCAGCGCTGCCAAGTTTTTCTTCTAATACCACTTTGTACTTTGTGTGGCGCTGTATTAAATACAATGCAAATCAATGAAAGACTGCCGAAGCAAATGTAATGGTGCTTTTGACAATGCCATTGTTATAAAAATGCTATATAAATAAATTGACATTGGCATTGACAAAATTCTACATATAGCTCCTATACAAGCATCTTCAATCTCAATGATGGCCACCACTGTTGGGACATGGTAGTGTATGTGGAAAATAATCTGTGTGTGTGTGTGTGTGTGTGTGTGTGTATCATGGGCTGGCATGGCGACTCTAGGCCCACACACTGGCATGCTGCACTAACAAACCAAATTAACATATACACCCGTCCTGACCGCTGGCGAAAACGCAGAGAGCCAATGTGTTAATATCGGGACTACTCAAAATGTGCTTAGTTTCAACCCTGAAAACGCAGAGAGAGCCAATGTGTTAATATCAGGACTACTCAAAATGTGCTTAGTTTCAACCCTGAAAACGCAGAGAGAGCCAATGTGTTAATATCGGGACTACTCAAAATGTGCTTAGTTTCAACCCTGAAAACGCAGAGAGAGCCAATGTGTTAATATCGGGACTACTCAAAATGTGCTTAGTTTCAACCCTGAAAACGCAGAGAGCCAATGTGTTAATATCAAGAATACTCAAAATGTGCTTAGTTTCAACCCTGAAATCCGCAACCAAAACTACATTAAGAAGCAGTAAATATATACACTACCGGTCAAAAGTTTGGGGTCACTTAGAAATTTCCATTCCACTCCATTATGGACAGAATACCAGCTGAGATCAGTTGCATTATCAGGGCAGCAGTTTTCAGATTACATTATGGGCTTACATAATTGCAAAAGGGTTCTCCAATGTTTTCTCAGTTAGCCTTTTAAAATATCAGATTAGTAAACAAAATGTGCCTTTGGAACATTGAATGAATGGCTGCTGATAATGTTAATGTTAATGATAATGTAGATATTGCATTAAATATCAGACATTTCTTTCTACAACAGTTGAGAACCCTTTTACAATTATGTAAGCACATAATGTAATCTGAAAAGTGCAACTGATTTCAGCTGGTATTCTGTCTATAATGGAGTGGAATGGAAATTTCAAATTGATCCCAAACTTTTGACCGGTAGTGTATTTCCTATTCTATTTATTAATTTATTTGTTTGTTTGTTTGTTTGTTTGTTTGTTTGTTTATTTGTTTATTCATGTGGTTGTGACTATTAGCACAGTGTTTGTGTTGTCAGGTGAAACATAACAGGCTCTTTGCGGATATTTGGATGCTGTGTTGTTTTAATCAGTATTGCTACGGTCATTCCAAATAAAATAATCAAAGTGTGTGTGTGTGTGTGTGTGTGTGTGTGTGTGTGTGTATGTGTGTGTGTGTGTGTGTGTGTGCGTGCGCGTGTGTGCGCGTGTGTGTGTGTGCGCGTGTGTGCTGGTTATCCCTGACTTTGTGGGACAACATTATGGTGTTTCTACCAAAGGTTGTTGGGAGATTTGTGAGGAAGGAATTTGTGTTATTTGCACAAATATACTCATGCTCAACATCTTTAGGAACCTATGTGCAGGACACATTTTTAGAGACCGAACTTTCTAGAAATGTTTAGTTCCTAACTGCAGTTAGAGTGCTTGTAAGTCAGTGGCATCCCAACACAGCCTCATACACAGTGGCTCTATCCACACACACAACTATGGGCTGTGGCTGTGGGAAGGCATAAAAGCACAGTTAACTCAATTCCACTGATTGGACTGGTTGCCGGTCACACTTGTGAGCGCCGAAAGGGCGCTGTTGTTCATATGCTCTATTTAAACATGTCTGTCCCGAGGCCAGGAGCCTTGCTTGTTTGCTACAGAGCACAGACTAGAGAGTACAAAAGCCCCTCTAATCCCTCTGCCCTTCTCTCACTCGGTCAGATGGAGTTGTCCGGAGCACCGTCAACGATTAGCATAGCAGATTAGAGGGCTTCTGGCTCTGCGGAACGGTCCCTCCCGTCCAGTAGGTTGATTGGGAAGGACCCCTCCCGCACACTCACCCTTCTGGACTTAACCTGGCTAGACATGAAGGCCAGGGGGGTTAATTAGGCCGATCGGCTGCCGCTCTGGGGGAGGGGGCAGAGAGGCAGAGAGGAGGCTGGGAGGAGGATCACTGGAGAACCAGTGTTGTTCTCCGTGTATGTTGTGTGGTCAGGGATGGAGCCTTCAGGCCCCATGGAGGCAGACAAACAGCAGTGCTCCCATCCTGCGCTATGGAAGGTAAAGTGATATGAATGTAGGTGTGTGTGTGTGTGTGTGTGTGGGGGGGGGGGGGGGTTAAAGGTGTTTGGGAACTGAGGAATTGGTTCTATACTTTTATCCTGTGTCATTGAAAAGAGCTCAATGGTGTTTTAAACCCCCAGCATTGACTTCAAGGCAGCGCTGCGACCGTTGACTTCAAGGCACCTAACCCAAACCCTGACCTTAACCCTAACCCTAACCCTAGTGCCTTCCATGTGGCGCTGCCTGGAAGATGACGTTGGAATGGTTTTATTTCTGTAGCACTGCACTGTTGTCTCCAGGTGACAGTTTAAATAATGTGTATATTACTATTGTGTAATAGTTTTTAACCTTATTCTAACAACCACACATGGTACTTAGTGTTTTAAGACAGAACAGTATAGCGGACTGATGTGTGTCTGCATAAGTACATTGTGTTGGATGTTTGTTGATATTGAAAAGGCCCACTCACAGTTTAAACACACACAGACACATGCATATGACAGGAAGTACCTTTGCCGGATGCTTATTGTCTCTGTTCCTGTGTGTGTGTGTGTGGGTGTTTGGATGGGACATCTGAAAACTGACCCCACAAGCTTCATACTGGAATGTACAGGCTGAGCAAGAAAGCTGAGGCTGAAGGATGAGAAAGGCTTACAGCCTTGCAGTGCTGTTTGTCCCTTTCATCCTCAAAACCCTCTGACTTCAGTAGATGAAACAATATGGTCAGGATAACCGTGTATGCTATCTATAGTCAGTGTTGGGAAAGTTCACTTTCTACGTGAACTAGTTCAAAGTTTAAAAATTTTAAAATTAACTAGTTCAGTTCATAGTTCATAATTATTTTTTTTTTCTTTTTTTTCATATGTTGCTGCGAGCTTTTTTTTTTCAAAATTATTGCTACAGCCCATATAGAATGCAGTTAATTTAGGTTGAGGATCTGTCTTGACAGTCTTGATTTTTTATTGGCTTGCACATACCTTCTAGCCAGGTGCTTCAGTTCAATGTGCCGTTTCAGGTTTGCTGTGGATGTGACTGAAGTGTGGGCAAAGTTTGCACAGAAATGTACGATTTTTCCAATCCTCACCGACCTTGTCATAAAACTTGTTTAAATGATCATATAGTCCATCCTACACTGGAGAGTCTTGCCATGTGTTTGTATTCATTTATTCTGTTTATGTTCATGTGTCTGTGAGACAGAGGGAAATAGATACACAATGTTGGATATCAGGATCAGTTAAGGATGAGGATAAATATACACCCCTCTCTCTCTCTCTCTCTCTCTCTCTCTCCCTCTCTCTCTCTCTCTCTCCCATTCTCTTTCCTTCTTCTCTTATAGGTGTGCCACCATCCACATTGCCAGGAACTCAATAAGGAGGCCCCACTACTGCTTTGTTCCTTATGTGATGTCCATTGCCATCTCAATCCAGTAGACAGTATGCACTTTGACAGGCACCCACATTTTAACCCAAATCTACAAGGTAAGAAAAGGGAAAACACAACCCATAACCATACAGACATGTACTGGCACACAGGTATGCATGCTGATGCTGAAGCTATGTTTGATACCAAGCTATGTTTGATACTGAATTTAGGGTAATGAAGTATCTGGATAAATACCCATCATGATAGTTATTGCAGAGTTTTCATATATACTCCTATTATCATCCTCGATCATCATCATCTATGGCCATGCTGTCTGTGTTCTGCAAGACTTTGTGGGGACAAGGTAGTGATTTTAAGTGAGTAACTTCATCTCAGACATCGGCTCCGATGTCGGCTGAGATAAAGGGCTAGTAGAACCAATCTTGTGCAATCTTACAGAGATGTGTGATCAAATTCTCATGGTGGATACAGTTGAAGGAAGGTCAGGAATATCATGGAGAATTGCTGAGATTATATGCATAGGCCCGTAACTGCACACTTATTAATAATGTGGTGTGTGCAGGGTCTATAGTATCATTAATAATGTGGTGTGTGCAGGGTCTATAGTATCCTTATTAATAATGTGGTGTGTGCAGGGTCTATCCTTATTAATAATGTGTTGTGTGCAGGGTCTATAGTATCTTTATTAATAATGTGGTGTGTGCAGGGTCTATCCTTATTAATAATGTGGTGTGTGCAGGGTCTATAGTATCCTTATTAATAATGTGGTGTGTGCAGGGTCTATCCTTATTAATAATGTGGTTTATTAATAATGTGGTGTGTGCAGGGTCTATAGTATCCTTATTAATAATGTGGTTTATTAATAATGTGGTGTGTGCAGGGTCTATCCTTATTAATAATGTGGTGTGTTAATAATGTGGTGTGTGCAGGGTCTATATTAATAATGTGGTGTGTGCAGGGTCTATATTAATAATGTGGTGTGTGCAGGGTCTATATTAATAATGTGGTGTGTGCAGGGTCTATCCTTATTAATAATGTGGTGTGTGCAGGGTCTATATTAATAATGTGGTGTGTGCAGGGTCTATCCTTATTAATAATGTGGTGTGTGCAGGGTCTATATTAATAATGTGGTGTGTGCAGGGTCTATTCTGTCACGAAACGTGTCCACCCGCTCCTGTCCCCCGCGCACCAGTCCTCCATCTGACCTGGAAGAAGAGGAAGAGGCAAGCAGCGAACAAGGGTGAGTGAATTTAGTACACACACACACACACACACACACACACATTTTATTTTTTTATTTGAATCTGCCAATCAAATTTCTTTACAGAAAGGATTCAAATATTCTCAGAGATGATACAGTTTTGACATTCAAGGGTACATAAAGCATCGCCTACACCACACAGCTAGACTGCCTATTACAGCTGATGTGGAGCAGAATTTTGCCACACACACACACATGCACATGTAACGGATGCCAGCTAGCTTAGCTGTGTGTGTGGAACGTTGGTAAACCTCACTCTCTGATGCCCCAAAAGTGCTGCTGGCATGAAAGCTAGTAGTCTGGGCTTTTAGCTTGATTGTCAGCATGCTCAACTCCCGATCCGAGGTGATGCTGCTTCGCGGGTTCGAGTCTGGGCGTGTGCAGGGCTGAACCGCGCAGGTTACACACACACACACACACACACACACCAATAGCAATATCCTGTCCACATAACACTTAACAATTTATTATGAGACTTTTTCTTGATTTTTATTCTGTGCTATTTATTACATTTTATGTTGTTTTTGTTGTTATTGTATTTCCATCTAGAAACATGAATGTCCAATAAGGATTCACACCCTACACCATAACTTCCGAAACAAACGTATGACATGAAACTGGCGTAGGACTGGTGTACGCTCAATTCCACGCAAAGCATGACATTTATCAATTTGAACGTGAGCTGTGGCTACCCTCGAGTCTCAACTCGTGTACACAAGTTTTGTACGCATAACACTGTGCAGCAGTAAATCGCCAAAGGATTAGAAAGTTGAAGAGTTGAATTCATGGAATATCTAAATTATTAATAAGACTTCTCCTGCACATTTGTAGCCTACTTTCCGTAATGTAGCCTGTTATGTTGACACATTTGATGGCTTAGGATAGCCATACTGTATGTGGAGAGAATGACCAGCACTTTCGCTTTGGACAGCGCAACAGTCATACATTATTTTTTTCAAGGGATAAATGGCAGGTGTCGTATGGTTTTGTAATGAATGTATTTGTAGTATAATGAGTTCTCTCTGCGAAAATAAAGTCTGTTGCACTTAAATCGCTATGGTTCCCTGGCTTCCTTGATGACAGTTTTCTAGCTGTCAAAATGAACAAGATTCAGCTGGAATTGTAATGTCACTATGGCTATATCCAGATCAGAAATAGGATCATTCGTCAGTCAGTTTGTGCGAGTTGCTTTCCACGAACTGCACAAGTTAGAACCCGTCCTCATGATGCCATTTCAAACTCCTGATTGGACAGTATCTGAAGGAATCTGCTCCCTTATGTTGGAATGTGCAAACATTAACACAAATACAAGGGATTCCTTTTTATATCTGATTTTTGCGACAGTGGTACTGACAACTTTTTGATATTCTGTTATTTTATTCTGTTGGATAGACTATACAGATGATACAGTATGTAGAGGAAACACTTAATACTGAATGTATGTGCTATATGCAGAACTGTTAAATGTATGACAACAGTGGTTTATTAAAAGAACATAGTAATTTATTTCCTTCAGCCATCATCAATGAAGTAGTTATTTATTTCCGTCAGCCATCATTTTAAAAAAATACATTCTTAGAAAATAAAATATGCGTTTTTGTTTGTCTATTTTTGCACATATATTCTCAGGGAGCATAAAATAGGAGGAGCCAAAGTGCTGAAGAGGAAACCAAGGCGACGACATACAGATGTAAGTTCAGAATATTTAGACACACACACACACACACACACACACACACACACACACACTGTACACATACACACACACACACACACACACACACACACACACACTGTACACATACACACACACACACACACACACACACACACACACACACTGTACACACACACTGTACACACACACACACACACACACACACACACACACACACTGTACACACACACACACACACACACACACAAACACACACACACACAAACACACTGTACACAAACACACACACACACACACACACACACACACAAACACACTGTACACAAACACACACACACACACACACACACACACACACACACACACACACACACACACACACACAAACACACTGTACACAAACACACACACACACACACACACACACACACACACACACACACACTGTACACATACACACACACACACACACAAACACACACACACACACACACACACACACACACACACACACACACACACACACACACACACACACACACACACACACACAGACACACACACACACAAACAAACAATTGTACTCCTACTTTTTCCTCTTTGGATGGTTTTGGATGGTGGGATGTTTTCCTGGCTTAGCAATTCAATGTTGTATATGTGTTCTGTACACTCCAGGACCCCAGTAAAGAATGTTTCAGTCTGAAGTTTGACCTCAGTGTGGACATTGACACTGAAATTGTGCCAGCGGTGAAGAAGAAGACCTTGAGGTAAGAGTATTAAAGATGACGAAAGGAAGATGAAACATGGAAGGAGGCAGCTCAGTTAGGAGTGGAATAGTTTTCAGCTGTTCTCATATCTCTTCCTTTCGGCTCATTTGCCACATTTAGTGTCTGTTTGTTTGATAATGGTCAATGGTACAATGGTTGTGTGTGTGCGTGTGTGTGTGTGTGTGTGTGTGTGTGTGTGTGTGTGTGTGTGTGTGTGTGTGTGTGTGTGTGTGTGTGTGTATATGAATGTTACAGAGAAGTTCTTGGGCCTATATTTGAGAGGAAGGGCATTGAACTGTCTTGTGTGGACTTATTCCTGGATCAGTCGAACACACCACTCTGCTTACATTTTGAGGCGTATCGTTTTGGGGGTCACTATCTCAAGGTTAAAGGTGAGTATCCCTGTTAACCTGTCTCATGATGACACACATTGGCTCCCCTGCATGCAGTAGCTAATAGTGACTGTTGAAGTAGTCTATATCAACAATCAGTGAAAAGTCGTCATTTAATGTAGTCATTTTAAATTGTTCGTAATGTCTGTTTATTTCAGTAACTTCAGTGAGAGACAGTGCAGAATCTTACCTGCAGCTTTCTCTCATCAACAGACAGTTATCAGAGTTGACCCACACCCTTCCCCAGTGCTGAGACCAAGCAGTGGCACTCAGTGTCCTGGTTAATGTAATAAACGCTCTCTGCTACTCTGCTAGTGTCTGGACTAATGCAATAAGCTCGCACCACAAAGTTGCTGAGCTTCGGGGTGGGTCCTGAGATGAGAGCTTGATTTGTCTGTCACATGTTTGCCTACTCTAAAAAGAGAAGAAACTTGCAGATTGTGTTTCTGTCTTTCTTTGACCTTCATAGTAAATGTAACTATGAGCATGAACAACCTGCACCTAAAACTACTTCAAACAAATTTACATACCATGCCTCAGACATGAGAAACACACACACACATGCAAAAATGGACACACACACACATACACATACACACACACACACACACACACACACACACACACACACACACACACACACACACAAGCATAGACATCTCAAGCTCTGTTGCATGTTACCTTTAACAGTAGAGCTAGATGCAGATTGATGATTTTAAATGTGAACAGACCATTATGTGTATCCTAAGTTCATCTCCCCACTCTTGACCGCATTTGTATATATGGCAGCACGTCCTGGAGATGAACTAAAGGTGGAGCAGTGTGTTAAGGACCTGCGCTCGCTAAGCCTACCCAACCTGAAGCAATGCGGAGGGCAGAGTAGCTACATCCTAACCCCACCCCCTGATCGCCCAGAGCATGGCTCCCTGGGACGCCGTGACAGCAGTGTGGACCTGCTGGTGAGTACGCTGTACAGGCATGTCTGCACGTTTACTACATGCTGCAATTTCACCTCTCATCACTCACCTCCTATCAAATCTGACTTCCTGTTGCTATTGCCCTTCTGTGATGTACTGGACATCAACAAAAATGACACATTTTCCAGAATTGACTCTAGAGTAACATTTTTGAACAAGGCAAAATATTACAGATTGATTGAGTAGATTTGTGAAAATAGGGCTTGTGTTTAAAATTGTTATTTGGCAATGTTGTAAAAACTACTTGCATCTCACTGCATGCCCTCCCTGCGTTGATAACAGTTGATAACAGTGTAAACTCAAGCTGTGCTCTAATCATAAATGTCCAGCGATACATATTTCTCTTCTGGCTAGCTCATTGGCATCAGAGAGGTTATTATAAACACTCAACTAGGCACAACTGTTTTATATGCATTTGTATTTCTTGCCATGAGATTGCAAGTTACCATTGTTGAAAAAAACCTCCACAACACTGCATCTAAACGTCCCTCTTATACTTTCATCTTAGTGTCATTGTTTGAATCATACTGCAAGTGTCTGATCATGTCTGATCGAAAACATGAAACCCAGTGTGTAAAAGTAGTGGTAGTAGTAGTAGTAGCAGTAGTAGTAGTAGTAGTAGTAGTAGTGTAAAAGTACATCAGCTTTTTGATTTAAAATGATAGGACTGTTCTATGATATGCTGGAGGTGGAAGATTTTGTTTTGTACACTGTGTACTCATTTGAGGTGAAGAGGCATGATACATGTGTGGGCTAGTCCTGTCCTCAAGGCATGGGGTCAAGTCAGACTAAGTCATACATTCGCACACAGACATGCTTGATTTGCTTTTCAAGCAAGTCAGGACCCAATCTCTCCTAGTTTAGTTAGGAATTGTGATGTCATAAGTCTCTTATTCAGACAGACTATAAAAAGGACACAGACATGTGTTAAATTAAAGCTGTATATCTCCTCATAACTTTACGTGAGGCTATGTTATGCTTTCCTATAGTTCCTTCCTACTGTAACAAACAGGCAGATCATCTGGTAAATTGTTGACTATGTAACTTTAACAAATGTAACAAATGGTCCTAGACCACTTGATCAGCTGTGCCAGATTACTCAGTGTCTGGTGATTCACTTGGCCTGACGCTAAGTCGTCATGAAAGATTACTGTTGAGGCCAGGTGATTTCTCAGCCTAATTTAGATTTCACAATTCACAGAGGTGTGTCATCATACACCCTCATTGCAAATTTCTCTCTAAAACCAGCCATGAGCCAAAACCTCCTGTTACTTCTTTAGATTGGACCTGAGTATCTCATAAAGCAGTGTTATCCTTTATTTGCTGGAAATGGACCTGATTTAATAGCGTTGTAGCAACTTTCAAAAACAGTTGTTGCTTTTATTATTGTTTCGAGTGTTAGTGTTAAGGTGTGCTTTTGTGTGTCTTTTACAGCTATTGTGAGGCCTGCTCACTTGTGCTGGTATAGTTCATAAGATGTTTTGCTTGTCTACTGTTATGTTTTTGGCTTGAAACATGGTTTTGGTCTTTTATATTAGTTCTGTTGTACAAATACAGATATTGTCTGTTTGTATTGTATTGTACTGACAGTTTTGGTCAGATTTATGATAATCAGTCAAATATTTTTGGGGTTCTGCTGTAGAAGGGAGGAGTTGAGGGAATGGTTAGCCTAAGCTTTTACTCACAGTTTTAACAGAGCTATTCCCTTACTGTCCACTAGGTATAGTATTAGGTAGTAATATTAGCTCTTGCCTAATCCACTGGTTGGTAGTCTATGCATGAGGCTAAGCAGGCACTCCCTGTGATGAGTGGGCGAGTGTTTGTCTGTGTGCCTGTCTGTGCAAGTGACCAACGACTGCATTTGCGTAACAGTATAATATAGCAGATTACAAGACACACAGGCACACACATGCACACACACGCACACACACGCTAGTCAGCTGATCTAGTTTCCCTGGAACAGTTTTCAAACACTGTGGTACTGTATATACGTCACTGCTTCAATTGCATGCAAAATTAGCTTTGTATAATCATGAGGATCTGATCCTCATCGTGGTTCTGTCATGTCAGGATGCATACAGGGCAGAAATGAACACAACTCCGTAACTCTTTAGTTCTGTTTCTTTTTTGTAGTTTAAGGTTGTGCTGGAAAGCAACACTTTCAATTTTCAATAATTTTAAGCCATTTAAAGTGTGGGTAAGTGTTTACTCTTCAGCAATACAATATTATTAAATACTGGTAAGAGATATACCCAAATCATCTAACTAATAGGATTTGCCTAGTAATATCAATATACCAATTTCAACAGAGGTAAAATACTGGCATAACCATTATTATGACCATGTTAAAAAATTGTTGATATTCTTTGGTAGTATTTTGAAGCTATGCTCTATATATCAATCTATATATCTGCAGTCTAAACGTGGGTGTGTGCAGGAGCAGTTATATAGGCTAATTATTACTATGCCCTTTCAGTGCAGTGCAATGGTTACCTAACAACATGATATTACATATTTTCATTGTATTCATTTAGTGGCAAAAAAACAAAATGTACATGTGACATACTACTGTAACTTAATCCTTGTGCTTTCAAAAGATGAGTTTACAGCACTTTGACCCCAAAAGGCTTGAAAGTTCATCAGATAGTGTTGGTTCATCCATCCATGTAATTCATTTTGTATCTAAGACAGAGGGGAGATATAGGTTTCAAGTTATGGTTCTGCTTTTATCTTTCTGTGAAACAGTAACAGGTAGCCACTAATCAGAGGCTGACTTTAAAATGCAAAAGGCAAGAAGCCAGATCTGCTAGATCTACCAAATGAGCACTCTAGTGACTTGCTTGCCTCAGTGATGGCGTCTCTGCTTGATTTGCTGCACATTGTCCCTGAGAGCTTTGCCAGTTCTGCCAACTCAGGTGAGGCTAGGGGGACCCTGTGAGAGATACACTTTATTTTTTATGTAATGACAAAGCATTCACACATACACACACAAACACTAGACATAAGTAAAAATAAGACTTTGGACAAAAGTGTCTGCTAGCATTGTTAACTAAATGTAACTTGATCGTCATTTTAATGTTTTTCCATACTTTATCAGTTCACTAATATTTTGTCTGTGTCTCTCAACAATATGTTATTGCATTTGGGTTAATAGGCTTTTGGCTATCATTTCAGACACTGGCAATGCATTTTCCCTGCTTTTGTTGAACAGCTAACTAAATCAATTGGGATTGTCTATGTATGGTCTATGTCTTTTTTATGATTGTCTATGTCTTCTGCTTGGTTGAATTACCTATTGTGATGCACTCTTTAGAACCTACGGAGCCTGTGGGGTTTTTTTATAATGAGAAAAATGTTTTACTTACACTTTAAGATGTGTGCTCATGTTAGCGCCCTGGGTCAGACCTAAACCTGGGTCCCTGTGGGCACACACACCTGAATGTGGGATGGGTGCTGACGTGCTGTAGCCAGCTGTACCACCAGCGCCCCCCTTGATGTGAAGTTTTTTGAACTGTTTCACTGCATTTGGAATAGTTTGCAACAGTGATGTAACATAGCTAAGGCTCAGCAGAATCCTGGGATATGCTAGCTTGGCAATGACAGATGAAACCAACGGCTATGCTTTGGCTGTAGCAGAAATCCATTTACTGTAGAACAAATAACTGCAGTTTGTCCAAAGTTGAGAAATGTTGTTGAAATCGATGTGTGGCTGAAGGAAGACAGTTTTTGTGAGTAAAACGTGGAAATTGTATCAGCAAATCAACACAACACAAGAGTTACAACAGTAGTATAAGTAGTGAGACATAGTTCCCATCCTTATATGCAGTGTCATCAGGGGAGTGGTTTTGATCACTGATTAATCTTTCTCTGTCCCGTCAATGGGTCTTTGTGCTAGAGCTGATGAAATACAAACACACAGGTAGGAATGTGTAGACTGAAGAGTAAAGCAGGCAGGAGAGGACAGTCACACTGCGTGGACCGTTATAGTGGGAGCAGTGGGACAGAGGCAAGTAGGAGCTGCTTTCAGATGTGGAAAGACAGTCTAGTGTGTGTGCTTGCCTTTCTTTTTACTCTCTTTTTGCCCTGAAACATCCTCGGTTTTGTATATTTGCATGTCTTTCTGATAATGTTATTTTTCTAGACAGCTAAGCTTATCCTATCCATGGGAGTAAGTGTGTGCCCATAATGTTTCCCATAATTAATCATAGCCTGATCAAGGGGGTCCTCTTATCAGATGTGAAACAACCACAAACTTCAGTGTTATTTTTTGTCAGATGAGGGTTTTAGTTGCAGGTGATAAGATAATGTATAGCAACTCAGGGAATTTAATGTTATTAAGCTGATATTTTGGCCCTATTTCTTCCCCAGATGTCTTGTCTCTGTCATAGCCATTGATTCTTGGTTTCTGTTGTAGGCTAATATCCATTTCACCAGATTAACTACATGTATTTTATAGAAAGAGCATACACAGGTGTGAAGATTACATGGTTGACATCACTTTCTTTCTGGATTATGTGTTTGCATTTGTGTGAGAGTGACAGAATATTGGTGCACATCAGAATATTGGTGCATAGTAGTTATTTTACTAACCCCTGTTTATGTTTTTTTCTGAATGACGGGGTGATTTAGTTTGTCAGTGTGGTTTTAGGAGTTTCCCCCTCACTGAGAACACTCGAGGGCAGTTTGGCTCTCAGTAACATGCCAAGGTTCACTCTGTTGTCATGATTGATTTATATTGTATATGATCTCAGGAAATCTATATGTACCATAGTTTGGTGTAGTATACGCTTGTTTATTTTCACATAATGTCTCCAAAAGTGCCAAAAATAACAAGAGAATTGGTGGAGCACTTAATCGACTTCATTTTATCAAAGCTGGCAGATATAAGCTGAAATCTCTCTGGCCTCTGTTTGCTGCTTGCGAAAAGCTTGTCACATGGACAAGGCTGTATTACATGCTCCACCTATATTTGGGAAATGATTGAAAGCTATTGTCTTTTGTAGGAATGATTTGATACAACTTCTCCAAACACTGTTCTGTCACTGAGTACATGAAGACACTTTCTTGCACTTCATTTGTCCGGCCATGATAGCCTGTGAGAACTGAGTATTCACTGTTTTCATTTAAAGGGCTTTATGTTGAAAGAGTTACGTTTGTTCAGAAGTCAGTTTGTGAAGTGACCGCATATTCTCTGCTCTAAACAGAGCAATGAAGATCACTGAGTTGAGAAGACAGGAACCCGAGCGCCGCTGTTGATGCAGGCAGCTCACTGTGCCGGGATTAGTGTGTGCTTCACTTCACTGTGTGTGCTGAGTGTGTTTCACTAATTCACGGATTGGGATAAATGCAGAGACCAAATTTCCCTCACGGGATCAAAAGAGTATATATACTTATACTTACTTATACTAAAAGGCTGTGTTTCATGAGGCAACAAAAGCCCCAAATGACCACAGTATAGGTGACCAGAGAGAAGTGATTCAAACTAACCACATAAGGGCAAGCAGGAGGAGAGGACGGGGAGTGACCAATAGACAGGCAGACAGAAAGAAGTCTGAGAGGGAGTCAATGATGGGTGCCTATAAAGGGGCGGTCTCCCCTGCAAGCTGTTTGCTCCAGTCCCTCCTGTATTCCTGACCCCCACCCCCCTTTCCAACTCACTCAATGGGGTGATATCCTGCTAGTTACCGTAGCAATGGGACAGTGCGTGTGAGCTATGTGCAAGTGTTGGCTCAGCCTTCCTAGTCTCACCTTCAGGAGTAGGAATGCGTGAGCAAGGACAGGAGTCTCTCACTATTCTGGAGGGTTACTGCAGGAAACCTGAAAAAGACTGTTGTTGTTGTTGTTGCTTTCCACGCCATTTGATTAGGCTGTGATTATAACACCTATCTAGAGTTTAGCTAGAGAGAACAATATGTGGACAGGATCATGAATGGCAGGTCTAAGGGTAAAGTCTGTTGAAGGATTGCAATGGTGTCTCCTGGATTGGACGTGCCGCTCTCAGCTCTGGTGAGTAGGTTTCTCTGTGGGAATAGCAATTTGCTCATGCTACTACTGTTAGGACATTATTTTAAAGATTATTTTCTTTTGATGGGACACTTCATTTTACCTCATTTGGAAAGTAAAGGTTGTTGGATACTGACATATCTGTTCAGTTACGTAGCGGACAGTATCTGAAAAATACTCCTCTCTCAACCAAGTGACATGATTACTTCAATATACATTACTGAGTAGTTATCCTAGTCTACTTCCTGTCCCCAGAGACCTTGTAGTTCCTGCCACCTGTGTCCTTTCCCCAACATAAATCCCCCTCCTTCAGTGGTTGGCTGTGTGGAGACATGTCTAAACATAGCTGCAGGGACGTTATGGCTTGGTCAGTTTCACTCTGTGTTGATTGTATAAAGTTAAAAAACAATGGCAATCTCTGTTTGCAGAAGTGTACATTTTGTAGTGTAGTAGATTTAGCAAAGTAGCAAATTTGTCTTCACTTTTCTGAATACTTTGATGTATTTGTATGTCATAGAAACAGCTCTCCACCTAATGGGTATTATAAAACTGATATATCATGGGCAATTCATAATTGTTGTCTAATTTATTTGCTCTTTTCTTAGAAAAGAGAACATTTTAGAAGTGTTCAACAACGATATTACCAAGATACTACCTTACACAGTAGGCTATTTTTTGTCTAATGCAAGGAGAATGTCTTAAATTTGAGGAACATAAAAATGCAAGAATTACTTGAAATTACTGTAAGTATGTTTTAGGATCATTTTCCGAACAGATTACTTAATGTGTGGGCTAAATAAATACCATTGGTCCATTGATTAGTTAATTTCCTTTCTTCCTCTTACAGCCTTTTTGGTGGGATCTCTCAGATTGTTAGGCAGAGCATGTTCACATGACACATCACATGGCACAACATCACATGACATCCTCCAATTTCCAATAGACCTCTGAAGTTCGCCTACAAAAAAGCTGCCATCTTTGACATCCGGTATCTGGCGATTTTTCCTATGGGAAAATAACATGGGGATTTTGAATAATCGCACCTGTTAAAGTCTCGTGGGGATGAAAAAGTCTGAAATGCAGACGTTTTCCTGAACACACTTTTGTCCTCTGCCTTCGAGTGGATACTGTTATCTCCGGTAAGTGAAGGCGGCACACTTAGATTTTTGCTACTCCAGAGCTAACTTGCAATGCAATTTGCCATAGGTAGTTAGCTTCAATTAACAACCGGATCTCCTTATATGGGCAAAGATGGCCGTTTTGGATCTTTTTTGTAGGCGAACTTCAGAGGTCTATTGATTCATCATTCAGCACACCGGGTTAAGTGCAGACAAAATATACTGCATTATAGAGAACACTTAAATCATAAAGGGAACCCTTCAATCATACACTGGATCGGTACTCTGACACTATTTGGCTCTGAGCACAAGTAAAACTTTTAAGGCGAGTGTTTTATTTTGCAAAAACTGTCAGACATTCTGTGAATGTAGTTTGAGAATGGAGAAAAGGGTGAAAGGTTTCACAAAATGTATTTTAATAATTGTGGAAAACTGTAAGTGTTCCCTTAATTTTTTTGAGCAGTATATATAAGAAATTCCAGAGAATGTTGCTGCATGAGGCCCAGTGTGTATTTCTTCCATTGTGGTCAACTCCAGTCTTGCATTTAGGGTTAGATATTCTTAATCCATTAGGGTTAGATATTCTTAATCCATAACCCAATCTCAGTGTTTAAACATGGACCACTGGACTCATTTAATATCATTAACTTCTCATTTGATTTCATCTGGACCTCATAGAGCCGAGATGTCCCTGTCACACATGTTAGTGCAGATGGTAGACAATGCTGTCCCTGCCACACATGTTAGTGCAGATGGTAGCAGATGCTGTGCTGTACTGATATCCTCTGGCCCGGAGTCCCTTATTCCATCTCCATTTGGTCATTTATTTGACTCCTTTAAAACAAATGCGGTGTAAGTCCAATAGGTCAACTACTTGGCTTAATTCCACTTCCTGTTTGCTCAGAAAGGCTTGCAGGAAAGTGGAGCGAAAATGGAAAAAGGAAACTACAGGTCTCCTATGATGTATTTAGAGATTCTCTTAAGGCTTATCAAAACACAATCAAAGCAGCAAAGGCAGATTTCTATACTGAGCTTATTAATAATAATGCTCACAGACCTAAAGTGTTGTTAATTAATTCATTCTATCATTAATCTTCCTTCCACTTTATCCTCTCTGCCTGCTACAACAGAAAGCTGTGAGATGTTTCTCAATTCCTTTATTAAAGCGATGGTTCGGAGTAATTTCACCCTAGGGTCCTTTGCACCATGACCCCGAGCCAAACACCCTCCCAGAACCTTTTTTCCCTTGGTCGAGCCCTGGTCGAGTAGCGCTGTCAGAAACTAATGAAGTTCTGCAGTCGTGATGGAACCAACTTTTATCTCGGAAATTACCCCACTAATAATGCCCTGAATGGTACGAAACTTCTGCAGTAGTACAACTATGACCTTTAGTCCAATAACGAGGCATTAGAAAGTTTGTAGTTTCTGACAACACTACTCGACCAGGGTTCGACCAAGGGAAAAAAGGTTCTGGGAGGGTGTTTGGCTCGGGGTCATGGTGCAAAGTAACCTGACTCTCGCCAGATGAATTTCGTTCCGCCTAGCTCCACATCCATCTGGGACCAATCCATTGGAGTGTTGCTTCAGAAGGCTGGGCCTAATCAAAAAATGCTTGCATATGATTTAATAAGCCACTTGTCCGTCATCTATTGACGTGCTACTTCAACCACTCACATCGAAGCCAACCCGTGACGCTGATAACAGTCTCACAGTCGCTTTTACGCTATGTCACATCTATGAAACTCCCGCCCTGCGTCCTGATTGGCTCTACCATAAAATCGGTTGCAGAAATCACTCTCAATGGAAGAGGTCCCAGATGGATGTGAGTGAAGCTAGGCGGAGCTAAGCGGAACGAAATTCATCTGGCGAGAGTCAGGTAAGGTGCAAAGGACCCTAGGGTGAAATTACTCCGAACCATCGCTTTAACATAATTGACAACATAAAGTCTCATATCTCACCCTCAAATTCTGATCCTGCTTTGTATCAATCTGTAATTAGCCGCCTCCAACATTTCCAACCAGTCATATGAAGCCCTCTTCTTGCCATTCTGATATTCTTCTATCTCACCTTTTCAAAGAAGTTTTTGCAGCCATTTGCCCTTTTGTCTTGAGCACCATTAACAGTTGGTGGCCAATGGAGTGGTTCCCTCTGGTTCCCTCTGGTTTTATTGTGCAACCTCTCCTGAAGAAGCCTAGCCTTGATCCCTTGGATTTGAAAAATTATAGGCCCATATCTAAACTGCCTTTTCTCTCAAAGATCATAGAAAAAGTTGTTATGTCACAGGTCAATTCCTATTTTAGATCAGGCCCGCCAGCAGGTTTCATACGGCCCCCAAGATGTTTTGGGTAGGAAGGGAAAATTAGAAAGAAAAGATATTCACATCCAGCTGTCTTCAACAATTTGTAATAAGCAATTTCTGTGATAAATTGATTAAACCTATCACTACAGACCATCCTCAGGAAAGAAGAGGCCAAAAAACTGACATGGAAGTAGGGTGTTTCAAGAAAGAAAAAGCATGATATGATGAGTAAATGATTTGTACTTGTTTGCTCATGAGTGGGTATAGTAAAGGAGTATATCATTTAACAACACTCTGATACCAATGCAGAGAAATAAAAATTACCATGACAATGATGGTCCCCATGAGGTCTCATTCCAATAAATCTGGCCCACTGCCTGATATGAGTTTGACACCCCTGTTCTAGATCTTAGTCCTGCTTTTGACACCATTGACCATAGGATCCTTTTAAAATGCCTGGAAGTTGGTCTGCAAGGCACTGTGTTAAATTGGTTCAGATCTTACCTAATTGATAGATCCTTTTCAGTGCATTTAGGTAATGCTTCCCTATCATCTGCTCCTATTAAATGTGGTGTCCCCCAGGGTTCTATTTTAGGGCCTCTATTATTTTCTTTATGCATGCTTCCCCTGGGCTCCATTTTTTAATCAATACCATATTCGTTACCACTGCTACACAGATGATACCCAATTGTATATACCTGTGGCCCCTGAAAATTTCCCTGCTCATTGAGCAACCTTTTTCTCTGTCTCAATGACATTAAAAAGTGAATGGCTAACATTTTTTTACAGCTAAATGACAACAAAACAGAAGTGATAATTTTTGGACCACCAAGCACTGTCAACACTGTAAGCAAGG
Organism: Alosa pseudoharengus; assembly: GCF_046254945.1. Classification (NCBI taxonomy): domain Eukaryota; kingdom Metazoa; phylum Chordata; class Actinopteri; order Clupeiformes; family Clupeidae; genus Alosa; species Alosa pseudoharengus. Next base: position 38,021,630 of record NW_027468881.1, on the reverse strand, counting down.
CTCTTGGCCCTCTGTCTATTAATCATCAGTGTTGTTAAAGGGATATTCCACCATTTGGGGAATTACACTCATTTACCACCTCCCCTCCAGTTAAAAAAATGATTTTTACCTTTCTCCAGTTCGCTCACTTTTAAGTGTGATGCTAATGGCCTAATATGATTCAATGATCTATGCTAGGCTGGAGCTAAATGTGGTATCGCCAGACTCACTGGCTGGATGAACTGGAGAAAGGCAAAAATCAATTGTTTAACTCGAGGGGAGGTGGAAAATGAGCGTAATTCCCCAAATGGTGGAATATCCACCTCAGTGTTTTCCTAGACTCATCTTTGACGTTTAATAAGCAAGTCAATAGTCAAGGGAAGCTTTTTCCAGCGAAGAATGATAGCAAAGCTTAAGTCTTTTCTCTCTTTCAGTGATTTAGAAATTCTTATCCATGCCTTTATTTTCTCAAGGCTTGATTACTGCAACTCACTATATGTAGGTTTAACTAAATCCACCCTGAATAGACTCCAGCTGGTCCAAAATGCTGCAGCCAGATTGTTAACTGGATCTAAGAAACGAGACCATATCACCAGTGTTGGCTAAACTGCACTCTTCCATCATCTTCCCAGTGTCTTCTTTCTGTTCCTTCTGCTTTCCTTAAATCTAAAGGTGACAGAGCTTTCTCTGTCTATGCCCCCCAGCTCTGGATTAGCCTTCCTGATGATGTCAAATCCTGCCCCACTATCTGTAGGTTTAAATCCAACCTAAAGACCTACCTCTTCTCCCTAGCTTTTAACACTCCCTGACCCCTTCACCTCTCCCCCATTTTTTTTCTTTCTCTGTTATTTTAACTCCTTGTCATTTTCTTTCATTTTTGTTTTTATTTTCATTAGTATTAATACAAGGGCCATCTGTTGTTATCTTTGAGATTTTACATCTGTTATTTTCTTTATTTGGCCTATTGATATTTTCTTATTTTTTATGTAAATCACTTTGGTGCAATGCTGTTGCTTTTAAATGTGCTATAAAAATAAATTGACTTGATTTGACTGGGGTTAGGATTAGGACGGGGCTGTGTCTACTTTAAATGGGCAACAATGGGTGACTTCAGAGCTATAGGTCATGTTGTTAGGTCAATTTGTTTTTTAACATGAAGGATTCCACATGAAAATAGTTCAGAAAAGCACAAGTACATGCAACACGGCTGCTCATTTCACAATTTCTTACACAGAGTTTAAGAGACTCACTGATAATAAATAGCTACTTAATAACTACTAGGTATCTCTTCCGGCTTAATTGGAACCCTGTAGCATCTACTGTATGGGAACAGTTCCATGACATAAGTATGGGAAATTAGTAAGTGGGGAAATTTGGTCTCTGCATTTATCCCAATCCGTGAATTATCGAAACACACTCAGCACACAGTGAACACACAGTGAGGTGAAGCACACACTAATCCCGGCGCAGTGAGCTGCCTGCAACAACAGCGGCGCTCGGGGAGCAGTGAGGGGTTAGGTGCCTTGCTCAAGGACACTTCAGCCGTGCCTACTGGTCGGGGTTCGAACCGGCAACCCTGCGGTTACAAGTCCGAAGCGCTAACCAGTAGGCCACGGCTGCCCAAGGGAGAGATGGTGATCATTTCCCTAGCCTGTGTACTATTGACTTGTCAAAGGGAAGGAGAGATGCTTCCTCACTGCCATCCCTGGCACATTCATTGCTGTGTGGACCTGTCTGTTTATCTATGATTTTCACAATTGTTCAGATCACTGTACAAACTTTTTAACCTCCAAACTAAAGCCAGAGACGTCATTGTCTGCACGCATAATGGCAGTCATCAAAATCTGTAAACACTGTAATATAAACAGAGTTGGAGAACTCAATGCAGAACACCTATGTTGATGACTTCAGATTCAGATAAGGTCTGATTTGCTGAGTTTTGTCGGTCTAAATTGAGTGAAACCGCCTGATGAGATATGGACAAACAGACTGAAATCCAATAACAGCAATCAGGCATATGTTTTGTGGTTTTCAAGATTGCAAAATAAATCTCTCTCTCTCTCTCTCTCTCTCTCTCTCTCTCTCGCTCTCTCTCTCTCTCTCTCTCTCTCTCTCTCTCGCTCTCTCTCTCTCTCTCTCTCTCTCGCTCTCTCTCATTTTGCACACTTCAGGGTCAGGCTCGCCACAGGAAGAACATGACGGAGTTTCTTGGCGACCCCAACATCCCCCCCCCAGACACATTGGCTCAGCTGGGCGGCTCTCTGCCTCCTGCCATCATTCCGGGGCCTGAGAGCTGGAAGAACCGCGCTGCCAGCCGATTCAGTGTCTTCTTTGGTGCCAGCAATATAACCTTTGGCAAGGTGGGACAGCCATCTCAATTTCCCTGATCTGTCACTCTGATTCCTTACAGGCTAGATAAGTGATACTTTTTGTCTAATATTGATTTAAGGTAAAACCAGCATTTCTCAACAAGAATGTCATCCCAATTTAATGGAGCCTGCAGACTGTCAGTCACTTTTGTCTTAACATTTTTGTATTTTCCCTAATCATTTTAAAATGTTTTCCCCTCTAAAAATGTTAATGTTGCAACAATAATGAGCAGCAGTGAGAATGCCGTTTATTATACTTTATGGGCAAAAAAAACTGCAAACACACAGTTTTCCAGAAACATTGTTTGTGAGGAGGAATGGGTTGCATGTACCGGTATGTGTGTGTGTGTGTGTGTGTGTCTGTCTGTCTGTCTGTCTGTGTGTGTGTGTGACTGTATGTGTCTGCCATCACAATCCAACCATCAGCTAAGGCATCCAGTAAATCTATAATGAATTCTGTGTATTTTGGTAGGAGGTGGACCGTGTGGAACAGCTCCAGCACAAACTCTACTCATACTCGCACTATGGGCTACCAAAGGTCCCCCCTCAGCTTGCCTTCCACCAGGACTCATGGGAGGGGGAGGAGGACAGCAATCTGAACATGGAGGAAAGCTGGCAAAAGCTACTAGACCAACCGGAGGTAGCACACAAGCACAGACACACACTACCATACATTCACATGACATCACATGATCGCAAGACTCACATCATCAACTCAAACACCTGTTTACACAAGTTGCCATTTCCCTGCTCTTCACTGTTAGTGGCTGTGTGTTGGTTTGCAGGCGCTGAGCAGGCGGCAGTTCCACCAACAAGAGGCCATCTGGGAGCTGCTACACACAGAGGTCACCTACATCAAAAAACTCAGAGTCATCACAGATGTACGTTTACCTCCTTCCATACCAGACTATACTGTTCTAATCTCACCATGTAATGGGTGTTACATGATTAGAAATACTAAAGTGCTAAGACGGGTTGAAAACATATTTCTCCAGAGGGCCATTCTGACATTGATGAAGTAAAGCACAGGAAACACATTGAATGGCTGAATGAAACACAACACATGTGATGCTGTTATGCCAAATGCTTATTTTAAAGTCCAGCATGCCTAGCTTCTACCCTTGCCCAGTGCCGCTGCTGCCCCTTTCGGTGCCCTAAGCAAGTTGCTGTATTGTCAGTTTAACCCTTAAAGGAGTACCGTCACACTGGTGTGACGGGAATGTTGGGAAATTAACATTCTAAAGAATATCTGGGTTCATTGAATTCAACATAGAATTTTAGAACCTTCAATTGTTGCGGAACTTAGAATGTTCAAAAACCTACACCTTTAAGGGTTAAGAGCATTGAGTCTTTACATTCTCATAATGTCCTTTTGCCAGCTCTTGTTTACACGCCTTGTTTGTTTGAGCTAAATTGATAGAAGTGCTGCTACTACCACCATGCACATCACACACTGTGCATAGGGCACCAAGGGAGGTGCCACCAAAATGTAGCCAATAGCTTTACTGTAAACTCATTTTTAATCTTCTTAGAGAGTGTTTACAATGGCAATATGCACCAACAGCAGCATTTCAGGTTCTCTCGCAATCTCCATTACGATCTAACTTGAACGTTATGCTTCTCCGTTTATCTGTGAGCTATCTGAGCGGGCACGAGAGAGAGGGAGAGAGAGAGAGGCAGAGAGAGAGAGATATCTACTTTTTAATATAAGAAGCTTTTAAAAGGAAATCATGAAGGCAACAAAGATGAGACTGGAGTAGATTGAGCAATTACCTGGTTCCCTCTAGCCTACTGACCTGTTATAAACTGTAAGAGCCAGGGCATTATGACATACTGTAGGCTGCACTCACTGTGATTTGGAAAAGGGACTAGAATATGAATGGAGCTGGCAAAAGATCATTTGGACAGTTGTATAGACACAATGCTCTTAAAGGGGAACTATGCAGTTTGTTTAGCTTAATTTACCTGAACTTCACAGCTTTAGTCATTGGAATGGTTATATGAGTTTTTCTTGGTCTCTTTTCTGCGCGCACAAGATGCGTTCCCAATTAAGTAGATCTGCTACAGGGTGGAGATTGAGAGAACCCAAAAAGTATCATCCTTGCATGTAACATGGTGACATTGCAAACGTTATCGAGGAAGATTGAAATGCAGTTTGCAGTAAAGCTGCTATTTATTAATGAAATCTGGGAGCTCCCTCTGTCCTTTGGTGCCCTACGCACAGTGTGTGATGCGTGTGTAGAGAGTGGCGGCACTGTCCACTGGCCTGTTTGAAGGCCTGATTTTTTTCAAGCTTTGTATGTCAATCTGGCATACCCTGAAATTACAATATATAATTACGTTTATAAAGCAATCTTGTCAACTGTCTTGGAGCCTCCTATCACAGCTGTTTCTATTATTTAACACAGAAATGCCTAAACATACTGAAGAAAGACTAATTTGTGGCATAACTTGGCTTGCTTCGTATTGAAATGAACTGACACTGATCACAAATACTTAGATGTCTTCTTTATTACACCTTTCTCTTCTTTGCCATTGTCATTTCAATCAAACATCGTTAAGTCAGTCATTCCAGGACTGTAAAGAAGAGTAATGTTTAGGTCTTTAGCACAATTTCAATTGAGGACAGCGCCCTCTGTTGTAAGGTTACAGCAAAAGCCTTGGATACATTTAGACTCGCCATTTGCTTACATAACACAGTGAGAGAGTTTTCCCCTTGAAGGTGTTGCGTGCCGGATTAAAGTTGCTTGTGGGCTGTGTCTTCACCATAGTCTCTGGTGGAGCTCTATGTTGGGACCATTTGAGTGGTCTGAAATGGAACTCTATGCTGTGGCCTATTCTGTGCTCTTTGGCAGGGTTTTATGCTGAAACCTTTTCTTTGTATGTTCTGGGGCAGTTGTTCTTGTGTGGGCTACTGAACCTGCAGGACAGCGGGCTCCTGGGTGAAGTGGAGCCAGTGCATCTCTTCAGTAATGTGCAGGACCTAGTGCGGGTGCACACAACGCTCTGGACCCAGGTCATGCAGCCAGCGCTTGACAAAGCCAGACATCTCCGAACCCCACTCAACCCAATAGACCTGCAGACAGGCTTCAGAACAGTGAGACCCGCTCATACATAGTCATCCACATGCTACACACACACACACACACACACATATACACATACATACACACACACACGTCGTACACACACACACACACACTCACACTCACACTCTCTCTCACACACACACACACACACACACACACACACACACACACTCACACACACTCACACACACACACATAAACATACACACTCATGCTTACACTTCAACACATACATTACCCCACATCTCACACAGTCAGATTATAGAATGCATGAATGTTTACACTTTGACATCTTAATGGCTTGTTAAAAGCACATAAATGTAGTGTATGTAATGGCATATTCATGTGGATGAATAATCACGTGTGTGTGTGTGTGTGTGTGTGTGTGTTTGGTATGGCACTTGTCTGTGTGTAGTTTGCCTCTAGGTTCCAGCCTTACATCCGCTACTGTATGGAGGAGGAGGCGTGTATGGAGAACATACGCACCTTACTCAGAGACAATGAGCTGTTTAGGATTTATGTAACAGTAAGTACTCGCATGCCTGGGAGTGTGAGTGTGACAGTGAATGGGAGTGTGAGTGTGGGTGTGTCTAGAGGGGGTTGTGTGTGTGTGATGTCAACCTCCTGTTTTGATGTGTGTTGAACAGTGGGCTGAAACGCACAAGGAGTGCAACCGTCTGAAGCTTGTTGACATGCTGGTGAAGCCTCATCAGAGACTCACCAAGTACCCGCTTCTGCTCAAGAGCATTCTGAAGAAGACTGACGACCCTGCAGCACGGGACTCCCTCAACAGGATGGTGAGGAAGGGAGGGACAGGGACGATGTGATAAATTGATAAAGAACGAGAGAAAGAAAGAGAAAGAAAGTGGTGTGGCTTTGTGATTGTGAGAGAGAGAGTGTGGACGTGTGCACAAGACAGCGGATATATGAATCTCTCTCTCTCTCTCTGTGTATGTGTGTCTGTGTGTGTGTGCGTGTGCGTGTGCGTGTACGTGTGCGTGTGCGTGCGCGTGTGTGTGTGTGTACATGCGTGCGTGCGTGCGTGTGTGTGCGTGCGTGCGTGCGTGCGTGCGTGTGTGTGCGTGCGTGTGTGTGTGTACGTGCGCAGGTGGTGTGTGTGGAGGGCTTCATTAACAGTGTGGATGCTCAGATGCATCAGCGTCAGGAGCAGCAGAAGTTGGCTGCTATCTCTGCTCGGGTGGAGGCCTACGAAACAACAGAGGGCAACAGTGAAGAGGTGGAGCGGGTGAGGGCCTCCTGATACTGCATACACCCCTGCACCACCCACTGGGCTTAAACCAATTAAACCAATACATATAGACATTTCTATACATTTCTTCTGCTCACAGAAGCCATTCACAACACTCTTGCAATCTAAGCAATGATTAGCAAAACATATCTTAATAAAATATAAAATAATCAAGTCTTGCTGATCCTAGCACTTACCAGCCGTCATTAACTGACACTCAACTGTTTAAAAACAGCACTCACTGATGCACTTATTCTTACTGTACTCTACCGTTTTTAAATTGTTGAGAGAATTACTTAACTTAATCTGTTACCATGTTGTTAGTGACTTTGGTTAAAAATGCGTCAGCCAAATGTAATGTAATGTAATGTAATGTAATGTAATGTAAAATATTCTATAAATAGATATTAAAGATATCAGTCATTTTGTCCAGTTGGCAAAATGTTAACATGAATAGCATATACACGTGGACTTTTTCAGATACTGCGGGAGTTCAGTCGCCTTGACCTGATGGCCCCAATGATTGACACCTCCCCAGAGGAGACTCGGCAGCTGCACCTGGAAGGGACACTGCGCATGAAGGAGGGAAAGGACAGCAAGGTGAGCAAAGCAACCTCTCACCTTACAACCTCTAGTCCGAACAACAGACCACTGCAACCTCTCACCTTACAACCTCTAGTCCGAACAACAGACCACTGCAACCTCTCACCTTACAACCCCTAGTCCGAACAACAGACCACTGCAACCTCTCACCTTACAACCTCTGGTCTGAACAACAGACCACTGCAACCTCTCACTTTACAACCTCTGGTCTGAACAACTACTGGTTAGCGCTTCGGACTTGTAACCGGAGGGTTGCCGGTTCGAACCCCGACCAGTAGGCACGGTTGAAGTGCCCTTGAGCAAGACACCACTCCCCGAACGCTGCTGTTGTTGCAGGCAGCTTACTGCACCGGGATTAGTGTGTGCTTCTGTTCACTGTGTGCTGAGTGTGTTTCACTAATTCACGGATTGGGATAAATGCAGAGACAAAATTTCCCTCACGGGATCAAAAGAGTACATATGCTTATGCTTATACTAGAGAACAACATATCAGAATCCAGACACAGACATGTGATGCATATCCAGACTCAAAGGGTCAATGTGTGTGTGTGTGTGTATGTGTGTGTGTTTGTCCATCCCTTAGATGGAGGTGTACTGTTTTCTATTCACGGACCTGTTGCTGATCACTAAGCCTGTGAAACGTGTGGAGAAAGTAAAGGTTATCAGGCAGCCCCTTCTCATACACAATGTTGTGTGCAGAGAGCTCAAAGATCCTGGTAAGAAACACATTTTATTTGTGCCGTAAATAAAAGGACGATTCCTTTATAAGGCTTTTCCTCTCTGTAATTCACCCATGTATTATAATCTTATGTCTCCTTAAGGCACATTTGTGCTCATTTACCTCAACGACTTCAAAATTGCTGTGGCTGCCTACTCCTTCCAGGCCAATAGCGCCACCCAGGGGCGAAGCTGGATAGATGCTATCTGTAATGTGCAGGTAGGAGCATCAGTGAAAGTTCCCTCTGAAAGTCTCAGTAATCCCAAGCTTTGTGTGCTAATATGTGTCTGTTCATGTGTGTTCATGTGTGTGTGTGTGTGTGTTCATGTGTGTGTGTGTGTGTGTGTGTTCATGTGTGCTAATGTGTGTGTGTGTGTGTGTTCATGTGTGTGTGTGTGTGTGTGTGTTCATGTGTGTGTGTGTGTGTGTGTGTGTGTGTGTGTGTGTGTGTGTTCATGTGTGTGTGTGTGTGTGTGTGTGTGTGTGTGTTCATGTGTGTGTGTGTGTGTGTGTGTTCATGTGTGTGTGTGTGTGTGTGTGTTCATGTGTGTGTGTGTGTGTTCATGTGTGTGTGTGTGTGTGTGTGTGTGTGTGTGTGTGTGTGTGTGTGTGTGTGTGTTCATGTGTGTGTGTGTGTGTGTGTGTTCATGTGTGTGTGTGTGTGTGTGTGTGTGTGTTCATGTGTGTGTGTGTGTGTTCATGTCTGTGTGTGTGTGTGTGTGTGTGTGTGTGTGTGTGTGTGTGTGTGTTCATGTGTGTGTGTGTGTGTGTGTGTGGGTGTGGGTGTGTGTGTGTGTGTGTGTGTGTTCATGTGTGTGTGTGTGTGTTCATGTGTGTGTGTGTGTGTGTGTGTGTGTGTGTGTGTGTGTGTGTGTGTTCATGTGTGTGTGTGTGTGTGTGTGTGTGTGTGTGTGTGTGTGTGTGTGTGTGTGTGTGTGTGTCACAGAACCAGTTGAAGCGGCTACGCAGTGAGGAGGCTCAGCGGAGACATGCGCGCCAGCAACAGAAGCTGGAGGAAGAGGAGGAGGCAGAGGAAGACGAGAGCAGCAACTCTACAGCCAGCTCCCCTTCCCTTCAGCAGCGACAGGCTCGCCAGACCAGGTGCACACACACACACACACACACACACGCCATCATATAGTGACCAGGAATATGTTAAATATGCATTTGCACACACACACACACACACACACACGCCATCATATAGTGACCAGGAATATGTTAAATATGCATTTGCACACACACACACACACACACACACACGCCATCATATAGTAACCAGGAATATGTTAAATATGCATTTGCACACACACACACACACACACACACACACGCCATCATATAGTAACCAGGAATATGTTAAATATGCATTTGCACACACACACACACACACACACACACGCCATCATATAGTAACCAGGAATATGTTAAATATGCATTTGCACACACACACACACACACACACACACGCCATCATATAGTAACCAGGAATATGTTAAATATGCATGTATGTTTTTATAGTACTTTATATTTATGTGTGCATGTTTGAACAATTTCACTTAAAAACACAATGCACAACACTCACGCGCGCGCGCACACACACACATACACACACACACACACACACACACACAAACACACACACACACACACACACACACACACACACACACACACACACAATATGTTGCTTCACATGAACAAAATAATTTAGTATTTTTTTGTATTCCACACTGTGTTCTTTCAGTGTATCTGAAGGCTCTTCTGAAACTCTGCCGGTGATGGAAGTGGAACCCAGTGGGGCTCTTGCAGGGTCAAGGGCTCCTGGACCTAACAGGACTCCTCAAGCCCAGGGTCAGGAGTTTGTATCCAGCGTGACAGAAGACGATCGACAAACTGGTGTGGCAGAGATCAACCCACAAAGTCGCTCCTTATCCATGGACAGTGCTTATGGTACACTCTCTCCCCAGTCAATGTTGGAGCTGCAGGGACCAACCAATAGGAACGAGGGAGAGGAGACGGACAGAGATAGGGAGGAGGAGCAGGTGATGCTGTGTGAGAGAGCTGAGCTGGAGGAAGAGCAAAAGGAGAGGAGGAAAGAGGGCCAAACAGAGGGAGGAGAAGACTTGTGTGAGCACGCGGGTCAGACACAGAAGCCCAGGCGGAGGGCGCCGGTGCAAATGCGCGTCCAGATGCTACAGACGCTTGCACACAAGTCCCGCTCTGAAGACAACCTCCTCCAGCGCCTGCACACTGACCCCTCCACTACTGCTGCCTGGTGTGCTGCCACCGACGCCTCCGCTAAGCAGCGGCAGCATGCAGGGGGACTAGGAGAGTGCATGGCCTCAGCGGGGGGACTAGGAGAGCGCATGGCCCCAGGCAGGATGAGCCACAGCAGGAGCCTGACGGAGCTGGGCCCCGGGGGAGAAGTGGAGACACAGACAGGTGAGCAGACACCGCCTGAGATGTTTGAAGATCATCTGACCCGCAGCCTTCCAGCTGGGAGTCTTTCTCGTGCGTTGAGGACAGCTCAGGGCTTACGGCACAGGGGAGAAGTAGACTTTCCCAGCACAGAGATGGAGGTCATGGGGCTCTCTGGAGGTCAGGGGAAGCGCACAAAGGACCCTGCCTCAGTGGAAGAGGCAGCCAACAAAAAGTGCCCTGGTCAGCAGCATAAGAAGCTCACGCTAGCCCAGCTTTACCGCATACGCACCACTTTGGTCCTCAACTCCACACTCACTGCCTCGTAAGTATGTATGAGTGTGTAAGTGTGTATGAGTGTGTAAGTCTGTATGAGTGTGTATGAGTGTGTAAGTGTGTATGAGTGTGTAAGTGTGAGTATGTAAGTGTGTATGAGTGTGTAAGCGTGTATGAGTGTGTAAGTGTGTATGAGTGTGTATGAGTGTGTATGAGTATTATGAGTGTGTAAGTGTATATGAGTGTGCATGAATGTGTATGAGTGTGTAAGTGTGTATGAGTGTGTATGAATGTGTATGAGTGTGTAAGTGTGTATGAGTGTGTAAGTGTGTGTGAGTATGTAAGTGTGTGTGAGTGTGTAAATAAGTGTGTAAGTGTGTATGAGTGTGTAATGTGTATGAGTGTGTAAGTGTGTATGAGTGTGTATGAGTGTGTAAGTGTGTATGAATGTGTATGAGTGTAAGTGTTTATGAGTGTGTAAGTGTGTATGAGTGTGTATGAATGTGTATGAGTGTGTAAGTGTGTATGAGTGTGTAAGTGTGTGTGTAAGCGAAAACTCCAATAGCAGAGATGATGGTCAGTGCAATTAAGATAAAGGGCATTATGCAATGTCATGCTGCATTTAAAAAAACTCTTAATGGCTATCTGAAGTGGACTTTTCTGCGTATTGAATTTAGGTTATTTGGGGTTTGCAAGGTATTTCTTTAGTATGTTGCGTTGAATGCAACCTGATGCTTTGTTGTTTGTTACACACAGCCATTATTCCTTCTCTGATTGATTGTGAGTGAAGCCAGAGTTAAAGGTTATGAATAGTCTGTGTTGTTTGATTGTGAGTGAAGCCAGAGTTAAAGGTTATGAATAGTCTGTGTTGTTTGATTGTGAGTGAAGCCAGAGTTAAAGGTTATGAATAGTCTGTGTTGTTTGATTGTGAGTGAAGCCAGAGTTAAAGGTTATGAATAGTCTGTGTTGTTTGATTGTGAGTGAAGCCAGAGTTAAAGGTTATGAATAGTCTGTGTTGAGCATATGGCTGACTGATCTCATCAGCATTTACATTTTGTATCACAGTGATATTTCCATTGGTTATCAATTACGTAACTTTGTAAGCTATGTTCTCATTCAGAAGGACCCCCTGTGCATGTTCACACAACAATGATTTATCAAAGCTCCTTTTTTACAGTGTCCATCAGGATCACAAGCAGATCAGTTTCCTGTGCAGAGACGTGTTCGTTATTGCTATTTTGGCAAACCTGCCATGTTATTAGAAATCCATGGTGTAGGGCACCTGGCCTTTAAAGGGAATGGAAGATGACACTCTGATTGGTTTATTGTGTGTTACACCCTTTTGAACCACACACCTCTTCCACTGTTAAAATAGCAAAAGTGGATGTGAAATGCCCTAAAGGTAGCAGCTGTGCCGCATGCTTCAGACCATGTGTTTAGATGGTTATAATAAGGCCCCAAGTCATCTTACGGTTAAACATGTTAATGCTGCTCAAAATGCTAATGCCAACTTAGTGCATTCAGAGCACAGCAACCTTGTCAGTTACCTTCAAATGATACATTAATTACGAGAGTTGATTTGAAGTAGTCTGCCCATAATGACATCTAAATAAGGTCAAATCATTAACTTTGCTCTGACTGTCATTTTTGCTCAGTACAACTTAATTTATTCTCTGCATTCATAATTATTGTTTTTCTCCAGGGAGGTGTAGCCACAGTGACAAGCACCCAGACGCCATCTCTTGCACATCGGAGTGTAAACTACTTCGTTCAACACAAAGCAAATGCACTTCAAACTGAGTTCTGGGACTGCCTTGCTGTAAAAGCCTCATTTCTCTGTATATGCTACCTTGTTTCGTTAGCACACTTTAAGGTATTTCTTGTCTTTCTGCATAGGCAGAGTAGCACAGGCTCATATTTTGCACTTTGAAACACAAGTAGCATTGAAGAGAGAGTTGTATGAGTTACGGTATGAGGTAAAGCAAGCCTTGGTATTACAATAAGAGGAACCTTTGAGGAGGAAGTAAACCATGGACTTCTGGTAGGACATGAGTCTTGCTGTTGGCATACAAGCAAAAGAGAAGAGGGCCACGAGGAGGAGAGTGGACCTGCGGGACTCTGGCGCCATCCAGTGGTCAAGGCGTGAGCTTGAACTACATTGAGAGTTGTAGCTGAAGAAGTCCTTTGGTTTGTGGGGAATGTGCCTTGATTTGAAAATTCAAAAAACAATGTAGTGTTCTGTATTTGAGCAGTTGTTGGTTACGCCAGTGTGGCAATATGCCACTGCCATGGTCGATATTTGATACATCATTTATCCCATAGTATAACACATTTACTAGAAATGAACATTATTTATGTGACTATGAAAACCATTTTGACTATCCTTTTATAGTTGAAAAGCAGACACATGGGTAGATGGTTCAATTTTACCCCATGCTTCTTATACTTTTTCCTTCAACATTCTGTATCAAACATAGTACATTCCCTCTACATTCTATATTAAATTTGGTTGTGGCCTAGTCAGGCTTCTGGGTTTCCAAGTGAAACGCTGGAAGGTTGTGAGTCCCAGGAGCTGCCTCCACTGTGCCCCTGGCCAAGGCACTTAACACTGAGCTGTTTCAGGGGACTGTCCCTGCTGTTAATTCACTGTAAGTTGCATTGCAAAAGCGTCCGCTAAATTACAAACAACAATACTTTACTATGTTAAAACTTGTCAACAAGTGGATTAATTGTACTACTACAGGGCACAATGCGTTACAAATCAGGAAATTAATATGTACCATAATATAAATGTGAAAGGGTCTCTCTCTCTCTCTCTCTCTCTCTCTGTGTGTGTGCATGCGTGCGTGCGTGTGTGTGTGTGTGTGTGCGCAGGCGCGCACATTAAGAAGTTGGATGGACTTCGGCTAATCCAAGCCAAAATAATTACTTGACTTCAGCCAAAAATGAATTTACCAGCTGCTGGATTTGTACACAGCAGAGAGCCGGTCCCAGACCGGAGTACAGCAGATGGCTATAGAATAGGATGTGTGCACCTTCACTTGGATAAAGAATTTGAGAGAACTGAACTATTACATGAAAGTGGAATTGTGTTGTTATACCGGCATGCAGAATAACTTTTAACATAATTAAAAAAAAAAAAAAGTTATTGCTATCTGAAATAGAGCAACTACAACCTCACTGTACACAAATGTACACACATTGATGATATAACTGAGGGATCTATTGGCCGTATTATGATTTTGTATAATGGTTCAGAGTGAGCGAGTTATACTATACCTATACTGTTGGTGCCTCAGGATCAAATATAATGATCTACCTGTTTTCTAACTCTTCACAACACGAACCATGCAGCTGGATATTAACTGTGGTTCCCAACGAATTCCACACGCTCTGCTAAAAGAACTTAGAACTTATACTTCCCATTTCCATTCTATCATCCATTGTTTTATTTTTTTATACTTTTTACTTTTCTGTTATATTTATTAAGGCTTTGCTGTTTATACATATGAAAGAGACATTTTTAGTTTATTTAATGTGCTTTGTATATTTAGTTTAATCATGTCTTCAGTTACTGCTAAAAGGCAATTAGCAATTACATTCTCTGAACAATGTTAGACTGTTGCGTTTGAAAAAAATGAAAAGAAAGAAATTGAATCGCGAAAGTCTTTACTTATTACTTGTTATAAAAAATGTATTACAGCATAAAGGTAGCTGTCTCTACAGTATAAAGACAGATTGTAATAAATAAAGATGTTTTGGATTCTGTTGTTGACAAATATCTAGCAACGGTAAAGTGGAATGATTTTGGTGTTTGAGTGCATGCTGTTTACTAACTAGATGTACCGCAGAGCGGTACAAAGCCCAGTCCCGCACATTTTTGGGGGGCCACACAATAAATTAATTTATGTTACTATACACCAACTGGCCTGTAGGTGGCCGGAGACAGTTTTCTGTGAATATCTCGAGAACTGTAGGGCCTAGGACATACATGGGCAACATACGGCCCGCGGGCCACATCCGGCCCGTGGGCTTTCCCTGACCGGCCCGCGTAAGGTCCGTGAAAGAACAATAGTCAAGAGCCTAGCATAGAGATAATGCATGCAAATCAATATTGTTGTTTTTATTTTCAAAGCGACTGCTATTTGTACGCCCATACATTTGTGCGTGGATGCATACGACGTAAACACATTCACTGATGTGCTGGTGAATAGAATTTATGCTTCTGCGTCGACACAATGCAGTTGCCTTTACGTCGGCGTAAACCTTTCAAAGTTTTGTGTCTCTTATGTCTGCGTCGCTCACCACCGCAAAGGTTGTTAGAACGAACTCCTACTGCTGCTCGTTGACGATACGAAGTGTTCATTTCAAAACGTTACTGGCAGATAGACAGTTTACAATCGGATAACCCCGTAATTGTAACCAAAATATGTCTGAGTTTATTTGCAAAGCTTATGTTAGCGAACTAGTATGATGCTACTACCCACAGGTTGCTTGAAGCAGCCGGCTCAACACACAGAGCGAGTTGACCAATCACCGTTATGTGCATAAAGTTAAAGCAAAAACATAGCCTATATTTTTAAAATAGTTTTCTTTGTGTATGTTGATTAACTAATGACAGCCTACTATTGTCTGCTCCACATTTTCGTAGTCTAATTCTGCATAGAGTTAATTTAATGATGGTAATGATTTAATGATGAAATATTGCTGAGGAAATGGTGGCACAGGCCTATCGGTTGTACTGACTCCTTCACATTTTCATGACCTAGCCTAATTATATAGATAGGCTATTGTAGTACTTTTTTATATCAGTCTTTGAAAACTGAAAAAAATGTCAATGTCAAAAAATCTTTTTCGAGAATGAGGAGTAAATACTGGACATAGACTAAATATTGCTGTTTTTCCTTTGTCTCCCTCACATTTTCATCTGTTCTTACGACTAGTAAACAAAACCATATGATTTACTTAATGTTATACAAGAACAGAATAGAATTGAACAGAATTGAGTTCAGACTTGAGTTCGGTATTTTGGGTCCGGCCCTCCTCAACAGTCCCAGTTTGTCATGTGGCCCCTTGGGGAAATTAGTTGCCCACCCCTGGCCTAGGAGGACCAAAATATGACCGCTGCCCAGTCCAGCACAATTTTCCACAAAAATAAGTCACGCTTGTCAAATTGTGTTCATTTCCTACTTTGTTCCTTTTTTGTGTTTGTAATTGAGTGTGTGCAGAGTGTGTGGTTGTTTTTGTGTGTGTGTGTGTGTGTGTGAGTGCGTGCAAGTGTTTGTGGATGTAGGTGTGTTTGTATGTGTGGGTGCATGTGTAGTGTGTGTGTGTGTTTACGTGTCTTTGTGTGTGTGTGTTTTTATGTGTGTGTCTGTGTGTGTGTGTGTGTCTTTATGTATATGTGTACATAAATAAAGCAAATCAGGGAACCACCTACTCTTTGCGATAAGTGCCATGGGATCTATATTAGTTCATAGATTTCATAGACATGTGAAATACATTTTATACAACCCCACCCCCATCTTGCCTGTTCATAATTCTGAGAAATTCTTGAATTGTGTTCATGTGTGCGTGTACATGTACGTGTTAATGTTGTTTGTGTGTGTGTGTGCGTGCGTGCATGTGCTTGTGTGTACCTGTGTGTGCACCTGTGTGTGCATGCATGCGTACTGTACATATGTCTACTGTGTGTGTATGTGTCATACCAGGGGCGGAGTGGGGCACTAAAATCCACTGGGAAAATACTGACGGCACCGGCCCCCCTCCTCCCTCCCAACACCCCACCCCCCTCAAACATGCACACTAGGCTGTATAGGCTACATTTGGAGAAAGGAACTGTAGTGCTAATGCAATGCAATACAACAAGCCTATCAACCACAAACCAGGCACTTTCAATAAATGTGTGAGGAACTAGATATTTAAGTGCAGTATAAAAACAGCTCTGTGGGTGGATGGAAATTTCAAGCATCATGCAAGGACATATCTGGGTATGCACTCCACCCAATGGTAGTTCCACCCAAAAAAGGCCTAGCCTACAGACAATGTCAACCTAATAACACAGGTAATTAAATAATTGAAAAATCAGGCACTTTGAATAGATAGATTAAAGTAGGCCTATAAAGGCGTACATATAGACAGTTCCAACGAGTTCCACAAACCATTTATCAGCCTGAGTGGCCCATTAATTAGTCATAGGCTAGGCTATAGGCTACATAACATAAGACTAGCTTGTGCTAGTTTCTGCCTAGCAATAACGTCAATGGTTTAGCTCCGCTAACCTTTCTCTCTGCCTTCCATCCATGTGTAAAACAGCAAGCAACCACGCAAATCCGTTGACTGTCAAAAATCCTGTAGTTTTCCCCATAGACAGTAGCCTAACAGTTTTCCTCGAACTTGATCGCTTGTAGGGTCATGCCATTAGACAAGGGGCCGCTCATTTATCCCCCTACATTTCTGTAAATACACTTGACCTGCAATCGGTTCATTGGATAAACCAAAAACTCATTCCCCATTCCCAGGAGGCTTTGCTCCATTCTAGCCTAGGCCTGCGTTAATTTAAGAACAAACAAACAAATTAAATTGTCATTTTTTTTTTTATTTGTGACCATGAAAGTTCTGTAACACCTGAATAAGACTTCACAAAAATCAGCATGGGAGAGATGAGTGGTATAAATATTGGTTGGACTCCTTTGAACATTGAAGTGTAGAGTTTTTTGCGGAAATGTTTATGTGTATATGGCAAGAACAATACAGGGCCGTGGTAAAACCTCTGAGGGCCGGCCCGCACCTAGACCGGCCCACCGGGAAAACTCCCGATCGTCCCGATTGCCACTCCGCCCCTGTGTCATTCGTATGATTACCGTGAATGTATGTGTGTGCGTGTGTATCTGTTCATGCACATTTGTGCATATGGAATGGGTTAACATGGCCCCTGGAGATTGGTTATCGTTCACAATTTTTACACACTGAATGCTCCATTGTGAAGTGCTTGTGGCTAAAATAATTATTAGGATTAGCTTAATGTATTTTTACATTTGCCGTAGTATTGTCGATGGGTTTAATAACACATCAAGGGGGTCCTTGGCCAGAACCTAGTGGTATTTGGGGGGCCTTGTCGTGGAAAAGTTTGGGAACCCCTGCCTTATCATACCTGTTCATTCGTACTCGTCGCTCGACTTATCGTGACTAAATTCAAGATGGCGGCGAACGGTAAACTTCCTGAAGGTACTGTCTGTATAAATCGTCTTGTAAGTAAACTACCAGTGCTTTTTCAAAGTTCTCAATGTCTCGTTTTAAATAGCAGGGCCCTCGGAAGTCTACCAATGAAGTGTGGAGCTACTTTGAGACTCGTAAATGGTGTAAAACAGTGATTGATTTTCATGGCTAGGCCGATGCCCGAGGCGGCCCTCTTTGAAAACCTGTTGGTAGCATCGGCTAAATAGCGCCAGATTTTGGAGTGCAGGGGACAAGCCGAAAACAGCTATGAGACATACGTTCACACTCAGTATCATGTTTCAACACACTTTAGGTCAATATCACACCGGAATTCTCCTTTAAGTTTCACTTGCGCAGGGAGGGACGCACACACATACGCCACTATAGTTGATGACACCAAATTAAGAAGTATTTCCTGATTGGGGAAACTTTTAATTTATTTTTCTTTCAGTCCGTGGTTCCATAATAAGATTCAGTCTTGCGGCAAATGATCAGACGTGTGATCAGAGAAGCACCGGGATAATTTAACGTGGCGGCTCTGCGGACCAGTGATCCTCTAGTAGGCCCATAGTTTGAGAAAAGCTGCAGATCATAGACAGAGAAAGCATATATGCTCTGAGAACAGAACGCAGTTGCGTGTCCAGTGTAACCAAGGGCCTGTCTACACAGAAACAACAAGTGGCTTGTTGCGCACACCCCCCCATTCAATGTCTTTGACTCCCTGCAATGTCTTTGACTCCCTGCATTTTCGTGACAAAAAGTGTGTGAGTGTGTGTGTGTGTGTGTGTGGGGGGGGGGGGGTGGAATTGTGTTTCAGGCACCCCCCCCCCCCAACCCGCTTGCAACGGTCCTGGGCGTGTGCATCACTTACCTGGGGAACACATGTTCTGCTGGGAAACGTTGGGTCCTGCCATTCATTTAGATGTTACCACCATGTACCATGTACCACATACCTAAATATTGTTGCAGACCATGAACACCCTTTCAAAGAAACAGTATGGCAGAGGCCTGTTTGCGCAGGATAATGTGTGGCCTCTTTGCGCAGGATAATGCGCCCTGCCACAGAGCAAAAATTGTGTAGAAATGGTTTGAGGAACACAATAATTTCAAGGTGTTAACTTGGCCTCGCAACTTACAGGACTTAAAGGATTTGCTGCTGAGATCTTGATGCCAGATACCACAGGACACCTTCAGAGGTCTAGTGGAGTCAATGCCTCGACCGGTCAAGGCTATTTTGGTAGCTGGGTAAACTGGGACCTTCATAATATTAGGCAGGTGGTCATAATGTTATGGCTCATCCGTGTATGTCTCAAATGAGTGCACTGAGATTCAAAAGATGAAAACAAATATACCAATAGAGGGCACTGTTGTTTTGGTAGTTTTGGCTGTTTGGGTTCTGGGTTTTAGAGAGATTTAAATGAATGAAATCATCATGTGTGGATTAATCATGAATAACTAGATGAATATTTGTACACAACGTTTGCATCTAATGTGAATTGACACCTGGTTGTTACTTCCAAGATAGTTCAAGAACCTCAGGAAGTCTCAGGTAATGCTCAGATGTTCAGTGTTGCAAGTTCATTATAAAAAAGGAACACAACAAAGGTCAGATCACTCTACCTCTCATGCTAATGAAAGACAGCTGCCCTCTAAACTGGCCACTATGCACTTACCAATGAATTCCACAGGCTACACAGGGAAAGATGTTGGGGTTGATGATGGCAAACCAAAACCTGAGTATGGGTTGATACTCGCACAGGTTTAGGTTTAGGGTAAGAGTATAAGTTGTGGAATAGCCATTCTAGGGTAAGGGTATAAGTTGTGGAATAGCCATTCTAGGGTAAGGGTATAAGTTGTGGGATAGCCACTCTTGGGTAAGGGTATAAGTCATCATCATCGACTTTGATGTAGGCATACTGAATCCACTGTATAACCACTGAAATGAGAAAACACTCCAATTCAATAATAATAATAATAATAATAAAACAAACACAGAAGTAATAGTTTTGGTGTTAAAATAATTTTTGTCAAAGACTGCCACCAATTTCGACATCCTCAACCCCTACTCAAGTATACCATGTCCTCAAATACCCCCCCCCCCCCCCCCCCCCCTTCCTTTACACTCCTCTTCATGATTCCCTCTGAAATGCAATAGTGAATTAGCCTAGAAATCTAGACGCGCCCCTAGCGGCAGCAAATTACATTTGCTGCCAGGGCTAGTCTAGCAACTCTCCGTTGACTTGTGAGCTCTAGAAATCGAAACTAAATGTGGCATTGAAATCGTGTAAAGAGTCGTTTGTTGGGCTTAACATAATGATTGATGGCAGAGTTGCAACGGTTTGGCTTGAATTCCCTGCTACTTGAAAACAAATATCCTATTGCGTCCTATTGCGTGCAGAGGGAATTTGAAAGACAACTGATTATCCCGACCCTCGGACTGAGCACTGCGAACGGTGAGTGCCCAGACCCTACATTATAATGTGGGTCTGGCTCGCCAGGCTAATAGTGAATGTGCCTTCTACATAAATGTTTCCGGCTGTTCCTTAACTCTAAAATTCACTTATTTCAACACTTTTCAGCATTATTGAACATAGAAGTAGGCTATTTACAACAGCAGAGTAAAATATCTAGGGGAGCTCTACAGTCGCCAAAAATACCTGAACCTGCATAGTGTACCTTTAGAATTAGGGCCCTGTTAAAAGTAGAAGGATATTGTATCATGTGGCTGAGAAATTGAATAGATGGTTATGTAAATATTATATATTATTGGATATCAGAGGTCTGTAGTACTATCAAAGATATGTAGATACACACTTATAACACATGCCTAATTTGTCTGACATATGTTTATTAAAACCACTGTGGCATATACTCACTGATCTCTTGCCTGAGACTTCTTGGGACCTCTATGTAGCTCTATCTTCTGATAAGTGACCATCTATTAAAGTCAACTGTGACCTCCATATGTGGCAGAGACAGGACAAGTGAGGTGCCCTGTGGAAAGGTGTATTTACAGGTGATTATATCCATTAATCTCAGGATTACAGCATGTTGACTCCACAAGTCCCCTAATCTGCTTGATTGAGCAGTGGCCTATTCTATCTGCTGTGATTTGTTCCATAATCCTGCCCCACCCATGCTCCGCTCTCACATCTGGCCTTGGGGGACTTACTGATGTAATCCTCCATTTTAGAACAATTTTATTATGCTTAATCGCTGATACACTGTATTTTAATTATAAAAATGCAGCTTTCAGCTCCAGGACTCAAAGTAATTACACAACTTGATTAAATTAGCTTCTCTCTCTCTCTCTCTCTCTCTCTCTCTGGTGTGTGCATGTGTTTTGTTGGTGTAGCTGTGGTGCCATATTTTTTACATTTGAGACAAAACTGATAACTGATGTTTACTGTGAGATTGAGACAAAACTTAGGACTGATAACTGAAGTTTACTGTGAGATTAAGTGAAGTCCATTCTTTATGCATATCAGGACACAAAAGCAATGCACCTTGCAATACTATATAGCTCTCTTGTTCTTTAAATACTTAATTTCCTTTAGGTTGTTTTGTTTTGTAGCTCAACCTAATTGTGATGGCAGACGTTCAGGAGAGATCAACACACCTGTTTGTCCCTGCTCTCTACCCAAGGTATTCACTGTAGTAACATACAGCAACACACCTGTTTGTCCCTACTCTCTCACTCTAGCAACACACAGTAACACACCTGTTTGTCCCTACTGTCTACCCAAGGTATTCACTGTAGTTCTGTGCTCTGTCTACCCAAGGTATTCACTGTAGTTCTGTGCTCTGAAAACCCCTACAGAGGGACAATATAATTCTACAGCGCCATGCTGTCAAATATATTGCTACACATCCGTTAACAAGCAAGATTGCTTTAATGTCAAGTGTACTATTGTTGCAAGTTTGTTGTCTGTAATCTCAACAGTTTATATTGCTGTAGCTCACATATAACATGTAGTCTTATGCATATGTACCAGTATGTTATATTGTATATGTCTGCCTGTATTTTAACATGCTTTTCCTGTGACAGATGTCAAATAGCATCCTGTAAAAAATGTCAGATTATCACAAAAGGGCACTTTGATTAATCCATGATTACAGAAGCACTTAGGTTTATTAAGTCCTACAATCCCCTACAAACCCGGGGTCGCTGCGGGATTACAGGCAGGTAGACACCATTGTCTGTCCAAACAATCCATGGCTATAAGCTCCTCTTCCCCTTCACTGATTCTGAGGCTTGCAGACAAACTGCTGTTGCTAAATGCACGGGTGTGAGTGTCTGTGTGAACACTAGTGTGCCTCTGTTATTAATCAACATAATCATCCTCTCTGGGCAACACGGTGACTACATATGCAGGATTTGAGTGTAAGAGAAATAGGCTGGACTGCCAGGTGATGGGGTGTTTACATGTTCAGCACTGAGACAAGCAAAGGCCATATGGAGTTATCGTCCAGCCAACAGCTGCCTCACTGCAATGCCGCACAGCTGCTTCATCCAGGCTCACCAAACGGCTGCACCACTCACAGCTCAGCTGCCCACATGTGAATTGAATCACACAAAAATGTAACTACCGGTACTTAATTAACTCTTTACCTACTGGATCATTGAGCTTTGACAAGTGTTGGAGCAGTAACATCACCAGCTGACGATCCATCCGCCCAGGTTTGATTCCCGAACCCATCGTTGCAGGTCTGTGACACTGTGGGTAAAAGCGTCTGCTAAAAACCAGGCAACTTTAACTTCAGCAGATCTAAGTGGTCTTGAAGGAGTATGGTAAAAACGTGTCTGATAAACATTTGGGCGTTTTGAAAACCAATAAAAGAACCTTAAAGGGGTGGTTCAGGATTTTGGACATAAGACCTCATTTCCAAGTAAGCAAGTGTGATATTTATCAGTGGAGACCGTTTTTCAACACGTTTCATCCAGTCCTTCTAATTGCAGAGTTCGCAGGTGCTAGGCTAGCGCAAGTCAACGGTATGTGCTAGCCTGCCACTAAAGACAGTCTTACCCACTCTAAACTACACCTGAGGCAAATTCCAAACAATCGATGTAAATGTCTGTGTTGATAGAATAGTGTAAGAAATACAACTACCCTTGCATCGCGTTGCAATAGTTATACTTTGGTCCCTGAAGTTGTTAGTAGTCATTTTGCAACTCAGCGGCGGACTGCTATTACCAAGGCTACTACTAGGTATCCCCATTGGAGTGCGCTTTATTGTTTACTTTTCGGCGCAGTACTACTAACCGGAGAAGTATAATTCCGCCACTGCTAAGAAACTAGTCCCTCAAAATGTAATGTGATCGTTGAAATGCAAGGATAGAATAACGTTAGAAATAACACTATCAATACAGACATTTACATCGATAGTCTGGCGTTATCATTTATTTGCCTCGGGTGTACTTTGGAGTGGGTAAGACTGTTTTTAGTGGCAGGCTAGCACATACCGTTGACTTGCGCTAGCCTAGCACCTGCGAACTCTGCAATTAGAAGGACTGAATGAAACGTGTTGAAAACGGTCTCCACTGATAAATATCACACTTGCTTACTTGGAAATGAGGTCCTATGTCCAAAATCCTGAACCACCCCTTTAACATCAATTCTAAAACACAGGTAACCACTAAAAGCACTTTGTGATGTGGGCTTGTTTAAAACACTTTTTGTATAGTCTTCTTGAGGAGCTTGAAGGAGGCCAGGGCATTGCAGAGGCTGAAAGGCATCACCTGGCCTATGGTGGGGTGCACCTCTGGAGTTTACTCCTTCGACTACTAGCGACCTGGGACCTGGTGGTGTTGTCAGTGGGTACGGTGGGTAGGTATCTTTGCAGATGATGGGCTAAGTAGGAGCTAGTTGGTGCAGCTCTGGAAGAGGATGGCTGGAGTGGCACTATGCCCAAGCTCAACTTAAGGGCTTGATCCTAAGGCCGTAGCCAGGATTTTTCAAATACTGAGGTCAGGGGTGTCGTATATGTTTCATGCATTATAGCGTAAATCACACTTGCACACATATCACACATATAGCCTATTAGACCTAAGGCTCATTTAGCAAAGTAGCCATATAGGCCTGAAATATAAAGGGTATCGTGATCATTTTGCCAACATTGACGTAGAACCATAGATTTGTTCAGTTTATAACATGGTTGAAGGAGAGAAATTAACATGTTGTTAATGATACAGGGGAACTTTATCACTGTGTTGCTTCACCTCTTCATTTAACAACATTCTGTAAATGTTTAGGAACTGAGGAGACCAGTTGCTGGAGGATGCCTGATATAGGATTTCAGCTGCTCAACAGTCTGGGAACTTCTTAATCATGTTTTTCATTCCATGATGCACCCAAATAGACAGATCTGGACTGCAGACAGGCCATTATAGCACCTAGACTCTTCCTCAATGGAGAAATACTGTTTAAATATGTGCAGACAGAGTTGGCATTGTTTTCCTGAAACATTCAAGGTCTTCCCTGAAAATACCATGTCTCGATGGCAGTATATGTTGCTCTAAATCTGTGTACATCGTTCAGAATTGATTGTGCCTTGCCAGATGTGCAAAATGCCCATACAATGCACCTCCACATAGTCATGGATGCTGGGTTTATAACAAGTTGGAAACATTGGTTAGTTGAATAGTCCCTCTCCTCTTTAACCCAGAGGAGCCCTGTTTTACAGTGTGATGATGAGGTTGAAATTTCATGAAAATGTACACACGTTTGCATGTGGTACATTACTGCCACATTCTTTGGAGGCAGGCAACATTTCATGAAAAGAGAAGATTTTATATGCCGGCATACCCAAAACATTACAAAATATCACTGTTTCATCCAGAGGTTTGAGTCATGGGCTGAAACATAGTAGGCCTACAGGGGCGCGTTTCCCAAAACCTTAGTTGCTAACTAAGTTAGCATGCAATGCAATTTCCCATTGCCAACCAACTAAGTTGCTAACAGGTTAGAAACTACGGTTTTGGGAAACACACCCCTGAATGACAACTGATCACATTACTAAACTTGTTTCAGCTCACACAGGTTTACTGCTGTGTAAAAACTGCATTAATTGAATAAGTTCAACAACAACAATTAAATAATCAAATAAATAATCACTGAAATAAAGCTAAAGCAAATCAAAAGACCAATGTTTTGATTAGTTTACCATTTGAAATGACACAAGATGCTTCTTGCTTTGATGAACAGATGTTTGCTCTTACTTAGAACTGACATATGTTCAGCTGATTTTAACATTGAGGTGCTTTGGAAAATGAAAGTGACCATAATGTGTCATTTTAAAAGAGCCTGAGATTACTGAAATTGTATCGGACTATAAGAAGCTTACTGGTGCTTACTTTTAATAGTATCTTTTATTGTAGACAGAGCATATAAAAACACAATTGCAAGTAGGCCTATTTCCTAATTAAATGAGGATTAATTGAGGATTTATTGGGCTTTATTCCACAACAGAAATCTTCAAGATTGTTGTGAACTAACTGGACTGACATGGCAAGCCTCAAACTCAAACGCTGATTTTGAGAGCTGACTTATGGTGATATTTATTCTTTATTTCTCTCTCTCTCTCTCTCTCTCTCTCTCTAGGAGTGTGAGTGAGTGTGTGTACTTAAGATCACAATCAATGTGTGTGTACATGTTACTGAGGTCAGTTACTTTCTAAAAACTGAAAGTAAATCATTTAACACCAAGAGAAGAATTACCCTCTTAAAGTTGCATTACTTAAAGACATAACCTAAATGGTTGCATAATGTTGAAAGGATTAAATAAAAGTAGGCTGCTTTATCCTCTGCAGAAGGTTAAAAAAGGCCATAACCTATTACAGTTTGATTGTTAAAATATGAGTAATGTGAAAGATAAAGTCATCTAACATTAAGTAATCTTAAGAATGACTGGGTTATTCTTTGATTCTCCCAACTGGTAGTTCAGTGCACACCCATATTCATAACATATTTATCAACTACAAGATTGATCTGTCAATAACTTTGAATTAGACATCTTATTTAACAACAGTCTGCATGAAATGTTACTAACTTGTTTTGTTAAATATATTACATATGGCAGATATTTCAACTTCAAAGGCTTATCTATAGGTTTTGTCCTCTTATCTAACTGTAGATCACATTTTATTTAGGGGTCTGAGGAGACTAATGAATAATACACAGAATTAGGATTAAAGAATCAGGGAAACACACTCTGCTCCTTGTTGGTGCCCCCCCCCCCCCCCCCAATCCCAATCCTCCCCCACCTTTCTTATGCAGCCCTTGCCACTTAATCTACTAAACCCCTCTTTTACTGCACTTTTTATCCCCCCCCCCCCATAAATGCACAAATAGGCTGACACCAGACATAATTTCACTGCATTTCTTACTTCCAGTAACTATATGCATGTAACAATAAACTTCCTTGTATCCTTGTATCCTGTAGACACCATAGGATACCCAAGGGAAACACACCCTGTAGACACCATAGGCTACACAAGGGAAACAGTGCAATCATTCATTTCTCTATTAATGTGTATGGTTGCAAGACATCACTCAAAACACTAATACCAAGAATAATTTCTTTTCCCAACAAAATAGAGAAAGCAGACAGCATTGTTCTATACTATTATTAATGAATGCCACGGCATAATTGTTTAGTTCTATACTATTATTAATGAATGCCACGGCATAATTGTTTAGTTCTATACTATTATTAATGAATGACACGCCATAATTGTTTAGTTCTATACTATTATTAATGAATGAATGCCACGTCATAATTGTTTAGTTCTATACTATTATTAATGAATGCCACGTCATAATTGTTTAGTTCTATACTATTATTAATGAATGCCACGTCATATGGAATTGTTTGGTGAGCACCAGAGGTGCATGAGTAAAGGCACACAGTCATATGAGTCCACCAACCACTCCCATCTGGTTGCCTCTGATAAATCATGATAGATCTAAACACACTGAAATAGAGGAACAACACAGCAGACGGCCTGCTATGAGGTCGGCCTAGAACATTATTGGTTCTTCTTCAAGGGACACTTGAAGACAGCGCATGTTTCGCCAGATTTGAAAAACCTGAATCCATGTACAAATGTAGACCTACATCAATTTACTCCAAATCCTTTGTCTTTGAGACATACTTTCACACAGGTTTCCTGTTTTTTATTTGGTACCCAATATCTTAATTACCCTTGAATTCATTGAATTAGGCTATTATTCCATGGTTAATCTTGGGAAAGAAGTAATTCTTTTTCCACAGTGTTTGTGGTCTTGTAATTGTATATTTCACATCAATCAATTGTTCTGTTCAGTGTTTCAAAACAGAGTGTGCAGTAAAGTTTTCATGTTGTCCACAGTTGGCGTTGAGTAGGGGCAAAGTGCTCTTGTCAAAAGTTTCTCTTCCAAAAACGCCTGTAAAGGGTTAAAATGTAGGAGGCGCGCTCACCGGATTTGGGTGGAGGAAGTTAGACGCTGAGTAGGCTATGTTAATTAACTGGAAAGCACTATGTAGGATATGTCAAATCCTAGGCTACAATATCTTAGTGTCTTAAGAAATTTAAATTTTATTCTCAATAAAACACTAACATTTCTTTGATAAAATGGGAGACGTCAGTGAGGAGACGCTATTGAACTACATTTATTCTTTAGGTGGCAAAGTTAGAAATGCAGATATATTGAAAAAATATAAACCCTTCATAAGCCATAACGACTTACAACTGCGCGGTAAGTAAACTTAGCCACGTATTTGTAGCCTTTGTTAAACATCACAGAACGAAATGTGCCATGTTTTACCAGCATGGGCACGCCGTGATTCCTCGATAAGAGGCTAGGTTTTTCGGTCTTTAATTATACCTGTTGCATATGTTTTCAAAGTTATAATCTACTTTCATCACGTTTTTTATGTTTCTGGCGCCATATCTGAAAGATGCATCCAGAAGTTTTCAACTCTGATTAACATCTGGTTTACATTAGACTGCCTCTGTGAACAGTTATAGTCACGTTTGGAATTCTGTCATTTCCTTTCCTTGCTTGTTCGCTGGTTGGGAGTGCCTCGGTAGCCTCCTCATCTGACATCTAGGCATGTTAGACCAGTGTTTTTCAACCTTTTTTGTGCCACGGCACACTTTTGACACTTAAAATGTCCCACGGCACACTAACATCCTGTGTGAAGAAAAAATAAACATACCATAGCCTAAAATTTCAAATAATACACAGATATGGCCTTATTATGGCTTCTATGCAAGACCTGCTCAATAAAACAAGCGCCCTCTGTTTCATTTGTAGGTGACTATATCTAATTTAATTGTTGTTATGAACTGGATATGTGATGATTCTGTGAATACTGGATATGGGGCCCCATTGTACAATGCCTGCATACCACAAATAGTGCAATCATACAATCAATGAGAGCATGTGGTTATAAATTATTTGATGCAACAGTTGCTTTTCTGGACCAGTGAGTGACATTTGGGTAATTTTCTGCGGCACACCTGATGATCTCTCACGGCACACTAGTGTGCCCCGGCACAGTGGTTGAAAAACACTGTGTTAGACCAACTACATGCCAGACAACCCTATGCCAGATGTAATGACATGTCCTTAATTAATGGATCATTTGTTGAAAGCCCATCTGAGAGATGTTATTATTGTCTTCCTCCCTAGCCCCTTCATGTGTTCCATTAACTAACGTGTTAACATTTTTTAATTTTGTGAACGATTCTATAATCAGATAATGGTCACGTGTGTTTGAATAAACAGAGAGGGGGAGAGATAGAGAGATTTGACTGATGAGTTTGTATGTTCCACCATAATTATGAGATAATTATACTGATTATAAGAGAAATACTGACATGCTACAACAAAGTACCTTAAGTGGTAATCTAGCCTGACCTTGAAGTGAGAGGTTAGTGCTCTGGCCAGATGCTGTTGGCAGTGGTGCACAGGGGTTTGAAAAGCCTCTCTCCACAAACACCATCTGACATGGCTTTCAAATCATAATCATCCTCATCTATTTAAAGCGCTGTATAAAAGCATGTGTCTCCGACATTTAATCATGTTCTTGTAATTACGCCTTTGTTAATTTCACAACATGCTTGTGTTTGTGGGATGTACAGAGGGATGACATTCAAATGGTCTATTCTGCTCATATCTGAGGAGTAGACCTACTGCCACTCAGGGATGCTTTTCCCAAAACCATAGTTACTAACCTGTTAGCAACTTATTTGGTTGGCAATGGCTTACTTAGCAACTATGGTTTTGGGAAACCGCCCCAGATTAGTTACCGAACACATTAGACGTCCACTAACTATACAAATTCCTGTGGCCATTTGTGCAAGTGTCTGCTTCCCTCAGGCTTCCTGTTGTTAGTGGCATATGAGTGTGTCAGTTTGTGACCATGACAGGAAACAGGAAAGGTCTGAATTGCCTTGGTGTTGTATAAATACTAACCAAACCTACTGATATCCTTAGTACTAATATGCAAGTGTTTCAGTACTTGACTGAAAACTGCATGGATATGAATCTTTTTCTTTATATCTATGCCTTTAAAGAGATCCTGTTTTTGCCTTTGGACTAGTGGTGTTTACTCCTACTGGAATGTGGTCAGTATCAGAGCCTTGGCTGTATGTGGACTGGATTGGGGACTGTGTTTCTTGTGTATAATGTGTATGTGTGTGTTTGGGTTCAGTAGGGGGTCTGTGTTTAGCTGGGTGCATGGGTTTACTCAGTTATATACATTTGTGGTATCTGAGGAATGAGCCACACCCCTCTCATTTTGGTTATCTGAGGAACTTTTCAGGGCCTACTGTGAGTCCAGACCCCCAATGTTTTTGCCAAACGAAGTGCAGAGAAATACTTATTAATCTGGTGTTGAAGAATATCAGTCAAAACAGCTATGCTTATAAAGTTACAAAAACAATTGCACATGTATGGACTATTGGCTTATCAGCTAGTTCATATCTGGCTACAACAATTGGTGTAACAAAGCTGGTGTTATCAAAACATTGGTGATGTTGCGAGTTGTTGCACTGGTGTGAATCCCCAGTTTTTTTTTATAACACATGGTGCAGCAAGTTGCTGGTTGATAGAGTGTTGCAGCTTGTCTCGTCGTGAATCTTTGGTGAAAATTGGCCTTACGAGGCAATGTTTTAGTGTGACATTCAGAACTGGCAAAGAAAAATAAATGCTTACTAAATTACCTAAATATTGTTTTAATAAAAAATATGATTGAAAGGTTATTCACAAAATGTTTTTTAGAGCTTCACATTCATTTTTGTTTGAGGTGAATTGTTCTGGTGAAAAATATTTTAATGCCCAAAGTATTTCTCTCTAGCCAAATACAGGGAGGAGTTCAAAGCCATCATTGACCGAATTGCAGTGGTGAAGTCAGAGAATGTAAGTATTGCAAGCACAATGGAATAAAATATTTTTCTTTGTGCAAGCATGAAGAAATATCATGACATTAGATGGATAAGCCAATTAAGCTTATTGTAGCTGTGACTCCAAAATCACTCCTCTCTTTATGCAATCCCACTCTGGTCCATCCCTTGGCCACCATTTTAATACATTTAATTTAATTATAATCTGTCCAAATATTCAGAAGTATCATCTCTCACACACTGAAAAACAAATAGCTGGATTTACTTGATTTTATCATGTACATTGTTGCACATGAATGACATTTCTCTTTCAGTTTACCAAATTGATTCATGGTGTGATAACCCAATTTGATCAAGTAATTCCAATGAAATTGGATTAGATTTAGGCCTAAATATTCATGTAATTTCAACGTGATTGTGCTATACAGGTGGCATGTACTAAGAGTAGGCATTCAGATGTACTTATTGCAACATCACTGTTAAAGGAAGATAACTTTGATATTTAAGGCTTCAAGATGAAGTCTTAAAATGAAACAAGCTAAATATGTTGTGCATAATACTGCATGACTCTCACAACCTGTTGTTTGCCATAGGGGGAGAAATACCTGGTTTTGAAGAAGCGCTACCGACAGCAGTTGCAGGACAGAGAAAGAAGTGATCAGACGTTGCCAGCTTGCACATCTCTCCTATCTGAGGGAGCTGGGTCATCACCTATTCTTCACTATCAGGAGGACCAGCACAGCCTGGCCACAGATGTGGACGGCAACTGCTCAGAATCGGAGAGGGAGAGGGAGAAAGGGGGATCTAGACCAGTAGTCTGGGACGGACCAACTATTACCATCACAGAGTCTCTGAGTCGGCTTGCTGATCAGGTGAGGAGAGCCCATCTGTCTGATTTTTACTGGAACAGTTATCGAAGAATAGACAAAAACCTGTTCTGAAAATACAGCCCGCTCTCGCACAGAGCTTTCACTCCCACTAATGCTCTGGCTGGCTCTTTCAACGTGCTTCATGGAATAGTATCAGCATCTAGAATTAAACATGAATTTTCACCAAGATGACAAATACTGTGACTGTGCTCTATGTATGGCACGGCAACATCCTAGCAACCGGTTAACATATTATGAGGTTGATATGCCAGCTCAGCACAACAGCATCCTTCACCAACAAATGTTGCAGTTGTTTTGCTACCTCAGGTTTCTCTCAGTTGCTTGGGTTCATTTCCTGAACCATTTCAGTAAGTGCATTTTTCAGAACAGCTTACACAGGACAGGACAACATTGTGGATTACCAGCAAGAGGTCATAACTCAATCGAAGTTCCTTCAAAGGTGTTTCAGAAGTGAACACTACAATGATAAGACTGACAGTATTCACACTATAGGGACAGACAGTACAGTATTTACTAAAAACTAGATCACAATATTTCATACTGATATAAAAGCACAATATGAAAATAATACTATTCCTATCTTCTTTGCCACAAATCATCAGCTTACATCCTTCAGACGTACAAACACACACACATTGATCCAAAAAAGTACAACTTAATTTGGCATGTTTAGGGGTGAACTCGTCTTCCTTGCCTATGGTTTCCTCGTCTTCTGCCATGCTTATTCTTATGCTTCATGTGAGCTGTCCACATCGTGCCTCATATGTAAACATGACATCAACAACAGTATATTATTAATATTGTGGGATGACAAATTCCTATCATGGGGAGGAATTGTACCGGTATGTCATAGATGAAATGATATGGCTCATTCCTAGTTTGCAGTTCAATCGATCTCAGACTGACAAGTGGCAGCACAAACCGTTGCACCACCACAACCACACCACACCACACCACACCACACCACCACTTCACATTTTTAAAATGGAGATAGTCCAAGCCACTTCCGGTCGATGTTTGTGGGAACCCCAGAAGGATAACATTCACAAGAGTATTTAAAAAATGCTTCATGCTCATGTGAATGAGATTCCTGTAGCGTGTAAATAAAGTGAATTATGAATTCTTGAAGAGGTTGTCTATGGCTATGTGAATCACATAGTGGCACACAGTGTGGATGGTTGCAGAATCTTTTGTGGGAATATCAATTGAACTGGAGAACAGATTATACCTGAATCCTTTTATGGTTTGTTTTCTGAGTACACTGTAGGACCAAGAGCATTGAATGTAGCATTTCAACTGTTTCCCTGCAAGTTCTCAAACTCTCTTTAGAGAACATTGAGGTCATTCCCCCCACATTTCTCATCATGTATACAGTACCATTACACTGTGTGGTATAGCAAAGACTTTTGAGATTATTAACTGGCAACACAGAGTTGTGGCCAACCAAAATGGCATGAGATGACCTCACAGTCCAAACATGCAGTTGAGAGAGTCATGTTTCTAGGCAACTTGAGTCAGTCACCCTGTTGCGTAATCTCTGTTAGATTGTCAACATTAGAAATATT
>NW_027468881.1:37901363-37983863 GCF_046254945.1 Alosa pseudoharengus | reverse complement strand
TTCACATCTGTAAGTGTTTCACAAAAAGTCTTATTTAATTGAATACATCAATTCCAAGAGAATATTTGAATGGCAGCCAGCCCCTCATTATTAGCTGTAATGATATGAAATCTGAATGTTTGTCATATGTAATGAAAGGAGGCCCAAATGCCTCTGAAACTTTATTAAAAATGTAGTGTGTACAATTAATTAATGTGTAACAGATGTTTAATATATGATTTCATAACCTTTCTATGTTTAACCTTAATTATAGTGCATAATTTCCTAATTGTGTCAGAACGCTGTGTTTCTTGAAGGGGTCAATTGATATTAACTGTTTAGGACAGTTATCCAAAGCATAAGACAAAAGCTACAGTTTCTGTAGCTTAATCATAAAGAACATACTATTTTGTGGTCTAAGAGTCAAGATCAAATCCTCATGAGAATATGATAGGAAGACATAACAGTTGCTGGAACCTGTAAAAATTGGTGCAGACTTGCTTCTTTATCTGCCTTCAGATGCAGTAAGGTCTTGAAGGAATTTACATTTTCCTCATTCTAAAAAAAGTATTTTAGACCCAGTGTGCTGTTTTGTTTGCATGTGTAAGTCTGTGCATATTTGAGACTCACTAGATTCTGTTTTCTCCTACTGCTGCTGTGATGTTCCTGGGCGCTCTTTGAAGGGGGTAAGTTTGTATCTGCATGTTGTCCCTTCAATTACATTGCATGTTTGGCTGCCCCCCCCCCTTCATAATCTAGGAAAGGAATGCTTTTGAGCCATGTAAAGTGATGTTGATGGAAGTTCTATTTGAAATGTCCCTTGTCATGGTATTACTGTGTCATGACACATGCTCTTGCTCCCCAGAAAGCATCAGGTGTAGTGCAATGCAAAATGCTATCTGAACCCTGCATTTCAAAGCTCTACTATCAAGAGGATTATGATCGCGATAGCCTTTTAGCCACAGCCCCCCCCCCCCCCCCCCCCAAAAAAAAATCCCTCCAAACCCCAAATCCTTTATTTGTCCCATGTGTGTGTGTGTGTGTGTGTGTGCGCGCTCAACAGCTCTGGGCTGATGTTTGTTTCCCTTCGCCCCCCACAGACCCAGTAGGTCAGAGGTTCTCACACTTCCCAGTGTCAGACCACCTCCTAAGACGCGGTTAAGCCCTATCTCCGTGTCGCTCCACCTCCGTAAAGACACAAGCCTGCAGGCATTGAAGTGCAGGAACTTAAGCTCATATCCCAGCCACTTAGGTCTAATCTCACAGTACAGCAAACTGGGAAGGTGATCTCCCACAGGTGCTTTGATGTGCTCAACTCCTAACCCCCAACACACACACACACACACACACACGCACACACACACACACACACACACATACACACACACACCATTTCCATGCCCACTAGCCAGGATAAACTCCTACCAAAAGCCGAATTCTGGGATATATGAATATTCTATACACAGCAATCCTAACCGCTACATTTGATATTAGGGTAACTCTTTACTTGACTCAACATTCATACCAAACCTTTCATGAACGTGGAAGACAGAACGACGAATAAACCTCTTACCTGATCACGTCACAGTAGTCGTCATTCTGTCTTCCGCATCCATGAAAAGTTTGGTATGAATGTTGAGTCATGTCTCATGAAACAGTCATGAATGCTTTATGTGCAGTTTATGACAGCTACTATAAATGTGTTATGAACTCACCCGTCAAGTAAAGTGTTACCGATATTAGAATGGAACTGTATCTAACTTACTGGCGTCAACATCTGTTTTGCACTAAGGGTCAAAGGAGAGCGATAGATAGGCCTAATACAGCACAGAGATAGATCACTTAACCTGGTAAAACACTTTGGTCATACAAATGTCTGGAGTCTAGTGCAACTACTATACACCATCATTTGTCCTTTGTACCCTCCAAGAGTTATCCAATTTGATTTGATTCATTTGCTTTGGAGATTGTAGGGTGGACTGTTATGTAAGGGAAATAAAAATGTACCCAATTTTGCTTGGCAGAGATTTACTCCTGAGTTTGGCTTTATAGTAGGGTGACAAACTGGATCTATGTTTGTTTGGTAGACACTTACGTTGGAGTTTCTCATAAATGCTTATAAGATAAGCTAATATACACTATGTATAATACACTAAGCTGTTCATTTCTCATAAATGCTTATAAGATAAGCTAATATACACTATGTATAATACACTAAGCTGTTCATTGTGTTGGAGGTGGTATTTCAAAAAAAGACTTGAGCTCTTCAAAGTTTTAAGAAAATTACTGCAGAATTCTATACAGATCATTTTTACATTGTTTTAATTTTTACAATTCCTAATGTTGCTATGCATTGTTAGGTTGTCATCTAGTATTACTCTGCACGTGTGAAGACTGAGAGCTGTCTGTTGCTACACACACGTGATGTCCTCACAGCTCACGATTCCCTGTTTTTGTCTCCCCCCATCACTTGTGTTGGTCGCCATGGTCCCCCCCGCCCCGCCCCGCCCCGCCCTACCTGTCCTCACCTGCACTTAGTTTGTAAGTAAATCATCTTCATGTCTATCTGATGGAGGGTGTTAATGTGTGTTTACATTGATGCTGCCGTGTGGAATGGAGGGTGTTTATGTGTGTTTACATTGATGCTGCCGTGTGGAATTCTTTGTGTGACAGTATGTCAGTGAGATGGAGGTATGCCAACTGCAGGTTGAGAGGTGATGGAGATGGATGAGGGATTGTAAGGGCGTTGGTGACCCTACTGGGCGCTTGTGCGATGGACGAGGACAGGAGACGCCACATCCTGCCCTGTCTCGTCAATCACCCCCAGACCCCGGGAGGGCTGGTCAGATGTCCCTCAGACAGGCCAGGCAGCTAACCAATCCATCTCAGCAGCTTGACAGTGGGGACAAAAGAGGTGTACGCACTGAGGGTAGACTCCATCACACTATCATTCCATCACCATCTGTCCATTTAATGGAACAGACTAAGGAAGAGAAGAACCTCCCTTATCAGTGTGGCAGTCAAGGACAGCCATGTGTGCCAGCATCTTAAACCGGCTGGACTTGACTTAGATCAACTGGGAAGATGTACTGTGCCCTAAGCGGTTTCTCATGTTATTATGGGTCTTGTGTTTGAATTCAGTCATTCAGTCTACACATGATGATGTTATAAGACCAGTTTGTTCTATTTCAACATCAATTTCAATTTAAATTTTATTTGTAAGGGACAGTGTGCAATTAAAACATAAATGTTTTAAATGTTTATGCATTGCACCAGAGTTAGCCTTAGGCTAATTTACTGTACATCTGCAGTCCCACAACATAACACATGGCTGGTTCGATAATCCCATCTTACATCAGCCATGGAGCTGGTAATAAACTGAGTAACTAGTATACTCTAGTATATACTCCATGTTTTTATATTATTGAAGGCATACTCTGTGTTACATCATCTGAACAATAATAATGATAAAATACGTTGGATATTGTACAGAACTACAACCCCAAATAAGAAAAGTTGGGACGTTGTGTAAAATGCAAATAAAAACAGAATGTGATTATATAATAGTCTCATAAACCCATATTTAGCAGAAAACAGGACATAGAAACATAGAAACATATCAAATATTTCCTTAAACATTTACAACTGTGTCCTTTTTGCTACTAATTAAGATATTTGCAGATTATTACATTCTGATTTGGGGTTGTACTTCAACTACATGGCTTTACCGTGTAATACACATACTATAGTGTACTATGTGTGTGTGTGTGTCTTTGTGTAAGTACTGCATATGTATTTCTGGTTTCATAGTGCACATTTTTGAAAGTCTAATCTGAGTGTTTGAATGTTTGTATGAACATGCTTGTGCTACTGTAAGTCTAGAACTTTTCTGTTCATGTAGGTGTGCTTATCTACATCCGTGTGTGTGTGTGTGTGTGTGTGTGTGTGGTGCCCCTCACACATTATCCCTCCCACCCTGTGTTGTTGACATGCTCTGACAACAGCCCGTTTGCTGGGTGTGGCTTCCATCAGAAGGTCACACCAACATCATCAATCTTCCCGGCAGCTAATCCCCCCACACACACACACACACACACACACACACACACACACACACACACACACACACACACGCACACACACACACGCACACACACACACACACACAGAGAGTGGGCTGACTGGTTTGTTGTTTTGTAATTAGGCTGTCATTAGATTGCAGGAAACCATCACCCCCTCGGCCTGTCTCTCCCCCTCCGTGCACAGCTGGGCACTCCCAGCCCTCTCAGCACTGGCCAATTGTACCCCACAGCCAATGAGAATGGCCTTAAGCCTCCACATCTGCCCAGAATGCATCTGAGCCCAGTGTAAACCTACTGTATGTAAAATGATGCTCCTGACCAGCATGGTGTTCTTTTACTACTGCCTGCCTTTGAAACGTGAGCCTGACCCTCACGGGTCAGTGTGCTTTCCTGTGGGCAGATGTAAGTCTGTGTATGTGTATGTGTGTATGTATGAAGTATATCAGTGTGTGGTATTCTGCTCTCATCTGCGTCTTTCCTTCCCAATTGGCTAGACAGCTCTGCATTGGGCAGCTAAGCATGGCAAAGAAGACATGACCAGAGCTATGGCTAATGCCGGAGCAGACATCAATTCCAGAGCTGTGAGTGGCCTGTCATAAAGTTTGTATCAATACACACATACTGTTCTTATGAGAGGAGATGCAAGGGAATTCTTAGTCAAATCACTCCTAGATTTACACACAGCTGAAATTTCAATCAGACAATTACAAGTGTTTCTCAAAATTCAACAGCTCACAATTCTAATTCACTCGTTAAGAGAAGAAATACCAATTTCTGATTTATCCATTAATTCTGTATATCGGGTACCTTGGAGGCCATTAC
Source organism: Alosa pseudoharengus (assembly GCF_046254945.1). Classification (NCBI taxonomy): domain Eukaryota; kingdom Metazoa; phylum Chordata; class Actinopteri; order Clupeiformes; family Clupeidae; genus Alosa; species Alosa pseudoharengus. Next base: position 37,978,980 of record NW_027468881.1, on the reverse strand, counting down.
CCCTTGCACGTTGGTGCCACAGTGAACTTGAAATGTGTTGAAATGAACTTGGGATGTCTTTAATGTCTATATGGGATGTCTATAATATACAAGACATCCCAAGTTCATTTCAACACATTTCAACCTACCTATTACATCCTACCTATGTCACAGCAAGTCTGCATAGTCATATATATCTTAGATTAGGTGTGCAGGCACATATTGTGTGTGTGTGTGTGTGTGTGTGTGCACGCATGCGTATGTGTATGTGTATGTGAGGTTGGTTTATGAAAATAATTAAAATGTTTGAGATTAGATTAGTAGTATCACATTTGATTACTTTAGAGATCCATTTACTTTTTGCAGTGTTTTGCACAATACCTACTGCATTTCTCACAACATGATTCACGGGATCTAAACATGTTGTTGTTGTTGTTGTTGTTGTTTTCCAGCATGTAAGTACATCCTGTGACATGATGATGGGCTAGTGGTCAGCTGTCCTGCGTCTGTATTGGATGGAAACAAACATTCTCTCTCACACACACACACACACACAAACACACAAACACTTGGATGTATCCTATGTCTATCTATCTCTCTATCTCTCTATCTCTCTATCTATCTATCTATCTATCTATCTATCTGTATATCTATCCATACCTATGCAAATATCTACAGTATGGATAGGACATACAGTCATGTGTGTTTGGATGGGTGTCTCTCAGCCCCTCTTATGCCACAGGGTAGTTGATTGGGTCAAGACCAGGTGCAGCTGTGTAAATGAGCGACTGGCTCTATATGTCGCTACAAGACCATTTGCTCATTAATCACACATCACGTTAAACGTTTCCCCAGAATAACTCTTCCAACTAAAAGCATGGTCATTTTGCACAATTACAGGTCAATTATGAGTTCATTGCTAGATTTTGTTGCTGTAACCTGTGTTCATTTATGTTCTGTCATCTGCCTCCCTCTCTCTCTCTGCCTCCCTCTCTCTCTCTCTCTCTCTAACCATGTGCCAACTGGTCCTACGGAATGACAGGGGGTGAGTCTTTTAAGTTCTATTCCTTCCCTGATGAAGATGCCATTCAGCTTCATTTGAGTTTTATCTCTGCAATTTATTTATTCTCCTTTTGCATATGCTCAGGGATACACACCTCTTCACATCGCTGCCCTGCATGGCCATCAACACATAATGGATTTGCTCGTAGGAACCTATGGTAAATTAACAGCAGTTATTCCACTGCTTGGTTGAATTTCCCATTGTCCTACGTCATTTAGAACGACCATTAACCGTATGTTATTTGCACACCTATGAAGTAGATCCATTTTTTTGGCCGTATCACACTTGTATATTAATTCGCCAAACTCATTGTGAAGTTTAAATGAACTGTCACGTTGCATCCGAGCTGTAAAATGCAGACGTTCAGAACATTGCAACATTGTAGCATATGACGGAGGTGGCTTTTAGCTAGATGGATGACAGCAGGCTAAGTAAAATAGCGATGTTTCAAAGCTAAAGTTCATCAGAATCTTGGGATATGCCCGCTTGACAACGGGAGAGATGGAACTAACGACTGGCCTTTGGCTGTAGCATCCATCCATTTAGAACTAGTAACGGCAGTTTGTCCTACAAGTTGAGAAATTAGTTGATATGTGTCGGAAGAAATTAGTTCTACAAACAAGACAGTTTTAGCGATTAAAACGTTTAAATTGTAACAGGAAATGAACATAACGCAAGTGGCAACAGTGGAATAAGCGGGATAATGGACTCCACGGTGGTCTGTTCACAGAAGTTTATGCACTTACGAGGTTTAAACCGCCCTCCGCTTCGCGTCGGGGCCGTTTTACAACCTCGACCGTGTATTAACTTCTGTGAACAGACCACCGTGTCGTCCATTATCCCTTACTTAGCATCCCGTTGCTGTATGTTAGTCATTCTGTGGGAATGTATGTAAACGCTATTCAGTGCTCATCTAAGCTTTTTTTTTTTTTTTTTTTTTGTGATATCATGTGATGAACTGTCCCCTGATCCTTCTAGGGGCAAAAGACAACTTGCGTGACTACAGTGGACATTTTGCTTACTATTACATCAGCCCCAGAGACCCAGCGGAAGAGGACTCTGAGCTACGTAAGTTTGCTTGCATTCAACCACAATCACCCTCTCTGCACAATAGAACTGCATGAATAACTTCATTGTGTAATTATACTTTAAAGCAGCACATGCACAAAATGTACTTTTTTTACAATGCTAAAAGCACATTTCTCTATTTGCTTGAGTGTACTGGGTCAACTAGTTCTTTCTAATTAATATCCTTAAATGCACCTCTACACTGAGCTGGTTGACAGGTGATTCTCTCTTTATGAATTAGACGGCCCAGAGTATCATGCAGTCCAGGTGAGTGAGCGCAAGAACAGGAAGTTGGCGTCATTATTCCACTCAAAGAAGAAGTGGGGTTCAGCAGAAGAGCTCGCCGCTATTCCTGAAGAGAGGAACACATCCCATCAGCTCATGGTCCCAGCATTCCGGCCCAGAAAGTTCTCCCGCTAACAAAGCAGCATCAACTGTCCGCATCACACATCAAGACCCCAGCACACAGACTTATTCTCACACAACAACAGATAACAATCGCCCAGGAAGTTCTCCCGCTAACAAAGCAGCATCAACTGTCCGCATCACACATCAAGACCCCAGCACACAGACTTATTCTCACACAACAACAGATAACAATCGCCTCATACATACACGGAGAATGTTTTGTTTTGCTTACATAACACAGATTTATTTGCCATTTGTATACCTGTTACCTTTAAACATGAATGCACTTACAAAGCATTATGAGTTTGTTGTATAAGCCCTGCACAACTGTTATTATGGAAGCTTGTATAGAGTCACAAATGTCTTTATCAAAAGCATGTGATAAATTAACAACATTTAAAATGTAATTTTGGAGGTAAAAAATGTATTACACATTATGAGACTTCATAAGGGCTTATACGAAAACATGTATACATTATAAGATTTTTACATACAGTCATGGCTAGGTATTAATAGTTGGTTAAATAGTAAAATGATCTCAAATGTTATTTCAATTTTCAGCATATTTATTTAAGCAGATAAATCCCATTGAGATTGAATTTATTTTTTTAGAGAAACCGGAGAGAACATACAAAATGACATCATAATAATCTCTTGCAGATTGTCTATTACAGCACAAATTGAATAGCATGTGCCAGCGAGAAAAATAAATAAATAAATAAATCGTAAGAATATACGATCGAGGCATAGGTTGAATTTTTCTTTTTTTTAAAAGAAACACAATTCGGAAGGATTCACAAATATTAAGGTAAAATCATATTAGATTCAGAGAAGATAACAAATAATACCATTATGATAATAATAACATACAAATTAGTTATGAAGCAATATTCACATTATGTTTTACACAATATGATACACAATTCCTTGTGCACAATGTGATACATAATAAGGTACACAACTTCTCATACAATGGTTATGATTATATTTAGCGGACACTTTTGTCCAAAGCAATTTAAAATAATACACAACCTGTTATTACATGATTCTTTTCTTGCTTGACATGTATGATATAATAGCATTGAGTTGCCATGGTAAATCAGGCCTTTTGGGTTGTTTGGCCCCATCCTTGCTGCTTGCAGCTTTATGTTACGTTTTATTGGATATAAAGTGTTACACTTCCATAGCAGTTACTATTGCCTTTTAGCTGTTTAAAGGTAAACTATGCAGTATTGCCAATTTCCTTACTGTTTTCTCGGTTTTTGCTTCTTTTTCGCTGGCTCGGTCATGACGAATGTCTGAGAAACTCCATCGCTACCTTTTTCTAGCCGGTGCCTGGCGTGTATGTGTATTTGAATGCATTAAAGCAATTCGTTATACTCGTTATACTTCCTGACACTGAGGCCGTCGGCCCGCCGGCCCACAGTTGCAAGGGTGGTTTTTCCGCTCACAGGCGCTAGGGGGAAGCGACACGGCCACCATTCAACCCGAAAAAAGTCATATAACCATTCCAATGACTCTGAAGCTGTTAAATGAAGGTAAATTAATCTAAAAAACTTGCATATTAAGCTAAAAACACCTGACCACCAGTGGTAGTCTAAGGGTGCATTCACACTAGACCGATTGGTCAGGACCCAAGTTCGTTTGGACTGATGGTTCGGTGATTTTTCCTAATGTGAACACAGTCTACTGAACCCGAGTGCGGACCAGGGTCCGTTAGAAAACAGAGGTCTGGGGTGCGGTTCGTTGGAACTCCGCTGCAGTTCGAATGCTATCTAAAAAACAAAATGTCTGTCTAGGAGCGCTTCCTGGACTCCAATTTGTGGGACTTCTTGGCATTTCATTTCCACACAGACAGCTAGCGTTGGTTAGGTGATGTTTGCAGTAAGTGACATAAAATGTTTTTGCCTAAAAACGCGTGGCATCGCTTAGAGCACCTTTAATATTTCTTTAATATCGCTTGGCAACATCTCAAAAATGGCAGTTTATTTCCTGGTTTTGGAACAGATAGCATTCGAATGAGAAAAACAGGGGATTCCAAGCTACTCTCAATTCTCAAAGGTTAAAAAGCCTTTATTTTATTGGCTTGGTTAGCCTACATTTAAACCTTTTTTTAAAAAACTCCGACGCGTTTCGGCAAACAAGCCTTCATCAGGGAGTCAAAACGTTTTGACTCCCTGATGAAGGCTTGTTTGCCGAAACGCGTCAGAGTTTTTTTAAAAAGGTTTAAATGTAACCAAGCCAATAAAATAAACGCTAACTTGACAGAAGGTCAGCATATACTGGTGTTGCGGACTTTTTTCCCTCTTTCTCATCGTAAAGTGTTTTGTCCAGCACCCAGGATTAGATTGGAATGTGCGTGCGTTTTTTCCTCTTTATACCAGTAATCATTGACCAAAAATTCAGGAAGAAAAAAAGAGATAGAGTAGGGGTTTGTATGGTTTATTTTTAAGCAGCTATTTGAAAAAGCTAAGTACACTGCCATGGTGACACTTTATATTCATTATATAAACCTTAAATAAAGTGATATCAGTATTTTATTACATATATATTTTTTAACTCAGCCAATAACGTAGGTTAATAACGTAATAAAGGTTATTACGTTATTGGTTCAGAAATTAAACTTACATTATTGGCAATATTACATTACAATTATTATGTTATTGCCCATTATTACATTATTGGCTGCTATACAAGATGTTACAATGTGAAGGATTGCAGCCAATGTGTTACATGATGTGCTTAAATGCCAAGAAGTTCCATTGTATACTTAACAGGAGTTTGTTATTGATTCCAAAGCTTAGTAGCTCTCCTGATGTTATCAGCCGAGCCATTCAGTAGCATCAGTGACTTTTGTTAGCACTTGGCAGTCAGGCCAATTGTCAGAATTAGGCATTGGCTGGTGGTGTCACTGAGTAGTGTTTGGTCTTATCATTTATCTTAATTTGTTGTTTTTGTCTTCTAAAAGTATTACATGATAAACAACTTATTGCAAGGGATTTGTTTCTCTTTTTGTCTTAAGCCAGAAGTGCTTCTCATATTGCTTTTTAAACACTTCTATTTTCATGTTAATATGCATTAAAGTATTTTGATACGAACAGCTTGGTGTTTTTATTTGACTCTCCTGCTCTTGAAACAGCAATGTCTCGCTAGCCTTGTCTAAAATTTTAGGCATTCACAGGAAAGATTTTACATTCCTTGTGTTAAAGATTTGCCACACTGGCTGGTCAAGAAAAATAAAAATAATTTCCATTTTATTGTGAAAAGCTGCACCTTTTTGTTTATAATCTCAGTTATATGTGAAACCCCTGCCTCTTTCCCAGGCCCTTGCAATAGTTTAAATAACACAAGACCTGTATTATCCTCCTTGCAATCCCTCTCTGGTACTGGCATAACAGGATTACACCTCATCACATTCTCCCTTAACAGCAGAGGCCTCAACCTCTCTTGAAGTTTGCCTTCAGCACAGAGAAAAGACTAAAGATCCCTCATCCCTCTTCTTTTTTCACAGCTCATCTTTGATCTTGAAGGGGTTTCTTCTTTCTGAGGCCAGCAGATGGAGTAAATATGTCTCCTATTGACTTCCATACAGTTTTAGCCCTTAACACCAGCTTATCTGCCAGAGGCCAATGCATTGCATTTGTGGCTGTAGTTGTCAGAGGAGTGAGGGAGAGGCTGAGTTGTGCCCTTGCTTTTTTAGGGGGGGTTCTAGGAGGGTGGGTTGAGAGGGGGATTTTGTAATAGATACTTATCTGACTGCCCCCCAGCCCTCAAACAGAGTGGCCCTCTGTAGAGATCAGGACCCGGGGAGGCCATATTAGCTTTAATCCCATGCTTTGAGGCTTTACCCCCCTCCACCCCACCAACCATTTCAAAAAGTACCCCTCCTACACCCACCCTGCTAATCCTAGTCCCTCTGTTGCGTGTGTGTGTGTGTTGAGGGGGAGTTGCCATCTATCTATCCTTTGCTGTGTAAGAGAAGCCTGTGGTTAAACATTGGTGTTGTGTGTGTGTGTGTATGTGTGTGTGTGTGTGTGTGGAGGGGGTGGGGGCGGTCCTGTGAGTGTTTCTGGGTGGGTGTTCAGTGTGTCAATGGCAGGCAGTTTTTAATGAAAATCAGATACACACTCTCTCTCTGAAGAGATTAGGAGCTACATTGTCAGCCTGGTTGCTCATTTCCATGAGAGCAGCTCCCCCACAGCCTCCAGCCAGCTTTGTTATCTAGGCTCTGAAAACAGTGGGCCCTTGGCTCCTGGCTTCCTTGTCACTTTTGTTTTACAAATGGCTTCCAAATGTAGATGTCATGTCCCAAATACCAAACAACAGAGAAGAGGTAGGCTTAGAGGTAGCACATTAGTAAACAAAATGCATCAATTCATTTTTTAATGAATTATCTCAGCATATCACTATGATATTCATCTGTATAATACCGGAGTAATAACTTTGAAAATTTTGCCAAAATGAACACTGGCCAGTACTCAAGACTGTGTCACTGCTTAATCATCAAATACTTTCTGTAACATATATCCTTAAATGAACTTCTGAACTAAATGTTTGCAATTGTAAAATGCAACTGTACAACATAAAAGTGGTGTGTTCAGAATAAGCAGAACACTTAAAGGTATATACTGTATGATATATATGATGATAACACATTCACTGCTGTCATTCCAGCCTTACTCAAAGACACAGTATCACTTTTATAGTTTTATAATGAGTATCAGTATATAGGTTGCTGCCCTTTGCAGAAATCAATCTGCAATAGCTGGCACATGTTCTGACATTTTGACTCAGGTCCCTGATGATGTCTGCAATGTTTAAATTGTTGTCGAATGAAACAAAGGGACATCAGTGAAGAGATACAACCATGACCCTGACATTGATAGTCAAGTGAAAACATACTCACACACATGTCCATAGACACACACAGTACACACACACTTTCACTAACAAATTCACATGCAGGTCCTAAGTAATACTTTATGAAAAGCATCTATGAACACATAATTCCAACATGGCAGGACATTTCAGAATCTACATAACAAAGATATCCTCCCAATCACCATCAGTGCAAACACCACTTTTTGTGTTAAACGAGTGACGGAGTGAATCTGATAAGAATCACTGGAAAACAGGGGGGGGGGCAAGGTGGGGGGGATTGGTAGAGAATGCTGACAATGAGTTTGTGAGTTTGTCCATAGTTCTGTGGTAGTGTCTGAATACCACATAAGACTTAGTTCAAAACTCACTCTTCCCATAGTGTGCATAGTCCCAATATTGTCCAGATGACTACCATCACTGCCCCATTATTAAAAAAAATAACTTGTTGACCTTTGACAGTTTTCTTTTCTTTGCTGACGTGCTTGATGTACAAATTAATTCATGACCTTGCACCACCACCACTCAAGCAATGTTTGTCACTCTTTCCAACTACAACTTTTGATGTTTGCAGTCCTGCAGGCATTGCCTCTACAATTTACCACAGTCAGTTTTTTGTCATCTCCTCTCGTGGGGATTGGCCTGATATTTTCTTTGTTTGACGGAAACTGAACTATGGTGTTCCAGAGTATCTCCCTGAAAGGAGAAAGGTGGGCGTGGTCAGGCTAGTCTATAGCACCACCTGGTAAAATATGCTTGTTAACTGCATGATAGCATTACACAAGATAAATGAATTCTGAAAATGTATGTTTTACCATCCTTGTATGGTTTATTATTGTCTCTTGTGGCATCACCATCTGTAATGTAAGAAAAAGAACATTTGACAGCATATATGTAGAATTTGTATTGCATATTCTCATGTGCTGGAGTGGACAGCGTTTGACGGGAAACTTTGGTGGTGAAGTTTAGGGTGATTTCCCAGAAGCTACATGCTTCTGATGTTCAAATTGGTTCCGGGCATGTTGTTGGGAGGTTGTTGCTTGGTATGAAGTATAGCAAAGGTATAACCCTCTGTCAAATGGGGTCAGTCAGTTGAGATCTTTAATGTCGAATTTCTGTTCCCCACTATGTCTGTTAACAACATTATGTGTTCACTAAACTTTTTTCACATTGCATTTGTAAGATGTTACAAAATGGCCTGATGTGGTCAACTTTCCTGTCCATAGTATATAGTAACAATGACTGAAAGATGCATTTTGTGCCAAGAAATTGTGTTTTTACCGTTCTTTTTTTCCAGTTGTCAAGGTGTTCCTAAGTCTAGCCATTAATAATAACATATAATGTTGGAATATTATGACATATTTAGGGGTACACAGGCCTGTGTGTGAAAACTCAGACTCTGCAGTAGCCTAACTCACTTGGTAATTTTGTCTTGAGGTCTCATGGTTTACCTTGTCTAGGTTGTTGAATGTCAATTGTCAAACAAGGTTCTCATGCTCAGCATTTGCTTGGACCCCGATTAAGGCTGCTATTTCAATTTTAATTGTGATCAATCAAACAATACGTATTTCAGAGCACTGAGACACACGGAAGCTAAAAAAAAACAAGTTTTCTATATTTTTATTTAACTCATTAATACCTATTTACCTTGTCACCATTTCATATGATGCTAAATGATTTGGCCAATATAATATGATCTTTCATCCTCTCTTAAATAAAATGTATCAAGGGTTGGTGCAAGAAGGAAAACTAACACAAGAAAGGTGTGAAAGTGTGAATGGGGTCATCTCCACCCTGTGCTAACACCCAATTAGACCCACCACAGCCATTCCTGTGACAAGCTATAGGCCCTTTTGTTGCTGTTTAGGTAGACGATAGCTGCCTAATGAAGTGACACCTACGTCAATTGTCATCGCTGATTCATTAGTGCCTGGCTCTCCTGTTTCATCACATGCAGTTTCAAGTTGTGTTTAAGAATAGGCCAAGCTAAGAGTTACACTTATGTTGCTCATGGGACAGAAGTTATAGGTCTACTTTAGGGGAAGTTATTCAACATGCAGAGATTATAAACAAACAACTCAGAGAAAATACTATTGTGATGGAAGAAATTGCATCTGCATTCAATCCACTATCAGTGCTATTTACTACAGTATGTAACAGGAGAGGATAATTTGGTGGGTCCTTCCTCACTAAAGCAGAGACACACTGGCGTATACAATGATAACTGCTCTTGGCTGATTGAGCAACGCAAGGCCATCTCTATCTAGAGTTCTTGGTTAACAAAACCTTTATTTGCCAGCTTATACTGTAAATGACAACGTAGGCTATAACCTATTTTCTACATTCCCTTCCAGAAAAAAAAATCCTCTAGGTATTTTATTGAAAACTCCACGACATCAATGTAGCTCCATCCTCCGAAATACAGGCCTGCACCAATTGCATCTTTTTCTCGTGCAACAGCAGCATTGGAATGTATGGGAAGTATTCTAATCTAATCTAATCAATTTATCTGTATCTCAAAATTTGCATCACTTGTGGCGCCATTATCATATACATTAGGAAACACCTGTTTTGCCTAAATGTCCTTAATTTGCTCAATGTATGCCTGGCCGTAACCAAACGAATTCCGCTGGTAGGGGCCTATAGGCTTCGTTTGGCATTGTTGAATGACATTAAAATCACAAAAGCCCAGCTACAGGTTTCATGTTGCTAGTTTTCACACAGGCTTGATGGTTGATCGTGTTGTGTGAAGAATAAATCAGTAAGCCTATAGTATTTTACTTTTTAGCCATTTCATTTTAAAGGCTATGCACAAGCAACACTACAATGACGTTCCAAATGGAACACCTAAAGCTCCTGCACCTCAAAGGCGCCAAGTGCAGCGCACTCTGACTTTTCCGTTGCATTATTTCCATTGTTTTCAACACAACCTTGCACCATCACCGAACGCTTTCGACGCCGCCGTGTAGATTACGGGTTGGCCCTATTTTTGTCAGTGCTGCTTAATAACATCCATTGATTAATGAATGCTGTCAATTGAAAATATCGGCGCTGTTGTGCCTGGTAAGTGACAGACAGTGTTGGTGCACTCTCATATCAGCGCCTTTGTGCTGGGGCTTTGAGACTATGATTGTAGACTGCCTCTTAGCCTATAAGGGAGTTGACATCTTTTGATGGTAATCACTTTAATCACTCTGCAGTAGTGCTTCAACGTTTACTGTGTCAGACCGTGTGGTACTGCTTTCATTGTGAGGTGTGTGATCACAGCATATCATCCTGCAGGCCTATAGCAAATCCCAAGATAAAACAACCAAGAGTTCAACTGTTGTGTAGACAGCTTAGCAAATAGCTTACACTTTTTATATATGTCCCAGTGTCCTGTTGGAGAGTGTAACTGAATCAAGCATCGAAGTTGCGTTTTAAATTAGCAAATATCGAATTTAAGTAACATTTCGTTTCAATTGACAATGGAGGTATTCAATTAGGAGGTACTGAATTAGGCCTATAGGCTATGATATAGGCTACAAAAAGTCAGAACCCATTATATTGCTAGATTCATATTTCAGAGTAACCTGAGAATGAGATACACAGAAGCAACAGTCATTATGCTTCACAGGGACTGATAAAGCCAGGGAACATGACCAAGTCATGGACTAGCCTAGACTTCATTTCAAGCTTCTTCGAACTAAGATATCTAATTAACAGACAAATTAGGTTATGCGGCCAATTCTGCAGCAAATGGCTAAAAATGTAACACACCCCCCCCCCCCATAGCTGCAAATTAGGAAGATCTTTGAGAAGAAGACATAATAGCTTAACTATTTTGAAGAGGAAAACATCAGTAAGCACATATAGATACATGTATGCAGTTGAATTCAATAAGACGTTGGATTTAACCCTAAATATTTAGTCTAATATATTAGCCTTAAAGTTAATTAGTTGTAGTGATTCCCTCTATGCAATGAGCTTGAGTTTTGATTGGCATTTAAATGCAGGATGAGTTATCGGCCTTATCGCAGTAAAATGTGAATTTTAAATGAACCTCGAACATCCCTAGAAACACAATGGAAACTGCGCTGAGATAAGTATCACGCGACTTTGAGAAAGCGTTAAAAGGAACAGCAGAGGATCCCCTTTGAAGGGATTTGGATCGCATGAAAGCAAGCTCATTCTATACAACTGTCAATCACCACAGCTGGCACCGCCCATGGCGGGTGTGTTGACTATAAAAACATCCAGCAAGTTGATGGTAGACACATTTGCTTGCCGGGATTAATGATGCCTGCCTCTCAAATAGGACTTGGTAACTTCTTCTTTGAAAGAAGCATCACTATGCAAGGATATCAGCTAGGGTGTCCACCTAGCCCACAACAATTGCCCTCTCACATCAACGCCTTAAATGGACTGCCCTTGTCATATTCTGGACTACCGGGATATAACTTTATCCCATATCCTCAAGCGCGACGCATGGTAAGCACTCAGAGTTACAGCAGGCTACGTGCTCTTTCAACGTCGATCGTTCATATACTGTCTAGGCTATGCGTTTATGCTTTCTGGCCATTGTAGGCCTAGCCTATATCTATCAAATGATATGTGTGTAATTTTATTTCAGTGTGGTGGAGACATGTTGCACTATGTACATAGAAATATGGCAAGCCGTTTATAATTTTGTCTTGTTTCCTTTGCCTGCAGGTGAACTCATTTGACCTGAAGGCTGCCTCACCATACCATCATACAATTCTAAGTCGTGGTTCATTTTATTCGCCATATCAGACAATGGTCCCAGATGACCCAAGCAGGACTAACAAAGTTGCGAGTCGGGAGAGCACAAGCGCTCTTAAGGCATGGCTAAACGAACATCTGAAGAACCCATACCCCACCAAAGGTGAGAAGATCATGCTTGCCATAGTCTCCAAAATGAGTTTAACGCAAGTGTCTACGTGGTTTGCTAACGCCCGGAGGCGCCTGAAGAAAGAAAACCGTGTCAGCTGGGCCTCCAAAAGTAAATCAGACGAAGAGGAGGAGGGTGAAAGTGAGGAGGAGGGTATGATGCAGAAAGATACCTCTTCAGTCTCCGAGGATGAAGATGAAATTGATCTGGAGGCAGTAGACGAAGAGGAGAAATACCGGGAGTCAGTGGTAGGATGTCCGTCCCGGTCTGTAAACAACGAGCGATTTCCACAAACTGTTGAACAACCTAAAGACAATGACAATTCAGTTGACGACTTTGTTAAAGGTGAACAAGGCCCCGGCGCATTCATCAATGAGAGTAAAGTTGGCGACAGTATTCAGAAACCCAAAATCTGGTCATTGGCGGAAATCGCCACTTCACAAACAGTTATCAAGACGGCAGAGACGTCCTATACCAACGCCAGCAGTGGACTCGATGTGGGGAAGTGGTGGTTGAACTGGGCTTCAAGGAACGGTCTGTACTTCCCGGCAAACTATGACTTTTTGAAAAGGGACAGTGGCTGTCAAGTGAACGTTTAATCAACCGCTGACCCATTCCTGTTTACTGCACTTTGAAGAAGTTCTTGCAAAATTAACAATTTTGTTAAGTTCGAAGTCATGGGTTCGTTAAAAACCAAAGACTGTAAGCCACAAACTGTATATTATATATTTGTATTTTGTTGTGCATAGTAAATTATAAAATAATTTCACATAATTTGTCAAATTATTTTGTTTAAATAAAATCTGAAAATGATCTGTGTATTCTCCATCAGTTTTCTCCTGCTAGGCCTGCATGATTTACAGTAGCATGCTGGTTGTTGATTTGGGTGAAATATAGGCTAGCATAGGCCTAGGCTACTTTATGCATACTAGCTCTGTTCTGAGTGTTAGACCAAACACTAATCCTAGTGCTTAATTCCTTTATGCATGCATACACCATTATGGAATTATTATTGCTTTCAATTACAGGCTGTGTCTTTATTAGGGATAATATAATCACTTTTTTCAATACAGTGTTGACAGATAATGACATTCATTATTATTTTAAAAATATTTTGGTTGTGTAAACTAAGAAAATACAGTCCACAACAAAGGTCAAAGTTAAATGATTATCACGATTGAATCGGCCTTTTACGCTTCTCAGATTTCCATGTGGATAGTTCACCAAACTTGAGAAATAAGATGAAGTTATGATATTTGGAATTTAAAGATCCTGAGAAGATCATCCATTTTTAATATGATTTTATCTTGGTCTTTGTGATTTTAGGAGGTGAAATTAGTTCAATTCATGGCTGTGTCACATGTTTCATTTTGTCTTATTCACATTAGGCTTCTGCCATTAAACATAAACTACACATAAACAACTGAAGAATAAGCTATGTGCTTTGTGAGTAGGCCTACCAGTGTTTCCCAAATGAGGACACAATGATGCAATTGTTCAATTCTATTTGTGCATATTTCTTAAGGCACTTTACCCAGTATGAACTTGATCTCCCACGAGACTGGGGCAAGCTCACAGTTATTAACTGATTTTGTTTTGTGATGGATATTTGCACTTTGTAACTTTGTTTTGAAAAGTGCTATATAAATAAAGATTATTATTATTATTATTATTATTATTATATTTTATTTTGGTGCATTCTGGCATGAGGATGTACTAAAGACGGAAATATTTGTATTCTTCTAATTCATCTTGTTAAATTTACTAGTCTATCGCCAATAACCTGCAACTATAGCCTGCCTATAGCCGGCAACAAATAATCAACCCTTCTGGAATCACATTTGAATTAAGTAAAAGGGTGTACTTCTGACAATGTCTCTAGGACTAGTAATGACTTGGGACTGATAGGACTAGTCATTCTATTTTCACATAGAAGCGTAATGTTATAACTTGGGCACCACCAGCTTTAAAAAATAATAATTCTTGTCAGTAGCCTACATATCTTAAATTAGGATTACATATTTTACTTTTACATTACACTTCATAAATCATAAGTCATAAATTACTTAGAATAGCACATTTTCTTCTATAAATCCCAGAAAAAGGGTTCAGAATCCTGAACCATATTTCAAGGGCAAAACATTCAACTAGAACGGGAATGAAAGCAATAAGGCCTGTCGTAATTGAAATATGAGGGACATTTCCGGTTTCTTTGAGGATCTGAAGACTGTATAGACTTCTACATGATTTGGATTCTTGGCCAGAATATCCTTATAAGTAAGGATACAATTTAAATACCACAAAGAAAGAAATAGGTTAAAGCTTGATATCACTGGTAAATTAACTTTGTAGGTGTACAATGAAACATTGACTATGGTCTCATTTTCAAAAATATATGTGTATATATATATATGTAAAATCTTGTCTTTTGAGGCTAGTTCTATGCTGAGGAATTGTGGGCTATGATGCCAAAAGTCAGATAGGAAGATGTATTTATAGACTATTATTTGTGTGGCTGCTTACAAATAACTGGACATGACCTAGTTGACAGGAATGGGTAACAAATGTTGGGGCTTGGTATTGGTAATTTAGATGTGCCTTCACAGTATAGTATTCAGTGAAACACTTACTGTAGGGGTTCCCTGTCTATACTGTAGCCCCCCCTAATGGCATGTCTAAGCAATTTACACTACACTTGAAACATTTTTGTTTTTCCATTTTTATAAATCAAAAAAGAATTGTCATTATGGGCCGTTGACTATAGATTGATATTATTCAAATGAACTAAAAACCCCATTTGTTAAATGTAAACGGAAATTTGATGCCAGCAGCAGGCCTAAAAAACTGACGGGGTCAATAAAAGGCCTGGGAAGTTGTAAAATGCTGAAGAAAACACAGAGAATTTCACAACGTATTAACTGGCACCATGACCGGGTATAAAAAAGCCTCCAAGAGAAGCTAAGTCTTTTAGAAGCAAAGATGCTGAGGCATTCAGCACTCTGAAAAACTGTGGGAAAAATACAAAAATATAAGAATAATGCTCACCAACATAACATTTTGAAGTATTTGGGGATTTCATCATATACATCAAAATATTCTGAGAATTTGAGAATTAATTTTTTCAATCCCAGAGTCTTAACATTTATAGAGATGGGGCACATTGCTGTTGGTAGTTGTACAGACAATATTTGTCACTCTAAAATTGTGTATAGATAACCAACAGAGGGAGATATTGGACACAAGTACAAATTAACCAAGAACATGGCATGGAAAACAGACCAAACCCAATTGAGAATCATTTCAGGGCTATAGGCAAGATATGCTAATACTGTTCGTCCACAGCACAAGCTAGGTATGCCTGAGAGAGATATTAAGATGACATCAGAATGCATAGTGTATCAAAAGGTGATGCTGAGTGCCAGAGATAGGATAATAAAATCAAGACAAATCCATGTAATTCAGCCCACTGAGAGATAGAACAGATCTCTGTGTTCCACCTCGAAGAAGATACTCTTCCGGCTTGGTGATAGTCACATTTTTTATTGTGAATTTCAGGTTATATCAATCATACTGAAGTTGATTGTTTGGTTGGGAAGTGATCAGATTATTTTTCTTAATTAAAACCACCCAAATACACCAAAAAAATAATGGGTAGCATAACATATTATTTGGTCTTTGGTGAACATATCACTTGTTGTTTTTCTTTTTTGTTTTCAGTTTTCTTCTATATTCTTTTTTTGTGCCGGCTTCCTAAAACCATGGCGCAGGACATAGGCCTGAAGTCTAACGGTATACAGTACCCTACAGAATTATTGGCACCTCTGCTAAAGTTGACTAAAAAGAGGAATATAAAATCATTTTTTGGAAATTGATCTTAATGCCTTAAGTGACAAAATGAGGAAATATCCAACCTTTAAGGACACCAATTTTCTTTGTGAATTAATAATGTATCATAAATAAATAAACGTTCTTCCTTAAAATTAAAATAAGTATTGTCACCCCTATATGTTACATTTCAATATATAGATGCAGGCAGATTTTTATTTTTAAAGGCCAGTTATTTCATGATCAATTCATGGATACATCCAGATAAAGTTCCCTTGGCCTTTGGAATTAAAATAGCCCCACATCATCACATACCCTTCACCATACCTAGAGATTGGCATGGTTTTATTTCAGTTAGCCTATTAGCTGGTTTGATTTGCATTGAGCTCAATGAGCATCAAACCATCTAATAGGGTAACTGAAATAACACATAAATGGGAAATCAGTTAGTTCACTCTCATTGACATTAAAACATATAAAACTGTCTAAACAAAGTGTTTTAGTCATTATTAGCAAGTAAATGTTTAACAAACACCATGATAATTAAATCACAAAATACATTCTACAACACAACAGAACACAGAGACACTTTTTCAGTGCTTGCCGATTGTTCACACATTTTTAGCAAAGACATACATTTATTGTGAAAAAGACAGCTCCCTTGAGTGCATAGTAGCAGAAATGCAATCCTCAGAACATGGTATTAGCAAACATTTCATTTAATCATTTACAATAAACATAATTTAATCATTTACATACCTACATGCTTACATTTATATCATAATGGACAAAAATGTCATAGTGTGTAACATTAACTTATAAGAGCTACCTAATAACTGTAAAGGTCTTTTATTTAGCAATAACAGCTGACTGCTGCCAAAATGCAGTAGGTGGTGTAATGCTTACAACAATATTATTACAATAATCAGGCTAGTTTGATGGCAGAATAAGTGGTCAGACGTTAGACGCATGGTTCAAAAGGGTTGTACTTACGCTTCTTTATTAATCATGAGTAGGGTAGCAAAGGGGCGGAAAATTTCCGGTAAATTTCCGGAAACTTTCTGGAAACTTACCATGGGAAGTTAAGTTGGGGAATTTTGGAAATATTCCAAATTGGAAACTTTCATGGAATTAAAGGAAATTATGGGAATTAATGGGAATTTACGGGAATTAACTGGGAATTTTGGGTAATTCATACAAACTGTTTCGTATACAAACATTAACATTTTGTTTCGTAATAAGCAATATGATTTGTATGTTGGTATTTTCGCTTAGCTTAGCATACAAAGCTAGTTAGCATGCTAGCGGGAATCCCATTCTCTGCCTCTGCCGTGCTAGCGTGCTAAACTAGCAGCACTGAACTGCCCAAGATACACCACACCACTCAACAACAAAATCCGATTGGTTGGAAAAAAATTTCCCCATGCATATGAACACACCATAGGTTTCCTTTATGTCTAGCAGCCTATGCCGATTGCTGTGTGCATGTGATTGACATATGTGCAGGGTAGAAATTTGACTGAAATTGTATTAAATCAGGTTGTTTTAACTAATATTAGACTGCAAGATGGGGTTTTGTCCACTACATTTAAGTTCTACATTTAAGTTCCCTGTTATATAACTTGCCATATTAAAAATTCCCAGTTTATTCCCATTAATTCCTGTTAATTTCCATATATTCCCGTTAATTCCCATGGAAAGTTTCCAACTTTGAAAATTCCCGGAATTTTGCAACCCTAATCATGAGTGTGTTTTTGGGTGTAACATCTATTAAACCAATTAGAGTGCCATCTCCAATTACCTTTAAAAAAAGGAGTACTTGGACCATGGCATGTTGGTATGACGAGTTAACGCATCTCTGCTGAAGGAATCTGCTTGTGAGCATGACCATCTATATAACAGCAGGATTCCACCAAAGGTTGCTTTGCTAACACAGATGTGTACAAGTGTTAACAAGTAGTGTACACACGACATGCATCTGTTCTCCTAACTCGCCTAGTAATAGAGGTCATAGGCAACAACAAAACAATGTCTTACTGTACACTTATCAAAGTACTGACTGACAAGGGTTGCAATCGAAAACATAGCCTGAAAAAGAACAACAACAGTCTTTGCACTACCTTGCCAGTAGGGCTGGACTAGGACAATGAAATGGTCCAGACATTTTGGTTTGAATTTCCCCTTGGGGATCAATAAAGTATCTATCTATCTATCTTGAATGGCCCACTACAATCAGTCAATTACTATATGCAATCCTGGCAATACCCTTAAATATGCGTGTTGAACTAGTGCCGTGGAGTGAACAAGACTATAGCATATTCACTCACTCTCTCTCACTCATTGGTGGCCAGAGGTGGTTGGAGTACACAATCTCTATATTTAAGTATAAATACAAGCACTTGTCAAAGAGGAGGTTCTGCTAGAACTTAAAGTACTACACTGTAGGTGTTATGATAAGACAGCCAATGCTATCGCAGGCCTAGCCAAAAGCTATGCTGACAAAAAGAAAAAACTGTCACGTTAATGTGGAGGGTTCAGCTGGAAACGTGACCATGTTAAGGTGCAATGCTAGCAATACAAAAAAAACAATGCTAAAGTAACTTATGCTATTTGACTGATTGAGTGGCGCCACTGCTGGGGCCTGTTTATCCATTTTGACACACTCACAGGATTTTGGCTCTGAGCCAATGTGGGAGGGGTGGGCCTTGATAAGAGTTGTTAATGGGCCGGTCTGGTTTCAGTATAGAAATGAAGTAATGGGCCGCTGACTGTCCTTGCTTTTGCGATTGTTGTGCATGTTTTAAAATTATGCAAAAAAAAAAAAAAGGTACGGCCCAAGGTACGTCGGCCCACCGGGAAAATGCCCGGAAAGCCAGATGGCCAGTCCAGCCCTGCTTGCCAGGGAAATGTTGCTTAGGTCTCGCCACGAGGCAGATCACAAGTTAAGGCTTCTACATACTCGCCATTCCCGACCTGTAGCGCGACAATGTGACGTCACGGGAGCACCGTAACCATTTATAGTCGCGCTGGTGGTCGCGACACTAGACACTAGCAATATTCTCCTGAACAGAGGTGTCTCTGTTGTGAAAAGGCTATTGCTACCTACGATACACAGTAGAAGAAGCTGTCAGAAGCATTGGCGTCAATGGCAGTAAAAAAACACTAGCTAGCCTCTGTGATGGTACTTCAGACTTTGGTTGCTGCTATTCACAACTACCGTCATCGTTACCATCTAGTTTCCAAGGTCTGTGCAGATAGATAGATAAATAGATAGATGGATATATAGATAGATACTTTAGTGATCCCGAGGGAAATTTTAATAATTTAAACATTTTACTTAGCTGGCTAGCTAGCTAGCAGCTGGCTGAGTTTGTGTAATTTCCTAAAGTGGAAAGAGATTTTGTTCAGGTCTTAGTAGATATGCTTTGGTTGAAAATAAATCTTCTCTATTCTTTCCTCTTAATTCCATGTGTTGCGACTCTCGCTAGTAACGTTGTTAACTTATCCAGCAAACTATTAAAAATTCACGACTGTAACAAAACGGTCCTCCGAACTGCAACTCTCGCTTGCCCTCAAAGCAGTCCATCTTCCGGTTTCCGGTTTGTCGTGCTCAGCTGAAAAAAATAGAGTGGTGCGCTACCCGGCCAAAATCCTGGCGCGCCAGAGAGATCTATGTCATTTTGACGTCACATTGTCGCGCTACCGGTCGGGAACGTTGAGTATGTAGTACGCTTCAGACTTCTTGACAGTGCGCTCTCAAAACAAGATTTTTCTTGGTTAGTGGTGTTATCATTTTCAGTCATGTCAAAACAGCAATGTGTGATCGATGTGCCTGACCACACCTCGTTTTTTCATCGACACACCATGGGCGTGCACATTCATTTGCTATTTACACAACATGTACCTGGAGGGATAATTATAACTGCGTTGGCCACAAACTAGCAAAGTTCACAGTTCCATTGTGCCAGATGCTGCAATGCGCCGAGCGTAAGATAGAGGCCCTGATGATTATGTGGATTGACAGGATTCAGTCTGTGAGAGGATATCCTCTTTGCCCTGTTCCTGTTGTATTATCTGTCCTCCCTCAGAACGTACTTCGGTATCAATATGATTGTCAGAGCTGCACTCTTCTACCTGAACAGGTGTTCGGTCTGTCTCATCTTCCTTGACCTCATTTTCCTCAGCCTGTCGCAGAGTCTGTTCATTCATCCCAGCCTCAATGTCTTTATTCTTCAGAGGTTCAAATTGGTCTTGTCTTTTCTAAAATACAATGGAGACACTTAGTTTATTATTATAACATTTTGACCCACAATTCTCACAGAAATTCACTTAAATGCCAAGGCTCGAATTTAACAGATTTAACAAATGAGCAACTAAACATTCCATTTATGACTTAGATCTCAATTGAAGTCACTTGAAGGTGTCATTTCTAGAAGGTGTCATCTATCCACTGTCACAATTTCTTCTAAAATATCTGATGTTGTCAATTATGTTGGTCGACAAGAGCAAAACTGCAGTAAATGATGAAAAAAAAACTTGCAAAAAACACACAGGAATTAAGAAAAATTTCAAAACACATTTAGGGAAATGTTACAAATATCTAAAAGTCTTCTCATTTTCATTTATGTAGCTTTGATTGCTGTGGCAGAGTGAGTGGAGAGAAGGGTGTGGGCCAATCTGCCAACTACAGTAAACATGCAGTTTTGCTATTTCATTGAAAATGTCTGTATTAGTATGGCAAAAATGTGGAACATGTGATCTAGCCTTGCAATGAACAGCAATGAAAAGTTCAGAAGGAGCCCTAGGAGTGATTGACAGCAATCACTCACCCCATTTCCATTCGTAGGGAATACAACCCTCCTTACTGCCCATTGCATCACTCTGGAGTTGCAAAGCAAATGTTTTCACAATCCTTCTACTCACAAAGCTGGTAATTATCTTTATGTAATTCTGCTATGGAACTGAACTACAGGACATCGTATTGTTGATCCATTACATATATCTGATCATTACTGATTCTCTGTGCATCTCCTGGAAAGTCCAGCTGTTCCTCCCTCTAAAGATGAGGACCCCACAGACAGCAGAAAAAGTTTTTCTACTCAAGTCTTCTCAAGCCTCCACCACAATCAGTCATTTCACTGTCCACAGTTGACCTTGCAACATTTTTCTCTGTAAAGTTGCTAAAATTAGTGCCAAATGAGCCAATAAAAAGGCATTACTTTGTGTAGACATGGTAGCATCATTGAATTCTTTCTCTCTACACTTGTTCACCGAAGTTGTCCAACATGATCTCTGGGTCCTATTCCATCCACTCTTCTGCAATCAATCACACCTACGCTGGCCATCCTGCTTGCGTAGTGAGACCATTACCCTAGATTCACATGGTTGCGTTGCGTTAATGCATGCTGATGGGTTTCCCCGATGGTTGGGAGTGTGTACTATACCTTGAAGCATAACATAATTTGATTGGCTGGTGCCTTGCAATGCTGTCCATTGGTGGAGCAAAAGTTGAAAAAAGTTTTTGACGGAGGTGACGGGAGCAAAGTAACGCAACGGAACCACAATTCACTTCGGCAATGGATGACGTAAGCCCATGTAAAGTGAATGAGATGCGTCTCCATCACTGCATTCAACACAAGCATGTGTAGGCACCATTACAGATGATTCAGAGTGCAGCAGCACATCTGGGCCCAGTGTGTAAGCCTAAGAGTATTAGGCTAAAGTCCCTCTTATGAACGTCTTAAGATTTGCCGACTGTTTCCCGAAACCATCGTAGATTTACAGCTTCTACACACAGTTGTGTTGCATTGCAGTGCTGGAGACGCATCCCATTCACTTTACATGGGCTTACGTCATCCGTTTCCGAACTGAATTGTGGGTCCATTGCGTCGCGTTTCTCCCGTCACTCGCGTTGAGAAGTTCAGCTGTTGCTGCGCCGACAGACTGCACCGGCCAATCAAGCCAATCGACGGACGGCACCAACCAATCAAATTACGGTTATATTTCAAGTCATTTGCATAGCTACCGTCGGGAACACCCACTGGCATACGATGTGTGTAGAAGCCGTAAGAGTGTCGTGAAAACACGAGTATGTATATGTGAACCAGACGTGAACGGTAATGTGTTTCTTTTTAATAAACTGCCTGTACACTTACAAAGTTCTCAATGCTTCGGGTTTACATGTAGAGACCCTCATTATGCTACTGTGTAAGTGTGGTGCTATTTTGAGCCTTGTTAGTGGTATAGAAATAGCGATTTCTTTCTACTGTACGTGTGCCCCGAAGGCTAGCGTTAAACGCTAATAAGCGGTTTGCAATAAAAACTGGTCACATTCGACTAGCACGAAAACAAATCCCAGCGAACGGTCAAACTCGGTACACATGTGTTATTAACCCCTAGGTTCATTTTGCACCGGAATTGTCCTTTAAATAATTATTATTTATGTCTGTGTGTGGTTTATAGCCTACTTGGGATGCTTACATGCGGATGTCAAAGTTTTTCTATTTCGTATTGATGTGAATTAAACGATCGTAAGATGAATTGTAGAAAACCCTCGTAAGAGCATGTCTCCGTCGTTATCGGGAGACTGGGCCCTGGTCTTAAATCAGCGAAAGAAGACATATGTAGGCTAACTCCTTTGTTAGTTGGTGTTTATTGCAGGGCTTTGAACCGGTTCAAGGAACGAAAACGAAAACCGGGAACTTTTTGTATTTTACAGGGAACAGAAACGAAACCGGAAACGTTATTATTTTTTATGTTCTGGAACAGGAACACTTATTTAAAAATAATGGTAACCGGTTAATACCGGTTTTATTTTGTTCCTCAAAGTTTTCGTTGCCTAATTAACTAAAAAAAAAAAAGTAATTATTTTCCTGCGCACGTTACCATGACGGCTGAGGTTCACTTCCTGTGTGACATCACATCAGA
Source organism: Alosa pseudoharengus (assembly GCF_046254945.1). NCBI lineage: Eukaryota > Metazoa > Chordata > Actinopteri > Clupeiformes > Clupeidae > Alosa > Alosa pseudoharengus. The sequence continues at coordinate 37,955,941 of NW_027468881.1, read as the reverse complement.
CATTCGCTGACTGAATGGAGAGAGAGCGGTGGATTACAAAGTCTCCACTCCACATCTTAAATAAGAGGTAAATTACGATCCATCGTTAATTAAAACGCTCATTTCAAAAACAATAACAATAGCTATATTTGTCGACTCCACGTTAATGATGGACTAGCGAACATTTGGCTAAATGGCGCCAACACCTCTGTTTGCCTAATGCACAGATGGCTTGTTACGGTATGAGTAGGCCTACTGGATGGCCTTTCCCCCCGACAGTTGTTGTTTGTTGTTGCCCGAGTGGCATAACCACGTGTCTTAATAATGTCGTTACGTTTGTGTGGAAATTTTCTCTTTTAACAATAAACTACACATTTGAAATAATTGTAGGCCTATTTAATTATTATTATTATTAATAATATAATTATTATTATTTAATAATGGTTGTAATATTATTACATTTGGTTTAAGCTGGACAGGAACGAAATTAACCGTTCCGGGAACAGTATTTTTTTGTTCTAACCAGTTCGGGAACGTCAATTTATCGGTGGAACTCATAACCGGAAACGTTATAATTCCGTTTCTGTTCGGAACGAACCGATTGGAAAAAAAAAAAAAAAAAAAGCCCTGGGCCCACTTCCCCGAAAGCATCTTAAGCCTAAGAGCGTCGTAAAATCCCTCTTACGGACATATTAAGATTTGCCGACTGTTTCCCGAAACCATCGTAGCTTAAGAGCGTCGTGAAAACACTCGTAGATCTACGAGTGCTCCAGAGTACTCATTACCGGCTAAGAGCGTCTTAACAGTACTTCTCACTGAGGTCACCAACAGGACATACAGAGGAATTACAACTTAGAATACATAATCCAACTTACGTTCCCATTCTTTATTGTGTTTACCTGTGATGAATCAGATTTTAGCGTGCAAAATAGCCTACATTTAATGGTCATAATAATGTGATGAAAAGCGGACAAAAATGCAATCAAGTTATGAAACGAGACGTTGCCAGAATAGTTTGACCTTATCTTTGCTAAGTGAATATTTTATTAGGCCTATGAGGTAAAAAGCAGAGAAAGCTACATGTGGTTTAGTCTGTAGCCTACTGCATCAAAATCTAAGCCTACACATTTCCTCTCTTTCTTACTCGACTTCTTTCTTATCTTCAAACGTGTTCATAAGTGGCACCGCGAAAAATTATTGCATGGTGCAACAATCTAATCTTAAAATAATTACAATTATTTATGTCTCTGTGTGGTATATAACCTACTTGGGATGCTTACATGCAGATGTCAAAGTGTTTTATTTTCGTATTGATGTGAATTAATGTGTAGATCCGAAGTTTAAATGGTAGGCCTATAGCTGTGACGTGCAGTCACCTGACATCACCGTCAAATCAGAGGATATTTCAGAACTATTAACGTGGACAGCTCCCCTTAAGAGCATCTTAAGAGCAGTGCACGCGCGTTCACGCTACGAGCATGTTCGGGAAACAGTCGGAAAAATCAAACGAACGATCGTAAGATGAATCGTAGAAAACCCTCTTAAGAGCGTGTCTCCGTCGTTATCGGGGAAGTGGGCCCTGGTTCATTGGCTTCCTCAAGCAGCCACAATTAAATTCAAACTCCTTACTCTGGGCCCGGTTTCCCGATAATGATGGATACATGCACTTTCAGGGTTTTCTACGATTCATCTTAAGATCGTTCGTTTGGTTTTTCGGACTGTTTCCCGAACATGCTCGTAGTGTGGACGCACGTGCACTGCTCTTAAGATGCTCTTCAGGGGAGCTGTCCACGTTAATAGTTCTGAAATATCCTTTAATTTGATGGTGATGTCAGATGACTGCATGTCACAACTACTGTTTAAACTTCGGATCTATACATTAATTCACATCAATATGAAAATAGAAAAACTTTGACATCTGCATGTAAGCATCCCAAGTAGGCTATATACCACACACAGACAAATAATTGTAATTATTTAAGATTAGATTGTTGCACCGTTTTTTTGTTTGCTGAAAAGATAGTATTAGGCTTAGGCTATATGTTACTCGGTACATCGGTCATGCCAGTTCGCTACTTGTGAGAGTCCTACTGTGTGTGCTGCCTGTGCAATAAGGCGTCACTTAAGAAGACGTTTGAAGAAAGTGAGGAAATGTGTAGGCTTAAATAACATATAGGCTTAGATTTTGAGGCAGCACAGACTAAACCAGATGTTCCTTTCTCTGCCTTTACCTCATAGGCCTAATAAAAGATAGCCTACACTTAGACAAAGATAATAGCAAACTATTCTGACAACGTCGTTTCATACTTAACTGCATTTTTGTCCGCTTTCATCACATTATTATGACCATTAAATGTATGCTATTTGCACACTAAAATCTGATTCATCACAAGTAAATACAATAAAGAATGGGAATGTAGTTGGATAATTGTATTTTAAGTTGTAATTCCCCTGCATTTCCTGCTGGTGACTTCAGTGAGAAGTACCTGTTAAGCCGCTCATAGCCAGTAACGAGAACTCTGGATCACACGTAGATCTACGAGTGTTTTCACGACGCTCTTAAGCTACGATGGTTTCGGGAAACAGTCAGCAAATCTTACGACTTTCTTCAGAGGGACTTTACGTCCATCTTAGGCTTACGATGCTATTGGGAAACCCTGCCCTGGCCTACATAGAACTGGACCTGCACCTTGCTATCTTAATTCCACGATCCAGCTCCATGTCCCCTCTCGCCCACTGCAGTCCTCTGATAAGTGTCTGCTATGTCAGCCGTCTGTCAACACTAAGAGGTCACACTGCTACGTCGGCCTTCCATCAACAGTAAGAGGTCACACTGCTATGTCGGCCCTCCATCAACACTAAGAGGTCACAGTCAAGACTCTTAATCTCTGTGATTTCACCTTGGTGGAATGACTTACTCAATGCTCTTCATTCTAGTATTCTAGCTTTGGGATCTTCAGAAAGCATCTAAAGAGTGTTTCTAACTAATTCATTTTCCTTACAGAGTTGCGGTTTGTAAGTTTATGGTTATCATTATTGTTCTGTTAATTCTATTTAGTCTGTTAATAATTGGTGTTTTTTTTTTAGGGCACATGGCTTTACTATAAACTGTTCATTTTAATATTAATGTAATGTTTATTGATGCATGACCAGATTGACACAAACTATACCTAACTGACCACCCGGTGAGAATTGCACTGTTAATGTTAATTAATATTCATTCATCTTGAGGACTCTGGTTTTAACAACAGAGATTGTGACAGTAGTTATTATGGGAGGTAAATTCAGCCAAAAAAGAAAAAAAATAAATCAATGAAATGTAAATGCAAACCTCTTTCTGCCATGTCTTTGTCCACACATCCAAAACATTCTGCCAAAATTAAAACAAGAAATTAATACATAATCTAAAAAGTCATTTAATTTCAAAAATGTAATTTCATTTCCATCACCATTCTAGTACTTCATAGCTAAATCTAAGTGAAAATATAGAGAATAGAGGACAAAAAGCTTAATTTGCCTTTTTTTGTTCATGACATGCATAATGTGATGGATTAAAGAATCTCCAGCTGCTTGTGATATCACATTGCCAGAGATATCCATATAGCAATACCAGAGCAACACTCAAAATGGTCAGATGGCAACAAATGTGATTGGTCCACTTGCCCAGAATGTTGATAACTGGTAGTGAAAGTGTTGCTGTTTTGCCATTAAATGTTGTGATTGTTGTGATGTATAGTGTTTATTACTAATTCTGTTTAGGGCCATGTTAAACTGCATGACCGCTACATTTGTAATGTATCAATCCACCATTGAAATATTTATTATATTATTCTATTATAATAAAATGAGATCAGAAAAGAATTACCTTTGGGCATGGCTCTTCGCATTTACCTGCAACAAAAGTGACACAGATGTCAATTCAATGAAGTGGGTCTCTTGCGCTCTAGCCCGTTGGTGCTCACGGAGCAGGACCTCAGAATCAATCAAAAATCTCGCCCACTTCTGAAGACTGAACCCAAAAAAGGACCGGCGCACACGATTGGTTAAACTGAGTTTTCTGATGAAGACACTATCGCGTCGAAACGTTAGTCACCAGCACCAGTAAAGCTCGGTTTAACCAATCATGTGCTCCGGTCCTTTTTTTTGGGGTTCAGTCTTCTACAGTGGCCCAAGATTTGTGATTGACATAGATGTAGATTATATTAGGACCTATCTGATGAGGACAGTCTGAATACAAGGTACAGTTATATCACTCACATCTATCTATACATGTCTGTCTGTGTGTGTGTGTGTGTGTGTGTGTGTGTGTGTGTGTGTGTTAATCGCATATCTGTCAAACTGTACATTCGATTGATTTAAAACTTCGCAGGTGTCTTGCTACTGGCAAGAGTAAGTGTAGTGGTAAGTTTGATGTTGTTTGGATAAGAAATGCAAAATATATTGTTAAATATATTGGCTCCCTCTCTCACTCACACAGCACTGTAGGCTTCCAGAGAGGACACAAGTAGGGCTTTGGCAGAGCTGAATCAGTGTACATGGGTAAAAAGTTAAGCAAGTGCAAGATGTGTGGATGATTGTCATCTCTGACCTCCACAGAAAAGACTCCCTTTATGCGGTTTGCCTGCATAAAATGATTCCATGGATTTTACAACAACATGCCAACACAGGTATGTATTGGCTATTCAAAACGACGTAAACAAATTATGTGCAATAAACTGACACTTTGAATCTTTAGACTTGAATAAACAAACGGCAATTCCAACTGCAAGAGGCTTAAGCCATTTTGACCTGTAAAAATGTCACAGCCATCCTTAAATTCTGCTCACCACACATTTATTATTGCTGGAATGATGTTTTTCCCTATCATCCTATTTTATAAAGCAGGCCTACTGTACCTGTGGACATGTAATTGGGCTACAGGTTTTCTACAGGAATAGCATTTTTTAATGGTCACTGCACTAGTTCAAAACTAAGTTACAGATGATCAATTTAAAAATGAATGACAATTCCAGATATTACCACTAAAGCTTTTCTTTCTTTTAGGGAGAGATAGGATAAGACAATGTTCATGTGTATTTTGAAAAGTAAACACAAAGTCAATTAAGTCAGGAATCACTTGTTAAATGATAAATATCTGTTCATTGTCCATTACCTTTTAGACAGAAAATGATAATGCCCACAATGACCACCAGGGCGAAAATTGTTGCAAAAACAGCAACACCAATGTGGGCTGTTTTTTCCCCATCTGAAATGAAAAAAAGAAGGAAATATATATATATATAATATTAGCCACAAAATTGCTCACATGTTATGTCTGACACTGGCAAGTTTGATTAAAATGATTAAAATGCAGATATTTTTAAAATGGCCATCCCTTACATGTGGTCTAAGATTAAAGGTGGCAACAAATACCTAAATATTCTAGTATGTCCATTATGTTGATCCATGTTCTATCAGTGGTCTTTATACTGCCCTTGTAACAATAAACCTAAACTGTTATAAACTGCTGGTTGAGGCTCCATCAGACCAACTCAAGTCTGTAGAACTTATTCAAAGCATAGGTGTTTTTTTAGACATTAGAGTGCTATTTCCCTTTCTCATATGCAGAGGCCCTAGACTAAATATAGGGGGGAGTGCAAGGTTCACCACAACGTGGATGCCTGGTGAAATATTGATTTCATAATAAATTATATTTATAATATAATTTATTATATCTTTAATAGTGTACATTATAAATAATATTAGTGTACAAAAAATAAATATTTGTTTAGCTGATAATATTAGGGCTCAAAACCAAAAAAAGCTCATACATATTTACAAGTTGCACTGATATCCTTTAAACATAAAAACACAAATGTTATGGTTCTGGTTATGGTTATGGTTATGGATTTAGCAGACGCCTTTGTCCAAAGCGAATAGCCAATGTACCTGAAAAAGTAAGACAAGATTTGATGATGATGATTAGCCAAAGTATTTCACTAACCTTTACAAATGTTGTCAGTCATTGTAGTGCCTTGTTGCCGTGGCTTGTCATTGTTGCACCTTATGGACAAAAGGAGGACACTTTGGTCACAAAGCAAGTTGCTATTCAATAACAAATTCCATTTAAGGATGGGTCAACACCGGATTTCTTAACTCTAGTGTACATTCACAAAGCCCTGGGCTGTTAGAAAAGATCTCCCGATCAGAAAAGGATGCAAAGCGCAACAAATACGAGAACTCACTCTGTCCACGGCTGACAGCTGCTCTCTAATGAAGATGCAGCGGAGAAAGTTCCAGGAGGGCATTCATCACATTTGGTGTCAGTCTTCTGAGTGGCTAGAACAACATCCAGGACAAAAAGCAAGTGTAAGTGCCACATCCCATTTCACAATAACCTTTAGATAAGACTGAAGGGGTTTCGAGGGCCTAAGGCTGGGAGAGCTTAAACATGTGACCCATATGCATTATGCATACAAATATTACTACACCTGAAAGGCAAGCGGACACACATACAGATGAACTAAATTAATATAATACAGATTTGTTGTAAATTTGTCAAGTTTAAAGTTTCTATGAGGGAACTTGTTGGGGATGGACATTTCCTTTTGTGATTTTCATTTTGAGTGTGGGATATGAATTTAAATCATGACACACATCACATAAACCTTGAAAGCACAAGATAATCCAAAGTTTATATAAATCCACATTAACACAAACAGTGAGATCTAGCAAGCAAAACACATTCCATTAGCACCTTGTAACGTAAAAACGAATACATTTTTCATTTACTGCTATGCAAGACATTGATAACTGATCAATTGTGCATGCCCTTTCATTTCACACTATTATGTTTATGGAAACAGCACAGAGAGATGGGGCCTAACCTACCGTTTTCTGACACCTTGAAGCCAGGTGGGCATTGGCTATTCAGGACACAGGTGGCACACAGTTCGTTGACACAGTGAAAACCCTCCATACACCTACACAGACTTATATGTTCCATTGTTATGGGGGGCGTTGGTTCCATATGAAGATCTGTGTATAAGCACATGGTAGGTAAGGTTAAATGATCTTGCAAAGTACAAAATGTACAATTTTACATTTTATTGTATATTATTCAATTTTATTGTAAATTCTACTACATCCTAGTAAATGACATCTCTGTCACAGAATGGCCCCTGTGGACACTTTCAAAGCAGAACACTGATGGGTAGATGTCCATATTGCTTACAGAGCCCAGTGCAATGTATGGCAAATAAGTTACCTTACTCTAACCAAAATGTAACAGCACAAATGAATGGAATCATTGAACCACTGAGCAACCGGAAAAAGGAAACAAAGGTTTAGCAATCAAACAGCGCACACACACACACACACACACACACACACACACACACACACACACACACACACACACACACACACACGCACGCACGCACGCACGCACGCACGCACGCACACACGCACACACACACACACACACACACACACACACACACACACACACACACACACACACACACACACACACACACACACAAAGTAGTCTTTTTGGCCAAAATAAATGCTGTACAGATAAGTGTGTGAAATGAAAGAGATGAGAGAGAAAACATTAAAGAGAGATATAACAGGGTAATAACTTTACACCCACTCAAAAAATACTAGGCCTTTGAATATTTGAATAAAATAAATTAAATACATGGAAAGAAGTGGGTGAAATGAACATGGCAAAAAAAGGTTGCTTTTAACATAACATAAGTGAGCAAAATGAATGCTTGTCCTATGGCTTCTATTGTTTCTATAAGTTTCTCCGAACATGTACAGTAACCTTGAGTAGTTGCAATTAAAAGTGATTAAGTAAGGCCCCAGCCGTGGGCGACTGGCTGGGGCACCTGCACCGTACGCCGGCGACCCGGGATTCGATTCCCATCCAGTGGTCCTTTCCGGATCCCACCCGACTCTCTCTCCCACTCACTTCCTGTCATTCTCCACTATCCTGTCGCATTAAAGGCATAAAAGCCCAAAAAATATACCTAAAAAAAAGTAAGTAGGTATGTAACGTTCCAACACCAACTACAGCTGATACCTCCAGACATACACAGACATAATACAAGTAGGATCTCCATCTACAGTTTCCTCAGGCTCAATGGCTGTTGGATGCATGTCAGAAGAGATGAGATTAAAAACAGTCACAGATGATGCTGATCTGAGGTCATGTGGTAGACTGTTCCAAAGAGGCATGTATGGACTGAAGGCACGGTCACCATTCTGTGTGAGACGCAAACGTGGTATGTCCAGGCGTGCGTGAGAGACCTTAGTGGTTGAGAAAGCTGAAACAAATTTCCCCTCCGTACACATTACGTCAATGGCTTCCCCTGAAACTCTCACTTCTCTGTCTGTCTGACCCTTACACTAATGCGTAAAGGACAAGCATTATGTGATTGTGCATGTGGTTGCACAGCATATACTGTCAGTTCACGCACACCATGGCATGTTTTAAGATGCAGTTTATGACATTACGACCAATGTCTTAAAACCACATAACTTTCAGTGTCCCGCCGGCGGGACGGTTACCCCCCTCCCCCACCTCCCCCCAACATTCTAAATCAATTGTATGCACCATATTTCTATGTAGCATAGTAATGTTATACACCATTTCAAAGCTTTGACTCTTGGGAATCCAAAAATGACAACTTTTTTCATGTACAATCTGTATAGTGCTTTACATTCTCAGATTAATCTTATTATGTCTCAATTAAATTTGATCCAAAATGCCCCAAAAATACATTTTTGTAATCATTCCATATTTAGTGTAGTCATTCCATATCAGAACCCCTGAAGTATAATCCAAATACAAGCATGAAACCTCAAAGTGTTACCTTTCATTTGAGACCAGGATTATGCTTCTACACAAAGGGGTTCATGTGCAGTAAGCATTTGATTGTCAGTATGCATTTTGGATAACAAAAAGTCCTATGGGGAGTATCCATAGGCATTTTACAAAACGCATGGGCATACCTTGGCAAATAATAGTCTAAAGAGACTTTTCTCAAGTAACAAGTGTCATTTTCACCTGCCTTCACATTTATGATAAAACAAGTATCTATTCATCTGAGGGTGCAGGGGAATTGGTATATAACACCACACTACAGGGGTGTGACAGGGCTTCCTCTGGAGTTTGAATCAAGTCAGAGAACATTGACATCAGAAAAGCATCAGTAACATGGTCAATTAGGCCATGTATTTTATTTGTCACACTTACTTGGATCACAGTATGGCTGCCGAGAACATTTCGTATTTGTTGTGTAACCTTCCTGGTATTCGTTCTTTTGGCAATTGACACACGCAGGTTCTTTGCAGTCGATCCTGTTAGGCATCCTTGTTCCTAAAAATTAAGGTTTTATGAGCTTTTGATAAACGCAAATGTTTTTTACTATTATTTTGATGTACCGAAATGCATGTCAATAACTATCAATATGGCAAGCATAGAAGGAGGAAATGGGTAATGGCTAATCTTACCAGGCCCACACATGTCGCAACATTCCTTATTATCATTCAGGTAGTGCTTTTCGAGATCGCAGGCTTGGACCTGCAGTACGTGAAGAACGATCTGGGGAGGAAAACAATGAGAATAGCACGTTTCTGCACCAATGATCACAACATTTGGACACGGAAAGTCCCACAAATACCCACCCAATTTTCGTGGGTACGACTAATTATGATACTGAAACTTAGTTTCACTTTTAGGTGCCGAGAGCTATACGCTTTCCATACGCAGGACATATCTGATATATATATATATATATATATGATATATTAGTGTAGTAACATAGGTGACACGTCATAATAGCGTTGATTAGCTCAAAGTGAAAGTGAAAGTAAAATAACCAAATAAAACATTCGAATTGTGTTGCGCATAGAACGCAATAGTCATTAGTAGGGTAGCCTGCCTATCTCATGGCCACACATCTAGCCTAGTTACATCTAGGAATTACACGTTTTATCAATCGCAATGTAGCATCAGCATCAGTAAATTGCCATTTTCTTTAGGCTACAAATAGCCTACACACTTGTATACAAAGACGTAGCAGTGATAAGAAATAGGTCAACTTATAGTTAGCGTCAGCTAGTAACTTACTACTTACCATTATTACGATCCAACACTGCATTTCCACAAGCTTAGGTGCGTTTGGTTTGGAATTAAGATGCATAAGATGCAGCTGTCAACGCAGTGTTTGTCTTCTCTGTCAGAAAAAGAGTGTAGCTGCTAGTGCTCCGCCCATCTGCAATCTTTGGTTCTTCCCGTCACGGGGGAATTCCAAGTTCCCTGTTCAAATCACCCACGTGACTAAAAACACCCCTACGAAAAAGAAGTGGTGGGCTAATATTAGTAAGATTTTTAATATATATATAGCAGTTATATTATAATGTATGATAGACTACGTTTATAATATTATCTAAAACCGCTATAATAACCTTGCCCTCCTCTATAGTGTTCCTAGGCTACAGTCTTATAGTAGCGTGGGCCTAATATGTCCTAAAATACTGAGATTATGATATCTATAGCCTAGTATTCCGATACATTTCTATAATATTTTGTCCCAAAATACTATATGATTCCTATAGTTATTTTTCATTAGGGCATAGTATAGGCCTACCACGGCTGAAGACAGAAGCCTGGTATGAGTAGCCTATGAAATGGCATTCACACAGAGAGAATATAGGCCTAATTTCATTTGTAGGCCTATGCATTTTTCAGTGTAGCTGTAATTGTACTTCAAATGAGATGAATATGTTATTAGTCTCGATTGTGGCCAATATTTGTGATTGGTCTGTGGCTAACATGTTGATACTGGGCCAAAATAGACTGGTATATGATGATGTCATTTTAGAGGCCATGAAGGTGAAACATGGGACAAAACTTAGGGTGGATAGGGTGTCTCCTATTTATTCAATCTATTGTCAAAGAAGCAGCCACACACACACACACACACACACACACACACACACACACACACACACACACACACACACACTTTAGAATTATACCGAACACTTTACACTGAATTCCGCTGAAGTCAAACTGTCATTACAGTGACTGTGGACATCTCATCTCCCCTGGGGACATTTTTCTCAGTAGCCTTTTTTCTCAGCTTCCTTTTTTCTGAAAAGGGATGTGACTTGATGTTTGTAAATGTTGTCTTGTGAGTCCTATTTTCAGTTGTGTGTGTGTCAAAAGGTAGGCTTAATGAACAAAAAACTTGGTTGTATCTTTGAGGGGAGAGAAAATGCATGCAAATGGTCACTGGACTGCAATCCTACCTTTCCTAATAGAAAGTGCAAGTAGACTACCCTTCTGTGGGGATTTCCTTGTATTTAGAGGTGTTGGCTGGGTTCTCCTGAAGTATAAACGGGGAACTACCTTTTAATACAAGTTAGGTAACTTTTGGGCACATCCCAATTAGTCAAGTAACTTACCGTAAACTTCAAATAATATCCCGGGCTTTTATTTTTTACAATATCGCCTAACTGCACTGGATTGTATTTGAGAAAGCTCTTTAAAGCCCTTTATTCCTTTTACACAAAACTTTTCCTCTGCAAAGATGGGAAATATTATCAATTTAATTATTTCAAACACGCTGAATGCTTACCCATTACTAGGCTATCCGGTGATAGGCTTCAATTACGGATCATTCATTTAGTGTTAAGATCATTGAGTGTTAGATATAATAGTGATAACGATCCAAATAGCATACTGGATAGAACTGGCTTAAACAGACAATCTGGCGGGTTTTAGGAGATTAAATACAACCCAAAACTAAAAAAAACAGACTAGGCCTCTATTTGAGACCGGCTTTTATTTATCCAAACCTGTTGCCACACCAGAGACAGACGTCTATTTGGGACTCAGCCTTTATTTGAATTTTTACGGTAGCTCAGATCATCTGCCCGGCTAAGCAAACAAGTTCAATTATTAAACTACATAGAACGCTAAGAGCATCTTCTGTATCAAATACTGAACTTTAACTATGATTTGCACCGCTCATATGAACTGAATGACTCACAATGTTCACTCAGTTATGTAGGCTACTTGTGCCATATATGTGCCATTTGTATAGCGCATTTCATACACAGAGGTCATTCAATGTGCTTTACATAACAAAGCAAACAGTAATAACAAATCAAAGCATAGAAGGGCAATATAGTCAAAGAATAGTTCAAAAAGTAAAAGATCATAATAAAAAGAAAACATAAAACGCACAAGGTAAAATAATTTAAAGATAAAGAATAATTAATAAGACAAAAAAAGCAAAAGTAGTAAAAAAGTAGTAAAAGTAATAAAAAACAAGGTAGAATAATTTTCAAGACAGATTCAGAATTTGTAACTCAGAGCAGTTACTGTAGCAGAAAGCATCTGAGAACACTTTGGTCTTAAAGGAACCGTATGTAAAAAATGTATTTCAATTAATCATAAAATTGCCCTGATATGTCACTAGACATTAAGAAATCATGTTAATTTCAAATACTTATATCACTGACAACAGTAGTCTGGCCAGGATATTGTCATTTAAAAAGTGAAGTTGCAGCCCTCAACTGATGTTGATGTTGTCATGTTGTGTTTTGGCCTAATGCACCACCCTCCACCTATCTACTAATCACAAAGTCAGTAGTGTTTCGTCATCCGGTTGCCAACTCTGCCAGTCAGAGGGGAGGGGAAGGGGATACACCGCTCTACAGTAATTTGAAAGTGATTGTAGTACCCGTTTTGGCCTCAATCTTACATATGGTTCCTTTAAGTCGAAATTTAAAACTGGCTACAGTTGGGGCCTTTTTAATGTCATTCGAAAGTTGGTTCCAGAGCTGAGCCGCATAGCAGCTAAAAGCTGCTTCAACATGTTTAGTTCTAACAGCAGGTTTTACTAACAGGTTTTTCACCTGGGACCTGAGAGGAGGTGTGTACTGCTGAAGCATGTCTGATAGGTATTTAGGTCCTGCTCCATTTACTGATTTATAAACAAGCAGTAGTGTTTTAAAGTCAATTCTGTGACTTACTGGAAGCCATTGCATTACTGGAGTAATGTGGTCAGTTCTTTTAGTTTTTGTGAGAATCCTAGTTGCTGCATTTTGTATCACCTGAAGCTGTTCGATTTTAGGAAGGCCTGTGAACAGTCCATTGCAGTAATCAACCCTGCTGGAGATAAATGCATGAATGAGTTTTTATTCATGTTTCGACATTAGCCCTCTAAGTTTGGCAATATTTTTGAGGTGGTAAAAAGCTGATTTAGTTATCGCTTTCATGTGGCTGTTGAAATTTAGATCACTGTCAATCAATACACCAAGATTTTTAATAATATCCTTTGCTTTCAACCCTTTTGTGTCAAGGAGAGCGGGAACCCTAAGTCTTTCCTCCTTTTTACCAAATATAATTACTTCAGTTTTTTCTTTGTTCAGCAGAAGAAAATTTTGAGACATCCAGGTGTTGATTTGTTCTATACACTGACACATAGATTCAAGGGGACCATAGTCGTTTGGCAACAGAGCTAAGTACATTTGTGTGTCATCTGCATAGCTATGATATGAAATCAAATTATTTTGGATGATTTGTCCAAGTGGGAGCATATAGAGATTGAATAATAGTGGCCCCAAGATCGACCCCTGGGGAACACCACATGTCAAGGACGTTTGTGTTGAGGTACAGTTTCCGATGGCAACAAAGAAGATCCTTTCATGTAGATATGATTTGAGCCAGTTGATAACTATGCCTGTAAATCCAACCCAGTGTTCTAGTCCAGTGACGGACTGGACGGTCTGTCATTTGGGCAGATGGGCCGCTTGGGCCGGCCAATCACGGGGCGGCATGCTTGTCGGGTAATCATCTGCAAATCTGCAAAACCCATATTTGCTTGCAAAAGGGAGGGGTGAATTTGAAGTCAAATGATGGCTAAATTAAACTACAATATGATTTTAAATGTTAACATTGAAAAGTTTGGGATGCTCTAGGGCAATTCCACGCAAAACTGTCACGTCCATAATGCCAACTAAATACCATGGCATTGTGTTGCCGTTATGGATGTGACAGTTTTGCACGGAATTGCCATCTACCTTTTTTAGCCACAACAGGTGTACAGTATATTAAAATCAATGTGTTTTAATACAGAGCAAATGCAATACAGGATTATGTACCATGTCCATGGCATGGAAGAAGATAAGACATGTCTTAAATGGTGTTATATCTATATGCTTTTAGAAAATATATAGTTTAGGGTGTTTAATCTGTTTTCCCTGGACAGTACAGGCCAAAATGTATCAGCTGTTTACTTGATAGAGATGTAGCGTTACATCACAAAAACAGAATTTTGACCCACTGGCAGGAAAAACAGCGTTCTGATCAGAAGAAATTAGATAATTTTAGATGTACACGTGAGTCACAAAATCTGACAAAATCCTCATCTGCGGACAGAGAAAAGCAATAACACTGTGTAACACTGGGCCAGCGAGGGGAGAAAACGCATTTCCTACTTTAGACTATATGCTGTGATAACCCTGATAGGATGCTACCTACATTAGACTATATGCTGTGATAACCCTGATAGGATGCTACCTACATTAGGCTACTATGCTGTGATAACCCTGATAGGATGCTACATTAGACTATATGCTGTGATAACCCTGATATGATGCTACCTACTTTAGGCTACTATGCTGTGATAACCCTGATAGGATGATACCTACTTTAGGCTACTATGCTGTGATAACCCTGATAGGATGATACCTACATTAGGCTACTATGCTGTGATAACCCTGATAGGATGCTACCTACATTAGACTACTATGCTGTGATAACCCTGATAGGATGCTACCTACATTAGGCTACTGTGCTGTGATAACCCTGATAGGATGCTACCTACATTAGACTACTATGCTGTGATAACCCTGATAGGATGCTACCTACATTAGGCTACTATGCTGTGATAACCCTGATAGGATGCTACCTACTTTAGGCTACTATGCTGTGATAACCCTGATAGGATGCTACCTACATTAGGCTACTATGCTGTGATAACCCTGATAGGATGCTACTTACATTAGGCTACTATGCTGTGATAACCCTGATAGGATGCTACCTACATTAGGCTACTATGCTGTGGTAACCCTGATAGGATGCTACCTACATTAGGCTACTATGCTGTGGTAACCGTGATAGGATGATACCTACATGAGGCCACTGTGGTGTGATATCCCTGATAGGATGATACCTACATTAGACTATATGCAGGGTTGCCAACTTTGGGTGTTTGGCTGGAGTGAGATTTTGTGAAGTCATAGTGCGTGTGCGTTAAATTTTTCCCTAAACCTAATTTTAAAAAATGTCTGTCCCCTGACTTTTTTGCTATGTACAGTATAATCCCTGATTTAAGTTTCTTCAAAATGTACAATTAAATTATTGATTGCACTTGAAAACAAGACCAGTGTTTTAACCCTGTGGCATGGAAGGATTATGAGCCACTGGGCCCCTGGGCACAGACATGAAAAGGGCCCCCCTGCCCACCTGAAAAAGGTAGTAGCTCAGTAGAAAAAATTTAAAAATAACCCCTTAAATGATGACTTCTGGCGAGTTTTGTGGAAAGAAATGGACAGATTGAGACTTATGAATGTGTGTATGAGTGTACATATGTATCAGGGATAGAAATAGCCTAAAATATTTTTTTCCACCTACCATTGTGGCTGGTGGATTCCAAAATCTACCAGCCACTAGAGATACAGTATGAACATTTGATGAAAAATCATGACCAAAATGATCACGGTTATTGGTATTGCAATATGATTAAAATGTGCTGACTTTTCTTCTAAACCTACCATCAATGTTGGACAGAACTCATAATTGGCCTGCCCTTCATGCCCAGTAGCAACAAATCTAAAGGTCAACAGAACAGCTATAGTGTCATAAAAGTGGTGTGGCTCCTTTAAAACCCAATCCACTGGTGTGAGTTCTGGAGCCATCCAACTTTATCTAACTCTATACTATCCTACATCATCTGATTTTAATATTTTGTCTAGGCTACAGTATATTTAACATTTATTTTCTATTTGGCCTGTTATGAAATTATGCATTGACCAATTAAGCACACTTTTTTAAGACACTTAAATACATGCATGCTTAGCATTTTGTGAAAACAAATCATTATAGCTACATCGACAAACTCTTAGCCATGAGCTATATATCCTCTGGTTTTAATATTTACACATATGTAGGTATTTAAGCACAGCTCAGTTTTAAGACACTTAAAGCCCAAAATTGGAGACCATATAGAAATTTGCTACCATTTCAAAACCGGATACTCTGGAACGGCTTATTGTACAGGGGATTGCATTACACCTTTGTGTTCGGTAAGGTCTGCTGTTTATTCTGGTTTACGGTTTGTCATGTGTGGAACGAAAAGTTTGTGAGATATTCCTCCTATAGGTATTGAAATGAGCGCAGAGCTATAGTAGCCTAATATGATTCTTTCTTGAAAGTTAATTTATTTTTCTCGCGAACCGTTTTTAGCAGCAAATGGCTATAGCACCTTATAAAAGATGAGAAAAAGTTATTTCATGTGATGTCTGTGAGGCTACTTCGCGAGTAGCCTACTTCCTAGAGAAGAATGGGCGGCCACACTTTATGTCGGTCTGCCTCATGTCTAAATAGCAGCGTGTTCCGTGAAGGTGTCGCGGACCGGATTAAAATGGCCTAGTCAGCGAATCAACAATCAGAGAAAACTGCGCTGAGAACGTTGTAGGCGGATATTAGACCTACCTGTTGTTGGTCTAGACATATGTATGCCTTAAACTCGTATCCTGTAATTTAGAAACAATGCTGTGGGCTAGTCTAGTCATCAACAAAAAATGAACGGATTGCCAAAAAAAAAGAATGGATTTGCCGTGACATTTCTTGAGTGTGCGTGAGAGCGTGAGATTGGTGCTGAAAGCGTGAGTGTCACGCCAGATGCGTGAGAGTTGGCAACCCTGCTATATGCTGTGATAACCCTGATAGGATGCTACCTACATTAGACTATATGCTGTGATAACCCTGATAGGATGCTACCTACATTAGACTATATGCTGTGATAACCCTGATAGGATGCTACCTACTTTAGGCTACTGTGCTGTGATAACCCTGATAGGATGCTACATTAGACTATATGGTGTGATAACCCTGATAGGATGCTACCTACATTAGACTACTGTGCTGTGATAACCCTGATAGGATGCTACCTACATTAGCGTGGGCACGATTATAATTTTCAGTAGCAAGCGGCGGTCATATAGGTTTAGTCAGATTTTTTTTTTCTTTTTTTTTTTTTTTTCTTTTTCGCATGTCCACATTTCTGTCAATGATTCCCGGGACACTGAAAGACCGGGGTAGACGAAACTTGGTGGGCATGTAACCCCATATGGATAGCATGGAACCATCGTTTTTCGTTTTGATCTGTAGCCCCCCCGCTGGACTGCACCCCCCGAAAGGAGGGTAGGGCAGACACAGTTTTCTGTGAATATCTCGAGAACTGTAAGGTTTAGGAGGACCATTTTTTTTTTTGTATGTTGATCTCAAGGGGCCATGTCAACCCATTCCATAACCACTCATTTCATGTATAGCGCCACCTAGTTAAACACAAAAAAGTAAAAATGAGGTGTTGTAATCGCAGGTATCTGTGACCTAACATAGTGAAAACTGCACGAAATTGGAAGTGTAGGATCATTATGACACCCTCTGAATGCACGCCAAGTTTCGTGGAATTCCGTTCATGGGGGGCCACACAATAAATTAATTTATGTTACTATACACCAACTGGCCTGTAGGTGGCCGGAGACAGTTTTCTGTGAATATCTCGAGAACCGTAGGGCCTAGGAGGTCCACCTTTTTTTTGTATGTTGATCTCAAGGGGCCATGTCAACCCATCCCATTACCACTTATTTCATGTATAGCGCCACCTAGTTAAAAATTAAAAAGCAAAAAATTAGGTGTTTTCATCACAATATCTCTGGCTGACATGGTCAAAACTGCACGAAATTGAAAGTGTAGGATCGATCATTATGACACCCTCCGAATGCATGCCAAGTTTTGTGTACTTTCGTTCATGGGGGGCCTTACAATAAAACAATTTATGTGTACATTTAGTGACGTACACCAACAAGGATTTCCGGGACACTGAAAGACCGGGGTACACAAAACTTGGTGGGCATGTACCCCCACATGGATAGCATGGAACTGTCATTTTTCGTTTTGATCTGTAGCCCCCCCGCTGGACTGGACCCCCCGAAAGGAGGGTAGGCCAGACACAGTTCTCTGTGAATATCTTGAGAACTGTAGGGCCTAGGATGACCATTTTTTCCGTATATTTGCCTCCAGGGGTCATGTTAACCCAGTTCATGTGCACACATGTGCACAAACAGATACACACACACACACACATTCACAGTAATCATGACACATACTCACACAGTAGACATATGTACGCTTCCATGCACAGGCACATACGCAGGCACGCACACACACACACACACACACACACACACACACACACACACACACACACACACACACACACTCACACACACACACACACCCACACACATAACATAAACATAACACAAACAATCAAGAATTTCTCATAATTATGAACAGGCAAGATGGAGGTGGGGTTGTATAAAATGAATTTTACATGTGAAATCTATGAACTAATCATGTTTTGGTACTTGTTGTCTAGCAGATACCAGTGAGAATTGAGTGTGGATAATGCAATTTAGTGAGACAGTTAGAATCATATAGGCCTTTCAGCGTGATTTCTTTTTGTGGAAAAAATGTGCTGGACTGGGCGGCGGTCATATTTTGTACCGCTCTGCGGTACATCTAGTTTTATTTTGCTGTAGTAGTTGTATTTATTTTCTAGGCTGATTTGTTAGGAACTATACTCTCATTCAGGCGTAATAATCCAGTCACTAACCAATTCGTCTGCTGCAGCTCAACCTTGTTGCTGGAAGTTAGCCTACAGGGACTATTTTCAGGTGCTGCATGATATCATTGTGCTGCTGCGCCCATGGTGTTCCTTGATTATTACGCTGGAAGGAGAGTATAGTTCCATGTCAAATCAGCCTAGAAAATCGCCACATTTCATTTTCCGTTTGTCTTATTACACTTTCTAACTTGAGAGGAGACAAGTTTTAAATAGGAAAATTACTGGAAATCTTAGTCACTTTTAAATGTGATGCTAGCAGGCGAGATGCCAGAGTATCGCCAGACTCAGAGAACGGCTGGATGAACTGGAGAAAGGTAAAAATCAATTGTTTAACTCAAGGGGAGGTGGAAAATGAGTGTAAATTCCCAAATGGTGGAATATCCCTTTTAGAGCTGCCTGCCATCTATTGCTCTGATTACATCAATATTTCACACCTCTCCTCTGGCACTGTACCACCATCCTTTAAAACTGCTATTGTCAGACCAATGCTGAAAAAACCTGGATTGGATTCTGAATACTTCAACAACTACAGGCCTTTTTCCAACTTGCCTTATCTCTCCAAAGTTCTTGAGAAGATAGTGGCAACTCAACTCCAAGATCACCGGAAGGACAACAATCTCTTCGAGCCATTCCAGTCTGGATTTTGTCCTATGCACAGTTCTGAAACAGCCATGATTAAGATTACTAATGACCTCTTTTGTGCAGCTGATGATGGACTTATTTCCATTCTGATTCTCCTTGATCTCAGTGCAGTTTTTGATACCATCTCCCACCATCTTCTCCTGGAGCGTTTAGCCAATATTGGAGTGTAGGGGCAGTGTTCACCAGTGGTTCACCTCCTATCTCTCTGGAAGGACACAGTATGCAAATCTGAGTATAGTGTTGTGACAAGAGAGGTGCCCCAGGAGTCTGTGTTGGGCCCTCTGTTGTTCATGTTTTACCTCCTCCCACTTGGCACTATCCTCAGGCAACATGGTGTTCAATTTCACTGCTATGCTGACGGCACCCAGCTCTACTTATCTACAAAACCCACTGCCACTCTTCCGCCAGCTGTAATTACTGCCTGCCTCCATGACATAAACTTGTGGATGACACAAAAGTACCTGAAACTGAATAGCAGTAAAACTGAACTGCTAGGTTGGCTCCAAATCAACTCGTGCTAAGATGGAACCTTTCACGCTTTCTGTAGATGGCAGCACCATCCCTTGCTCCAACCAGTTCAGAACCTTGGTGTCATACTGGACAATACTCATTTAGTGCTTACATAAACAGTATTGAAATGCCTTTTTCCATCTAAGGAACATTGCACAGCTTTGGCCAGCGCTCACCCAGCAGAGTGCAGAAGTCCTTGTCAATGTGTATGTGACATCCTGCCTTGACTACTGTACTGACTACTGTCCATCTTGTCTGGAATCCCTAATAAGCTACTCCACCGGCTCCAACTCATTCAGAATTCTGCAGCGAGGATTACAACATGCTCCAAATCCACCGGCCATGTAATACCATTGCTTATGCAACGGCACTGGCTTCCAGTTGCCTACAGAATACAATTCAAAGTCCTGCTCGTGGCATACAAGACTGACCTCGTGGAAGTTTACACCCCTGCCAGCTCACTGAGATCCTCCTCACTCCCTAGTATGAACCTCAGAACTCTGGGAGAGAGGGCTTTCAGTTACATCGGCCCCAAGCTGTGGAATTCACTGCATGCCAGACTACATCAGACACTGTGACTCAATTACTGACTTAAAAAACAGACTTAAAACATAGGCTTATCTCTCCAAGATGGCTTATGGACTGATTGACTGACTGACTGACTTTTATGTTTATGAGATGACTATAATTTTAACAACCGTTTTTGTTTGTGAAGTGACCTTCGGTGTCATGAAAGGCGCTTTACAGTAAATACAATTTATTATTATTATTATTATTATTATTATTATTATTATTAGTCACAACAATAGTCACCTATTTGGAGGCTAGCTGCATTTATTCCATCTGCACCCTTTTGCTGAATTTTCATGAGCACATGAAAGTTTCACGTGAGCACATGAAACTAAACTTTAGATTTTTTTGCTCATGTCCCCTTAGGGGCTCCGTAGAATTTGGACATTATCATGTCCATCTTCAACTTTGCCCTGACAGATGGTTCGTGTGGAAAAGAATGGAGGGTGAAAATTAGAAGAATGAAAATCTCTCTCTCTCTCTCTCTCTCTCTCTCTCTCTCTCTCTCTCTCCCTCTCTCTCTCTCTAAAGGCAGCATGGTTGGATAATTAAGGAATATAATAGTGATAACAACTCAGCAGATACTATATTTGATTTCATGATCTCTGAATAAGGTCAATCACCCACACCATCTTTTTAGGGTGAAAATGTGTAGAATGTCTTGTTTGTCAGGAATTAACTAGCAAGCTAACTATCTTGTGTACAAGAATATTATAATATAATATCAGATATAGCCCACATTCCCTTCACAATTTTCCAGCATTCCCCTACATTAAAGCAACACCAAAGAACTTTTCATCTGTCGCACGCACTATTTGTTTATCGAGCACCGGCTTTGCAAATAACAATGTCCACAGACAAGGTAGAATAAGTTGCATGATTTTATGAAAGTACGATGTATTGCGACATCAGATGCAAGTCAAATTTGTAGTTTCTCATGTCTCATTCCATCGAACTACAGATCCGCTACCCGATGCAGCAAACTTACATAGTGCGGTAATAGCCGATAGAGGGCCGCGAAGCGAATGCAGAAAGTGCCGTTCACCCTGTTACGAGTTGATGAACCACTGAAACGATTTTGGAAACATTATTTTAAGGTACAAAAAACTCTTTGGTGTTGCTTTAACATACTGCGCTGTCTGATTACCGTGAGAATGTGGGTGGTGCTTCGTGGTCGCTCGCATAGGTAGCCTACCTGTGCGTCGCATTCAGCGTCTGCATTCCATGAAAAGGACGTGTTAACTTCATGGAAGTTGCATGAATAGCAAAATATGAGTCACATGTTTTAATCTTGGAATCGCCGAGGACATTGACTTTAACTACGAGGGCATACTAAAACATGGAGAAATCGATCGTTCAAGGCGTTCCACAGGTAGGCTTCAAAGCAAGTTGTATCTTGTCCAGTTTTAGTTGTAATGGTTTTTGTTTGAGCGCAAGTTGTAGCCAACTGTAGCCTAGGCTATACCTTAGGGTTACATTTCAAAGATATCGACATAAACCTAAACTGTCCTGTCATTAGAGAGAGAAAAATGACATTAGAGAAAGAAAGAGTTATGGGACATATCTTTAACAAATTAGCATATAGACTCCAATGTGTAGCATACAGACACAGAACTGCAGAACAAGTCCTTGGAATCAATAGCTGGAAGATAGTCCGTTTTAATTCGCATAACATAGTGGATGGAAATGCACGAAGACGCGCATTTCTTCAGCCAGATTTTGATCAATGCGCATATATGCGAATGAGCTGAATGGAATATTGTAATGTTATTGCTGGACAACTTCCTTTTTTAGTCAATTGATAGCCAGTCAGATTTACTGTTGACAAAATAGGAACTAAATCTACTGTTGACAAAAGAAAAACGAATTATTCATCTTTCTGGGAAACCAGGTATAGTTTCCTGTTTTGAAGAATGACTTGGCCTACAAGAACTGACATGGATATGATTGAGATTGATATTTCTTTCAAACTTGTAAAACCAGCTTGAGAATATTGAAATATTAGTATTTCATGTCCATCCAATTTCATAAAAATGTTTAATGCTATTCTTTAAATTGTACTCTAGCTTAGTAATGAGATGCAGCTGAGCATCATGAATAAAGTGAAGAGTGGAGAACTGAGCATTGATGACGCAATCGATCAGGCCAGAAAAAACAACCTGGAGTTGTTTCAACAGAAGGTATCCCACCGACACACCAACACTCTTGCTGTCTCTCTGTTTGTGTCTGTTCCTATACCAATGATCTAATCTGCATTGCAGCATGATTCAGATTGAGAATGTGATCTCAGACATTTGCTTTGAAGTGAAGGAAGGATTAATATGATATACCTGAAACATAGAAAATAGAGAAGTAGTTGAAGTCATGAAATACTAATGTAGTCATGGACAGAATGAAGTCATGGACAGAAGTCATGAAATACTAATGTGTTAGTCTATACCGTCACAATGAACAATATAAAAAACACAGTAAACATTCTGTGTACACTGATTTGGTTAATTAAACACTTCATTTGTCCATTTTGTTGTTTTCCCAGTCCTTGAGTTACCTGATATGCAACATACTTCACTGTCCTGTCTCCTCCTTATTATCAGTGCCTCATGCATCTATTTCATGTGTTTCTTTCAAGTGTCAACATCACTTGAGTACTACAACTACTTTATCCAAGTACATTTAAAGCTATTTTTGAATATACACATAGGTTTCCTTACAGCTGCCTCCCAATATCATCATCACATGTTGTAAAGTAGTTCATAACTATTGGAGGAAGTCCCTCGGTGCACCCTCGGTCACACTCGGGTTGTTCAGACACTTGAATAAGGAAGTATAAGCTTGATTTTCCAGATTGACTGGACTAGGTATGCATGCCACTTTACCTTCCGGTTGGAGTAATGGGCTAATTCTGGCAAAAGCTTGTTGATATTTGAGCCCAAGAGCCATCACAAGTACACCCCTATTCTCTGTGCTCCTGAAGCATTGGGGGATGGTTGGAATAGTTTCTTAATAAGTCCAAGCCACTTTGTTTGTTTCCCATTTATAGAACCAGGTCTGTGCTGGACCTGCCATGAATTGGACAAAAAGCGTATTGGATTTATTCTGGACGGAACCTTTAAGAATGGAATCCAAAATACTGACTATGAGAATATAACACTCAGAGACAATATCATAGCTCTGCAGAGCAATATAGATTAATGAATCACATACAGTATGGCTTGCACTCAGCTTTCTACACACAACTAACGATTAACACCAAAATGTACACATTTACGAATTTCATATAATTTCATTCTTAAAGAACTTCACATTGAGTCTTACAGTTCAGCAAGCTACACAAATAGTTTGAATATGATTAAAGCTAATCAGATTGCAAGTCGAAGTTTGTGTCAAAGACACATCGAACAGTCGTGGAGCCTGCATCCTGTAATCTTACCACTCACGAAAGAGAAGAAAACAATCCTTTTGCATTCCATATTTTTGGACCAGGAATTATCCACAAATAAAGTTTATTCCAGCAATTAAGTTCATGATAGTTTGCTATTAGATGACCCTAACCCATGTTCATCTGTATATTTTTGTTTGACTCACTTAATTTAGACTCATGATTCTGCTTAGCGCTTAGTTTCCCTTTTATAAAATTGTATGTTAATTCTTCTATCTGTGTATTCTATCAGATATTTGTTTTTAAACAGAAATTCCATTCAAGCCATTCCATTTTTTCCTTTTGATTTGGTATCTTCTCCAGGAAAAGCAAGTCACGCAGTATAACTTCAGCGTCCACAAATTCAACCGGTATCGCTGGCAGAAACGTGTGCTTCAAGTGAGTAATCGATGATAAGCTGTATATTGCAAACAAGAAACAGTTGTAGGCCTAATGGTTGTAGGCTACTGACCAAGTGTCCTTTGTTCACTTCAATTTCTATTGATCACTTTCCCTTACATTCTACTTAGTTGTATCACATTCTATACGGGGGGTGTGCAATATTGACGAAATAATCTCGCTTTTTTTCTGGGGATTTTGTTTAACGATAATTGGGCAATATTTTGTACCCTTACAAGTCTCATAGTCATAGGATTTACATGTTTAAGAAAAACAATCTCTTAAAACAATTGACTTAAAATTAAAACATTGATGTAAAATAAATAGGAAAACATTTCACCACTATAGTGCAAGTAGAGTAGCCTAAAGTAAATTCCTTCTGATTTTCCTTCTGAATTTTAGAGGGTAGCCTATATGTGAGTAGTAGTTCTCCTAACCATATTCCTTGTATTTAATGTAAAGTTTTGCTTTTTTATGGGTGATGGCTCTTATGGCATGTGAGATGTCAGGCAAATTTGTCATCCGGATGTCTTGAAAAAATGTAACTTGTACAACAGGCAGATAGAAAGATCCAATTTGATAATCCGACCGGAAGATAGCGATAGTTTATTTAATTTGATATCCATGGTTAAGCCAAAAAAGACAAAGTAAGCATTATTTGTTCTTTTGTTTTTCAGGTTGATTTTAATACAAGGATGGTTTGCAGCATAGAGAAAGGTATCATAAAACGACAGCTGCCATTTGCCTGTGTGAAAAACTGCCATGATGGAACAGGCACCAAGTTTTCCATTTCGTTCAAGGGTCGCCATGACTACGAACTAGAAGCCACATCTATGCAGGAAAAGCAAAAGGTTAGTCATCACATGCATGAATATGGCTGACTAGAGGTAAACACAATTTCACACATAGTGTAGCTACACACCAAGTCCGTTACGATTTTTACAAATATTTTACTTTCTATTTTGTGCATATTTCATGCAGGCTGAGGCTCCCGCCATGACAGTAACGTATTGACTTCTAAGTGAATGATGAAGTTCCAAATGAAACCAAGATCTACGCACAGCCTGGTTAGGTGCAGGTAGATTGCAGGAACATACCTAAATAGCAAAAAAAAAGAATGCTCTACCGCACACTGTTGACTTTTACTCAACTTTATTCAGAGCGAACAACGCGTTTCGCATCCACCGTCCTCAGGTTCGCTCGCCTGAGGTGTGAAATTCTCCCGAGACAGACAAACTTAATGTAAGGTATGCCTGCCATTGGTAAGCGATGCCAACAGGGAAAGCTCATAAACTTGAGCTGGTCCAAAAGTCCAGGATGTGGTCTGGGTAGAACTGCCCTGGTTAGTAACAGTCCTGGTCAGGTTCCTCGTCAGTCTGACGTCTAACATATTTGGACAGTTTAACACTGAGTCCTAACTGCAGGAGTGGAGCCCCTGGAGTGATTTCAAGGCTGCCTCCAGAGATGAGCACTGTGATGGAGTGCTGTTACTATGGTTGAGTATGCACTCTGATGAGCACTGTGATGGTGTGCTGTTACTATGGTTGAGTATGCACTCTGATGAGCACTGTGATGGAGTGCTGTTACTATGGTTGAGTATGCACTCTGATGAGCCCTGTGATGGTGTGCTGTTACTATGGTTGAGTATGCACTCTGATGAGCCCTGTGATGGTGTGCTGTTACTATGATTACGATGGTGTGCTGTTACTATGGTTGAGTATGCACTCTGATGAGCACTGTGATGGTGTGCTGTTACTATGGTTGAGTATGCACTCTGATGAGCCCTGTGATGGTGTGCTGTTACTATGATTACGATGGTGTGCTGTTACTATGGTTGAGTATGCACTCTGATGAGCACTGTGATGGTGTGCTGTTACTATGATTACGATGGTGTGCTGTTGCTATGGTTGAGTATGCACTCTGATGAGCACTGTGATGGAGTGCTGTTACTATGGTTGAGTATGCACTCTGATGAGCACTGTGATGGTGTGCTGTTACTATGGTTGAGTATGCACTCTGATGGCCATACCCATTAGCCTTGGTCTGTGGCGCTCCAGTCACAGTGCAGATATGGTGCCCTGTAGGCCTGGGTTTTATCACATGAGGACAGTCTCAGTGCAGGTATGGTGCCCTGTAGGCCTGGGTTTTATCGCATGAGGACAGTCTCAGTGCAGGTATGGTGCCCTGTAGGCCTGGGTTTCAGCCCAGGAGAGGTGACTGCACTCTCCATTCACTACATCTGTGGTGAGGAAGTATGATGGCTTGCTGTGAGGCCATCAGAGACTTGCCCAGAGTATGAGCTGTATTAGTGACCCCCACAGTCTGACCTTTGACCCCTGTGTGATGGACCCCAGAGATGAGTGTGGGTGGCGCCCTAGCATGGCAAAAGCACAGTGGAGGGATTCGTGTGTGAATGCACTTTCAACAAATGCATTATCATTAGTTAAAAATCAAGCTTTTTACGTACTGCATGCTGTATGTTTGTGTAAATGTAAATTCCCCTAAAAGGTTTGCATTTCCCAAAAAACCTTAGAACTCTTGCCTACACATTGCGTCTAAGTCTGACTCAAAGTGACATTGCACCTTTAAGACTGAATACCTTTTATTATTTATGAGAAATTATGAGAAAACCCCTCCCTGTCACACTCAGCCTTCTGAAGCATGGAAAGTGATAATAAGCCCCGCTATACACTATAAAGGAAAAAGTTATATTGTTATGTTTTGAAAGTGTTACAATTACTTTTACAATTTCTTAAATCTCTCTAAATTGAAGTTAATACCCTCATAAGACACACTCTGATTATTAGCAAAAGAGACATTATATCTGCAAAAAAATAATCAATTCTCTCGTCACTATAAAATGAGAAAAATGCTATGCATTTTGAAAAGAAAGTTTGTGTGTTCAATCTAATTGTGACATCAGCAGATAGCCCAGGATGTCCTCTTGAGAGTGTAGTAGGACTCACATAGATGATATAAATGGTGTTACTGGTGTTGACTTATAGTCTTAGACTCATGTCCCTCACAGAGGACACAAATGAATTGCTGGGTCTTAGAGGACACTCCGTATGTATTTTCAAAATAAATGACGAAACCACCAACGCTGTTGATATTATCAGCCTGTGTCAAGCTGATATGATGTGCTTGTGTGTTTTTGCCTATTCTTTGTAGATGCTGCAGTTAGTGAGTCAAATAATCCACAGCAACATCTACAGCCAGTCAGCGGACCGTCTAGAAGATGTGTACCAAATGCCCCCAGAACCAAAGAGCCTCCGCCAAGGCCAACTCCTCCTACAGAAGGGTGGCATGGCCTCTTTTAAATGGAAGAGGTTTGTGTTTGTGTGTGTGTGTGTGTGTGTGTGTGTGTGTGTGTGTGTGTGTGTGTGTGTGTGTGTGTGTGTGTGTGTGTGTGTGTGTGTGTGTGTGTGTGTGTGTGTGTGTGTGTGTGTGTGTGTGTGTGGCTGCTTCTTTGACAATAGATTGAATAAATAGGAGACACCCTATCCACCCTAAGTTTTGTCCCATGTTTCACCTTCATGTGTGTGTGTGTGTGTGTGTGTGTGTGTGTGTGTGTGTGTACGTGTATGTGTGTGTGTGTGTATTTATGAATATGCATCTAGCCACTCCATCTTTTCGTTCATATCAAGCACACTTTTTCTCACTGACACTATCCAATCGTTCTGCTTACCTATGACTTGGGCTTATTCTAGCCCAGTGGTTCTCAAAGTGTGGCGCGGGTCCCTCTAGTGGGGAATAGAGACATGACAGGTGGGGCGCGAGGAACAGTAGGAAATAATAAAATAAAAATGGTGTCTCTTTAATAACGACTTTCTTTTTTGACATGGAAGATCATAGATTCAAAGCAAAACAAAACAGCCACACACAAACATAAGAGTCATAAACAGACCAACATATTAATTAAAATAACATCCAATTCAGCAGACCGGGAAATGTAACCTGGAACCAAAATGCAAAAAAATATTTGAACGTTACCATTTTGCCGGTTTGATGGGGTCAAGTGGGGCTTGACAATTCCCCACCTCCAAAATGGGGAATGACAGAAAAAGTTTGAGAACCACTGTCTTAGCCCATTGATGTATTTTTTATGATTTTCAGGTACGTGCTAAGACTGACAATAGCACTGTGGTGTCTCCTGGACTGGTAGGACGTGGATTGTAATTAGATCACCATCCTAAATGTTTGAGTTGCCTGGATTTCAGGCCTGGGCTACACCAGGCCCACAAGATGCCACTTTTTCCCAGAATATGTTGATTCACATGTAAAGGGGAACATTCCCATTTCTGTTGCACATGGACATATCGTATTCTGAATATTGCTACAACCAGAATATGGACCTTAATCAAAATGTATGTGCGCATGGAAACTTAGTGACTGAAATGCAGTTCTTATAGGTTGTCACAGATCATTCAGTGAAAGGTCTTTAATAAAAAAAATAATTATTTTGTTGCATATTTACAAGCATACTACAATTGTTGTTAATATTCTACTGCACCCTAGTGGTCATATCACACATAGCAGTCCTTCAATGCCATGACTGTATATTTATTATACAGTGTATAGTTACCATATTTCCTCACCTCACCACAGTGAATGAGAAAATGTGTCTGTTGTCATTCTGTACACATGCCACAACACACCACTGATCTCAGACAAAAACTTAAGTTGGTGTGCTCTTGTAAGGTATTAATTTACTAGAACATGTATACTATGTATGTGAATATGGTTGTGATGTGAATATTCCTAGTCTAGGAATAACAGAGTTGTGTCTTTTCCAAAGGTATGAGGCTCACCTTCATGCTGGTCAGCTGACTCTCTTGTCAACAGATGACGCTGATGCGGTCTCCACTCTGCCCACTGTCATCCATTTCTCGGATGGAAAGGCCAGAGTAGAGACGTCACACTCCTTCGACACGTTTACACTTCACACACATTGTAGCGCATACCAGTAAGTACACATACAGTATTCACATGAAAACACAACAGACAACTATTCACACCTCTGTACACCCATGACATCATTTTTAAAAATATAATATATGTTAGCGTGCTTTAGCCATATCTCTGGCCTACATGTATTACACGGTCATCTATATATTATGTATTAGTTATTGTTAATTGTTCAGCCTGGAGATGGAGTCCTAGTTGACGTTTAACACTGTCTCCCTGTCAGGTTCAGGGTACCTATGACAGATGTAATGAAGACTGCTGACATACAAACAGAGAGGGACTCATGGGTTCAGGCTATTGGAAAACTGTGTATGAACTGGAAATTCTGCTCCCAGTCTGAACCAATGTATGCAGACCTTAAAAAGCTGAGGGCATCCAGGACAGTCACAGGCCTCCTGCAGCATTCTGAAGATGGGGCTCTCTCTGGCACTCTGCTACCGTCAACGGAGGAAGTATCTGACGGAGAGGAGTCCACAGCCCTTACCAGTGTCAGGGCTTTTCCGCTTCCACCAACACCACCACTGGCAAAGCCTTGCAGCCCAGTGTGTTTGCCCACCATGCCTTCAACATCTCCCTTGTACTCAGACCTGCACCCTGTGGCACCATCTCCTCCGGTGCCAGCCCCACCTCCGCTACCCAGTAAGAAGCCCCTGCCAAAGGACCGCACCAAAGCCTTCCACTGGGATTTGCTGCCCCAGGACAAGGTAAGTCGTTATTTATCGTTGAGTCTTACAGAAATGTAGAATGCTGAACTTGGTTCACGGTTCATGGAAGGACTCAGGGACTGTTCTGGGGACAGAGAGTATTCTGATGTTTATGCAAAACTATTGCACTACTAATACAATGGGAAATCCGTTTCAACATTAAATAACAGTACTTTGTCAGTACAACACATGGGAGCTCATGCATATGACATGGCATATGCAAATATAACTTTTCTAATGAATCTTGAGAGCTCTGATAAATAGGAGCTGCTTGTCTTACACCCACATGATATGTTCCTTTTGGCAGGTCTACCAGTAGGTGCCAGAAAAGATACTTGAAATACACAGCAAGCACTTGGAATAATGTCCTTCTTTTACCTTTTAATATGGAGGCCTTCATATGTAGCTATTTTTTGTCATCGTCAAATTCCTTTTGCTGGGCATTTGAAGGACAGATGAAGCTAACTATCTGTCTGAAAGTCTTTGAAGACTTTTTTTACTCTTCAGTTGGGAAGCCAGTGAACATGTAAGATCAGCATATACAGCATGGCAAAATACATTAGTTTGCCAGCTGGCTAACTTTCATCAACTTGCCTTTGTTAGGGAAGTCTGCTAGTTTTTAGTAAAGTGCTACTTTCAGACAATAATTGCATAATGCTTCTTTAATAAACATGCCTGGCTGTTCATTGGTCTCTAGGTCCAGGTGCTTAGCATGTGTCAAGGTAATACACTAGCTAACCTAGTTTTGTCCACTTTTCAACAACTCTTCCCTCAAAAGTATGTCATTGATGTGATTGTCATTGATTCAATGCGAGATTATAATTACATTTCTGCCAGATTTTAATGATTGTAGTTGTAGGACAATGAATTTGGAAGTGTAGAAAATCATGACCATTTAAGGATCAGTAGGTTTGAAGAGACTATGGGCTCTATTTTGACGATCAGAAGCGGATGGTCAGAGGCGTAAAATGTATAGACATTAAAAGTGTGGTCAGTCCACAAGATTATGTGATCAAACATCGGACGCTTAGAGCAAAAAGGTAACATCCTTTAAACCAATGAGAATGACATCTGTCATTCCCTTTAACAGCAAGCAGCGCAACTTCAAACAGCGCATCAGTATTTTGATAGTCAGCGGCGCATTTGAAGGAATCTGCTTGCACGCGAGACCGTATGGAACAGTTATTCCACTAAACCATGCTTTACTAAAACCTGTTTGAGACTAGCAGAGTATAGCCTACACGCATCTGCACTCGTCTATTATTTGAACTCATAGGCACAGTGAAACTAACTTCACCATGGTCTCATAGTCAACGACAAAACAGTTCTACACAGTTAATTTCTTTCACTAGTATTGACTGACAAGGTTACCGACAGCCTGAAAAAGCAACACTTACCACAATAATGTTCGAATGACTGAATAAAAATCCTAAGGATATTTATCCTGCAGAGGAGTTGCTGGTTACATCTCGTAACAGTGCGTCTTCAGCTGTGTTTTATATGCCCCTTTCGATATAGACCAGGTTTTTCTTGGTCAGTGGCGTAATGATTTTTAAAGGGTGTAAGATAGTGACTTTTGGATCATGCGCCAAACCACACCTTATGTTGCTAATTACCACACCCCTGGGTGCAAGGTTTAACAGTAAAAAAAGGTTTAACAGTAACAAAAGTAAAAAAAAATCCACCACTGACTGTGTATAAGAATAAGCTTTGCGTTGCTCTTTGCGCCACCTTCCGCCAGGTGCAAGATAGGGGCCTATGTATAGCATTATTTCATAATGCACATGTCAATAATGTAAAGTATCCCTTATAATATGTCTGTAGTAGTTCTATAGTAGTATATAATACTTCTATATTTTGTATTAACTCCATAATATAATTGCCCTCTATAGTGTTCCCATGATACAGTCTTTTATAGTACTTCTGTATTATGTCCCAAAATACTATAAGATTCCTATCTGTATTATTCCTATAAGATTACTATATTTTGTTCTAACATTCTATGACACATATACCGTATTTTCCATTAGCGGCGCATACTATCTAATTCAGACCTTGGGCTAAATGAAACTACACCCATTTAACTGATATATCCTTTATACATTTACAAACAAATAATTGTACAAAATTAATCAATATGGGGAAACTCATAGGGACATATTTCAGTGAAATTGTCCTGTAATGTGCATGTGGCAAATATAAATAAGACCATAACCCTTGAGTCCTTTCACATGCAATAGTGCAGTAAAAGACAACACTTGTACCTTTTCAGTCGTCTTGAGAAAAGATGCATTCCATTGTTTTTTCTACCCTTAATGTAGATTGACAAATCCTTCTGGACACATGGAGTCAATGGAAAGGCTAAGATTGACACCTTTCGGTTGTTTGAGCAGTTCAAAGTCAAAGTCTCAGAAAACTTTGCTGACAGTGTGGATTCGAGCCATCACATAGAAATCATGTTGAACCAGAAGATTGCACACAACTTCAGTGAGTATCTCATCATCTCATGAAAGATTTATTTAATAAGTATATGCTGTTTCCTCTCAAATCTTAAATTGATATCTGAAAATAGACATTTTAAGTCAAATGCAGTTTTCGGAAGGTCCTCAAGTCAAATCTCTTGTTTCCAGATGGATGGTATAGAT
This sequence comes from Alosa pseudoharengus, assembly GCF_046254945.1. NCBI lineage: Eukaryota > Metazoa > Chordata > Actinopteri > Clupeiformes > Clupeidae > Alosa > Alosa pseudoharengus. The sequence goes on along the minus strand of NW_027468881.1, from coordinate 37,923,126 downwards.
GATATACAATAAATGATTGAAACAAGTCATATCAGATTCATCTTTATAGTCATATAACATGAATAGTCCTGTTTTCCATCTGTTGTCCTAGGCTAGATTTTATTCTTATGCATTTATTTGGGATTATTTCCCTTTATATTCAGTCTTAACCATTATGCGTGCCCAGATTTGTCTCTATTAGTGCCACTGGCTTCTGAGACATGTTCTGATTGTCACGCAATAATAATAAGACTACCAACAGACTTTTGTGCTACTGGTGAAATGGATTGAGGCAAAAACGGTCTAATTCACTCCCCACTCCCTTCACAACAATAGTACTGCATCAATGGGTGTGGTCTTCTGCAGGGTAGTTCGCTTGATGGCCACATGGTGGCAGCATGTACCTAGTCACCAGAGGGAGCCGTTGGACAAGAGTCAAAGGTTCATTTGTGAGTGGAGGGAATCGAATGATCGAAGCTGTGATGTTGTAGTTGGGGAGGCTAAAATATGGCAGGAAATGTGTAAAGATGTTCACAAAACACAATTTTGACAGACTTTAATCTGGTGTCTTTGTTGATGTTAAGCTCCTTATTTTGTTTATCTAAGTAGCATTTAGCTGCCAGCCTTTAGTATGTCTCTGATATGACATGGGTTCACTCCATGTTCTGTTGTTCTATCTGCTATCTGATTTAATCCAGACGGAGTAATTAGGAAACAGTCATGAAATATGCATGTGCTGGTGTCCAGCTCAGAATGTGTGCGCTCTGCTGCTAATTCAGCTGAGCATCAGTGCCTGGCCCCAGGACACACCTAAGGCCTACATTCTCCTGGGCCATAAGCATTAGCTTGTGCCAGGACACACCTAAGGCCTACATTCTCCTGGGCCATAAGCATTAGCTTGTGCCAGTACAAAGCCAAGACTATGCCATTGGTACTTTATGAAAACATGATGACTGATGCGAGTCTAACAGTGGGCAGGTGTTTTTACTAAAGACATCCAGTAGATTATGTTGATCAGCTGGTACAGCAGAGAAAACTGTGCTTTACCGTGTGTGATATTTTCCAAAGCGTTGACACACTTTCAGGTTGTTAAATCAGGTTGTGACTGCACATGCTTTTTTTTAAATCAGATCTCATTGATATAATACAACAGTGAAATTGTACATGTTGCAGAAAAAGTGACATCATAGGATGGGAAGGACCCGGAGAAACATTTGAATTAGATTTGTTCCAGCTAAGGGAGCCCAAAGGACTATAAAGATTACCATTCCAACATCTGATATTTTGAAGACAGTTTGATGTGTCAGGGTTTTATCTTGTATTTGTAAACATCACATCCTTTGTACAGAGTGTCTACTAAATCCTGGGTTTCTTTTCCTGGCTCCAGGTTATTTCAGGATATTTTATTGGTCAAATTACAAAATAAATGCTATGAACATAACTGGTTATGACTAGGAAACCACACTATTGATCGCTGTGTGAGGGCCAGAACACACCAGGCTGGTGTTCGGATGTCTTGTCGGTGTGTGTTCTGCACCATCTCGACCTCTGGTGCTGTGTCTATGTGTCGGAGCCGTTGGTCAATGAGTTATTCTGATTGGCTGTTTACATCCTGGTAGTTAGCGTTTTGCTTCTGGATAACTGGATGTAACAAAACGATTTCTTGTTTTTTTTTGCTCTTCCTCCACTTATTTCTTTCTTTGGGTCTTCCACAATCTTAAGATCCAGGACTGACAATGCCAGTGCCATCTGCAACTTATTATCAAACATTTTTGATTGGAAGTAGATGTATTACAAAACTGTCGGTGTTGAGCAAGAGTATTGTGAAAATGGCAAGGAAGCACTGCTTTGTTTACTTTATCTGTTATATCACAGATATCTTATATCTTATATCTGTGCCCTTATAAACCTGCATATGGTGCAGGTGCAGAGTGCATGTGCTACTTGGCTGTGGACAATAGTATTTGTGATGTATTTCAGTGCAACTTTTCTGGCCAGACATAGGCTACTCAAGGTGACTTGACACAATGCACATTCTTTGTCATGATATTGTAGTGTAAGACATAGGCCTACCTATGCCTGCAGTGCTGTACATGTGTTTCCTACCTCAAGATGGCAACTATAGCAATATTTTGCATTTCTTTTAAGTGCAGTTAAGCGCAGTTTAAGAGGTTTGGGAGGATGAAATGAAATAGGCTGTAGAATCTCACAATAGGAGTATCTGTAAAATCCCTCTTTGTGTTAAATTGTATATCATTTGAAAGATCAGATTGAAAGCACATCAGGATAAATTTGGCACACTTTCTCACATTCTTAATTGCGATAATGAAACAGATGTAACGGCTTCCAGAAGTGGTAACATTTCTGGAGAAAGATGCAAAGAGAAATGTTTTATTTTCATCTCCATATGATACTGTATGTATGTGACTGTTGTGATAATAAGCTTCAAAGCATACGTGTCATGTATGTGAAGATTTTTGACAGCTTTGTATCAAGACTTGTTGTTTTGGCGAACTTGCTGTATGAAATACTTGATGTAGTAGTTGATACGTTTTGCCAGAAAGCCATTTATTGATCAGTTAAATAACATAACTCATAAGTATATATAAGCTCATAAGTATTAGCTGTTTCCACCTTTCCCACACGTTAGAAGCAGTTATAAAGAAATGACCCACTGGTGACACACAATAAGGGCCTAATTCCATCAAAAGCTATTCTGTTGTGTTACATTGTATAAGCACCTTGCTCAGTAGGAGTTGCTCATGTACATTTTGTATGAATCTTGCTGCTGACTTACTCTCCGTTATAACAAACTTCCTTTTATCAGAAGGTTTCTCTAGTCTTGTATGTGTCTCATGCCAGATGTACTAACGTTTTTGCTCCCACATGAAAAACATGTTTTTGCAGGTAAAAACATGGCGTGGTATGTACTGTAGGCTACTAACAGGTCGCACTTGGGTAAAACCGCGTACTGCCTGTCGCAGGAGTTGACAATGCCAATTAGCGCTTTCCGTGTCATGCATTCATAGGAGGGTCAGGGGAAAGTTGGAGTTTTGTGTAAAAGATGTGAGCAGAAGCGTAACATGTGCCTAATTAGGTATTCCTCTGTATGTACGAAAACTGCCCATGAAAGCGCACGTCTGTTTTGTGGTGAAATATTTCCGCCTTCCGCCGTAAAAGGAGGTGTTAATCCAAATTGCAGTTAAATGCGCTAATAAGAGAAACTTTCAAAGACAACCGAATCGCTATTCAGAGCACCAGTTTTGCGTCTTTGTACTATAACAAAAGCAACCTTAGCCTTTGCTGGCCTTTCGAATGTCTTGCTTTCATTTTCACGTCATCCACTTAAACATTCCTACTTTGTAGATTTGACCAATCTTCCATAGCCTATGTGTAGTACTTCAAGTACTTCATTATCTCCCTGCTTGTACATGTATCATGTACTGTATAGTATTATTTCATGATCGCTAAATGTTTTGATTCCTTTTAATGTTTTCTTCAGTTAACTTCATTCAATTGCGCTTGTAATTGAAGTATGCCATTTAGTTGTGACCGTTCGCAAATTGTGGTAGGGGGCGTAGAAAGGCATTGATTACCCGATGAACTGCAAGTTTGATAAATGCCACGTAAACTAAAGAATCACAGCGTGCACTTTCTGCGGGTAGGCCATGGTGCTGATTACGCTACGTTCACAAATGTACGCACATCAGGCCCTCAGTTCTATTTTTGCACTGAACCTTTCCCTTTAAGTGATTTCAGCCACACTCATCATCACAATCATGCACACAGTTACCAAACTCATTACCATTTCTACATATGCACATACTGTAGTCTCTGATGTCAAAGTTCATAGTTAAAGGAAATACTAAATGTTAAATGAGCACAAAAATGGTAGAATCTGAACTATCCATAAGGGAACAATAAAAGAGTTAGCTTGCACAAAACTGCACCATACATATGCATCAATACTGAAAGGGTCCTATGCACACATTGGTTATTGGATATAGTACATAAATAGTTCCATAGTGTAAGAAATGGCTGTGTGCCATAATAGCAAAGTGTAGGCTGTTGTCTATCTAGTAGAATGATTCCACTGCAGAGAGGAGAAGAGAAATCAGTAATACTCTCTGAGCAGCGGAGGTCCTGCTGGCTAGTGTTGCATTTACACCCGTAAACTTCAATCCCAGTATGGGTCACGGCACCAATATGTAACCTGTCTTGTGTTTGACAGCACAGGCCCTCAGCGGACTCCAACTTGCAACCCCAAACATGGTGGTGCAAGCAAGGTGGCTAAACCCCAGGCACGCTCAGGTCTGCGTGTGGTCAGAGTGAGGCTTACTCACTCACAGCTCCGAACCTTTACACTACGTACTACGACTACGACTACCATTACACAAGTACTGATTATGCGTTTTTATACAATTACATTTGAGTAGTGCTGGGATGTCGGGATATTAGTGCCTGAAGCATTCAGGAGGTGACGAAGCAGCATGTCTTGCAGATGGGGTGTTGTGAGCACATGATTGCAGATGGGGTGTTGTGAGCACATGATTGCCTTAGAGCCGTTTGCGGGGGGGGATGTGTGAAGGAGTTGAATCGCTAGGGTTGAAGATGCTATGACTGCCATACCAACAGACCTGCCTCTTTAGTTGAATGTTGCAGTTCAGGTTATTAATACCACTTTTTTGTCTTTGCCTTCACATCTGCCTTATTTCAAAGGTAAAAAAAACCCCTCACTAATATATACAGCATTTGATAGAATACAAATGATTTCAGGGGAGAGCCCCTGGGGTCAGGGAGATGGAAGGTAATTAAGAACAAGCCCTTTTGTGTTTAAAGCTCATATGGAGTCTCTCTCTCTCTCTCTCTCTCTCTCTCTCTCTCTCTCTCTCTCTCTCTCTCTCTCTCTCTCTCTCTCTCTAATACTAGTGCACAGACTTTGTTTTTTATGTGCTGTTTAATAAGGTTGTCTGCTTGTGTGTGTACGAGTTTCTGTCTTTTCTCAACAGACATTTTCCTCAAAAGTTTCCCAGTGCAGCCAAAGGAGCTGCGCGAAAAGCTGTGTATCATTAATGAGAAGGACGGCGGCCTATCTGATGAGCAGATTGCCTCTCTCAGGAGGTGAGGGGGAACTTCACCTAAACCCTATACCTGTTAATGACTGCAGGAATCTATCTTGAACATTCCCACTGCACATGTCAGTCACATTCTCCAGGCATTGAAATTGGGGCAAAATTGTGTGTGTGTGTGTCTGTGTGTGTGTGTGTGTGTGTGTGTGTGTGTGTGTGTGTGTGTGTGTGTGTGTGTGTGTGTGTCTCTCTCTCTCTCTCTCTCTCTCTCTCTCTGTGTGTGTTTGTGTGTGTGTGTGTGTCTCTCTCTCTCTCTCTCTCTCTCTCTCTCTCTCTCTCTCTCTGTGTGTGTGTGTGTGTGTATGTTTGTGTCTCCTCTCTCTCTCTCTCTCTCTCTCTCTCTCTCTCTCTGTGTGTGTATGTGTGTGTGTGTGTGTCTCTCTCTCTCTCTCTCTCTCTCTCTCTCTCTCTCTCTCTGTGTGTGTGTATGTTTGTATGTGTGTGTGTGTGTCTCTCTCTCTCTCTCTCTCTCTCTCTCTCTCTCTCTCTCTCTCTCTCTCTCTCTCTCTCTCTCTCTCTCTCTCTCTCTCTCTCTCTCTCTCTCTCTCTCTCTCTCTCTCTCTGTGTGTGTGTGTGTGTAGCTGTGAGTGAGGTTAATGGGGCGACCCTAGTAGCATTTAGGATATCAGTTAAAGCTACAGTAAGCTATAGTGTGTTTTAATAGGCAGTCCCTGATCTGCTGTGGTACCTGCACTTTAGACACAGTTGAAACGACTCGGCTACAGACAGGGCAGGGGTAGATCTGCCATTTTAAAACCACAGATGGTGTGTGTTATTGTGTTTGCGCTAGGAGGTATTTATGCTGTGTTTGGACACATCAGCAGCAGTAGAATATATGGGCTCATGCCCTCATCAGCGTCTGATTTGTAATGGGCCACAGATTAACACTTTCCAAGAGGTTCTCTGCGGTCAACAATAAAGAGTCGGCACCAGAGCCTTTTATAGGGGCGCTGCTCACAGATTAAACTTTTATGGTCTTGTGTTGGGAGAGATGGACACCATTGAGATGCCCTGGGGGGGCCCTCTGTGTTGAAAGCCCTGAAATGCTTTCCCCGTCCATTCAGACATCCTCCCTGAGCTTGTCTTGGGTCGCTGCATTCTGCTGACCTACCTTGAGGAAGAGGAGACCGAAAGTAGCTCCAGATTTATTTATTCTGGATAAAAACCGCAAGGAATATTTTTTAATGTGTTGTCAGCATGGACTACAAGAATACAATCCTAATAGAAGGCCTTGCAGTGGAGCTGCAATATTAATGCAGGGCAGCTGTAGTCACTACTGCACATCCCAGGCCTCATGAAATAGTCAGTCTCTCAGGCTTTGAGCTGAAATGCACTCACAAGACTTTAAGAGAAGTCCTTTCTGGAGTTCAAAGCCAGGCCGATACAGAGGCCAGCTCAGCCACTTGGCTTTTAATCATCCCTCTTTTACCTGGGCCACACGAAAACAGCAGACAGTCACTTAGGAAAAATGAAAGAGGGGCAAGGAAAGAGTAGACAGATAAGTGAGTGGGCAGAAACAACACAGGGATAAAGTGGGAGAAATATAGTGCTAAATGCTGCTGAATACACAGAGAAACAGGCATGGGCTGCATGCTAAGGAATCTAAGTAGGATTTGGATTGGAGATGAGGAAAATAAAGACAAACTCTCAATCTACAGTGTATAGAGCCCAGGAAGTGTCATTGCAAGATTGTTTTGTATATCAAGAGAATATGCACTCATTTTACTAAATTGTGCTGTCATTTTATTATACTAGTGCAGTGCCCGTTCAAACATGCTATTCCTGTAGCCCAATTACATGCTTGCAGGTAGGCCTGCTTTAAAAATAGGATGATAGGGAAAAACATAATTCCAGGTAAGCATTCAATAATGAATTCAGATAATATAATAATATAATAAATGTGAAGTGAGCAGAATTTAAGCATGACTGCATGTGACATTTTTTACAAATCAAAATGACATAATCCTAACAGCTGTTTTGAGTCAAGGCTATATGCTTAGCCTATTGAATAACTTGATGATAGAGAAAACAAACCATTTTGTGGAATGATGCATCATTTGCAACGGTCAAAAACAGTCTCTGGTGGCCTATAAGTGACATCACACTCTGTCTGCCACTCGTTGCTTGTCACTGGTTATGCTTTGCATGTGTGCTTGGCACTCTGCTTGGCATTCGTTCTTTAATTCGGGACCATTATCGCTCGTTTCAATTTAGGACCTTGCAGTTGAAATTGTCGTTTGCTTATTCAAAGTCTAAAGAAAGTCCAAACTAGCCTGGGCTATTCGAAGTGTCCGTTTATTGCACATAATTTTTTACGTCATTTTGAAGAGCCACTGCATACCTGTGTGTGTTGGCGTGTTGTTGCAAAATCCGCGGAGTCAACATCAGACAACGTCAGACAACGTCAAATTTGGCACTGCACTTACTCATGCCTGTAACAAGACACCTGCCAGTTTGAAATCAGTCTGACAAACGGTCAGCGAGATATGCATGCCACAGACATTAGGACAGACACACAGACACTTCTTGCTTCATAGATAGATTGTGCACACAGCTTAGTACATTGTGTGCTCATTTTACCACATAGTCTGCTCGTGTCAATACATTGTATTCTCAATGGAGTAAATTGTCTGCAGATTTTACTAAAATTGTGTGCATGTTTTACTAAAATTTGCTCTCATTTCACAAAAATTAAGATTAGCGCACAATTTAGTCAAATGAGCGCACTATTTAGTAATGAGCAAACAATTTATTAAAATGAGTGCATATACTCTGTATATACACCAAAATGCATTGACGCTGTCGGGGTTTCCGTAACAGTGCTAGTGTTTTTACTCATTATCTATAAGGAAGTATATACTGCTGTGACCTACAGTGTGGCTAATGTGACATTTATTGTTATGGGAAGTACATATTGCTTTTCTCAGTTAAAATGATTTGGTCTATGTTGTTTGGTTCACTGTAGATATGTGCCGACTGTGGAAGATGTGGAGATGTATAAATCATACAAAGGAGTAGCCTCAGACCTGCACATAGTGGATCAGTACATGCTAGAGGTAAGTGTGATGCAGTCTGATTATGGCAGTGGCACACACATGCCACAGGGACAGTACAGAATGAATCAGAATCACAATCAGAATCAGTTTTTTATTGGCCAAGTATATAGTACTTAGATATACAAGGAATTTGACTTCGGTAGGTGTTAAACTCTCTGTACATTCAACTAATAGACATGTAATAGTTAAACATTCAATATACAATAGTAATAAAGACACATACTGTACAATATAGACAACAACATACATATAATATACAAAATACAATATACAAATAAGGGATCAAGAGCAGGACACATGGAGTGGAGTGGATATCAAGTTAAGTACACATGGAGTGGACTGAACACATCAAGAAGCAGCAAATTAGACAGTGCACAGAAAGCGCATTGTATATTTCATTGTATATATTCAGCAGAAGAAATCACTAATACGTGTTCTTGGATTTCTTTTTTTTCTTTGTAGAGTGAAACAGTCTGATAGAACAGTCTTAAAATGTCCTAACTAAGTGTTTTTCAGAGTAATTAAACATTTGCCTAATGTCTCACGACTTGAACACATTGCATGCGTTGCTTCTGCAGAATGGCAGCCACACAGCCTCCAACACACATGTGCCTCAGATGCAGCTCGAACCAGACTGCAACCACGACACAGCTGCTAGAGTTGAAGGGGCGCCTATTTTCCCCATGTAACGCAAGGGTTATCAAAGACTGCTTGATAGTCATGAATTATGTTTAAAAGGAGACTACATGTGTACTATAGCAGAAACATTCTGTCTAAGTTGGGGCATATCGACCTTCAATACACAGAGACATAGACATACAAATAGAGGCACATGCAGGCAGCCTGACAGATGCTTTTTGTTATAACAGTGTGTGATGTCTATGTGATTTCTGACACATATCACACTTTCACACACTGGTTGGCTTTGTATATCTTCCATCTGCTTTACCACACTGACTGAAGGTCCTACAATCTGCTGTCAGTATCCCAGTGCACACTTTATTATTATACTGCTTGGGCTCTGTTTTCTATTGTACATCAGTTAGATATGGCTGAATGAATTATTGATTTCTGATTGGACAAGAAGCATTCCAAGAGATGGGATATCCTTGGACTCTTCACAGCAAGTAATCACTCCTTACTTTACCTTGAATTGCCATACACTAAGATATTCATTCAAAGTGAGAGACCAGCAATTTAATAATGTAATCTTTAACATTATTATATAAACGCTATTGAGAAAGAAAGTGGAGTAAATGAAGGGTAAAGGAGGTAGCCTCAACATTTTCTCCACTCAGTCTCCGGCCTTGTGCTTATGGGGAAATACAGCTGTGGCCAGGCGCGCCTGCAGGTGTACCTCCATACGCACTGTGCACTGTGGCAATAACCTTTGCCCACCCCACTCCAATTTAGAATGTCAATTAACTTGTGATGTTTGCATTTAGTTATTTAGCATATTACACTTGTATATCAGTTTGCCAAGTTTATTGAGAAGTCACGTTGAGACAGAAATGTGAGAGTTACAAATTAGGAATATGACAGAGGTACATAACATCATTGTAACATATGTCTGAGAAGGCTTTTAGCACCATTACACAGCTTTTCAAGTTAGGACAACAGTGATTTTACAAACCTAAGGCTCAACCGAATTCTCAGATATGCTAGCTTGGCATACCACCTAGACTGTTGCCATAATTTGTCCTATAAATTGAAAAATGAGTTGATGTGTGGAGGAAAGAAGTAGTTCCACAAACAAGTCTGTTTTAGATATCATAACATTTAAATGATATCGGCAAATTACACAAATGTGGACTTCATGCACTTCAAGGTATAACAGCCATTCTGCTTCTTGTTGTGGTTGCATTACCACCTCATATGTGCATGTGTAAAACTCACAAACGTCATAACATCTTCCAGCCAGTCAGAAAATAGTATTTCTTGTTGTGTTATAAGGTCTTGTAACAGCTTAGTAGCATGTGACAGCGACATTAGCTGTTATGACACTGGAAATCCTTAGAGCAGACGTGGCAACTACTGATAATCACATCACTGAATCACTGATAACGACACTATAGGCACAACTCTATGACTAAGTATACAATAGGCTATTTACTTTAATGTAAAGAGGGATCACTGGCTCATAGCTGATTTTGTTTCAAAATATTCCCCCCAAAACCTTTGAATAGCTCAAATGTAAGATAATGGTGTGAATATTAGTGAGATAATATTAGCGAGATAATGGTGTGAATATTAGTGAGATAATGGTGTGAATATTAGTAAGATAATGGTGTGAATATTAGTGTTTCTGCCCCCCACACCCCACCCTACTTTGTCCACCCACAACGTTGTCTTGCAGAACGCTGCTGCTGAGTGTGAGGGTATTGTTCACTTTGATTGAATGATTCTCTGTGAATATGCAATAGTGGAACCCTACGAATGGTAGTTGTAAAGCAGCAGAACTGGCGGAAGTGAGAGAATGAGGTTGGCAAACACACACACAAGAGACACAAGAGGAGATGGAGGCTTTGTAGCTAAATGAGGCACTTTTGTTGGATTGGGGTTTTCAAGGATGGACACTCGACAGAGTGCATAAAGGAGCTGTCTGAGGGGTTGGTCTGAGGCTGCTGGAAAGGCAAGCTAGTGGTTATAGCTGATGCACTCATAGACTACTTGGGGAAATGTGAATGTGCCTGCATTACATGAAGAGGCCTTTTATTGCAACATGTCATAGTACTGTATAGCGAGATTGATGTTTACATTAATACAATACAACATAGTACTGTATAGCGAGATTGATGTTTACATTACATTACATTACATTACATTACTTTGACTGACACATTTTTAACCAAAGCGACTAACAGTAAACAGTTTAAGCTTTTTAAAGCAATTCTCTCAACAATTCTAGGACAATTTAAAAAAGGTAGAGTACAATAAGAATAAGTGCATCAGTGAGTGCTGTCGAGTGTCAGTTCTAGTCAGGTGGTAAGTGCTAGGATCAGCAAGACTAGTTGTAAGTAGTGTTTCACAAGGAGTCTTCTGGGTCTTCAGGAGTTTTTTTGAAGATGGAGAGGGATGTCCCTGTTCTAGTAGGAACTGGTAGCTCGTTCTACCAACGAGGAACCACAGATGAGAAAAGTTTGGATTGGCCTGAGCGTGCCGGTGGCAGAGCTAGACGTTGCAGTGTATCGTTCAGACAATGATAGGCAGGTGGAATCTTTTCAAGGTATACAGTATGTAGACGTGCATTATTTGTTGTCTCTCATAGCAATGTTAATGTTTATGTTAATGTTTTTTGCAGACACTTTTGTCCAAAGTGATGTACAGCAATAATAAGTAATATTACCTAAGCATTATGATTAATACCTGAAAGTAAAGTCAAATACAAGTTGAAATATAAGAATAATAATTATAAAAATCATTATAGAATAATAATGATAAAAATGACCTAATACAGTAATGACAATAATAATATGTTTTTATAATTGCAATAACCATAGTACAACCATGATTCTGTAAACATAATTCATTAATTAGATACAAGGTAAATGGATGAATTTCAAAACCCAAATCCAAAACTAGAACTAGAACACATTATGTGCACACTAAAAGAGTTTATCTCATTTGTAAATAAATAACAGTTTTGTGTGTATCTACGTATGTGGTTTTCAAATAATCAACATACATAAAAGAAACAAACTGTCAATACCTAACAGAAAGAGTGACATTAAAGACTAAAAGCAGTCAAATTGTGGCCATGGATTTCTACAACCTCATAGTACAACCAGATGGAGCAGTGTAATATGCTGCTGTTTGTCAACAGCACCTTGTGTCAGGGTGATAATAGCCTGATTCACATACCCCCCCCCCCCCACCCCCGTCTGTCTCTGTATGTGTGTGTGTGAGTGTGTGTGTATGTTTGTGTGTGTGTGTGTGTCTCTGTATGTGTGTGTGTGTGTGTGTGTGTATGTTTGTGTGTGTGTGTGTGTCTCTGTATGTGTGTGTGTGTGTGTTTGCCAATGCTTCTCTATGTGTACGTACATGTGTTTGGAGGTAAGCCCATAATGGGTTTGAGTGTCAGCAGTGCTCAGGCTATAACATCTAACAGTTTCAAAGGCCCCAGGATAGAACCATGTGCAGTTTGTGGTTAGGCCCAAATATTGATGTTGAACGATATTAATTATGTTGAATGGTTTTTTTTAGATGTGCAACATCTCGTTTCTGAGCTCTCGCCTAGACCTGCTACTCACACTCAGAGAGCTGCCCAATACCATGGAGGACCTGGAACCGGTGAGTAACCAACGCTGATGCGTCATGCATGCACACACACACACACACACACACACACACACACACACACCAAACTCCCCACCACACACATCTTTCATTAGTCTTGGTGCTTGGCGTTGACAGTGTAATTTAAGAGCACAAAGGCCTTGTGAATTGTATGTGTTTATTATAGTGCCTAGATGATTGTGATTGGCAGAACACTCATGTAAATGTGAATGGAAAAGTTTTCTCTTATTAAGACAATCAGGTGAAGTTGGACTTAGCTCTCAGAAGCCTGAAGTGGAAATCAGCATAAAAGCCCTCTGAGGTCAAAGCTATGGTGCTCCTGGGGAGGGGAAAAAGGAAGGAAAAATAAAAGGAAAAACAGAAATGAATAAAAGCCATTTACTAATGCAAAAACCTAATCCTACCAGACTGCTGGCTTCTGAGGAAAGAAATTAGATGGAGTTGAGGTAGCAGATATTTGAATTAATTCTCTCTCTCTCTGGACGGATTTCCATCCAGACATGTATTAGTTAGAGAAGGTAAAGTGGAACACTTCCATTCCTCCTTGCCGCACACAAGTGCAAACAAAAGGAAATTGGTCATCTAAATTCAGCGTCTCACTTCACCTTTGATTTAGAATTTTGAAAGTGTTATCGGTGATGCTCTGAAAGCATCAGCAACCTCTATCCTGTGTGTTCCGCTTACTTGGCTCTTTTCTGCACTGCATTGTGGGTTGATGATTCTGAAACTCAGTGGTAGACACAGACCTTTATGTCATAATTATGGGTATAGCCAATAACAACATTGGTGTAATCCCAGATCTTGGTACTGTAGATGACAGAAAATCATGACTATTGGATTTATAATTTAGCATGACAGGAGGTAACACAAACACATATTAGATAGGGAATGGGGATTAGGAACACTAAGGACAGATTTGTGTCATTTTGGTTGCATTTAGGTCAGGATTTGATATAATTTGAGACCACCAAGCAATTGGAAATGGCAGTACTTTTAAATCCGTTGTTAGGTGTCAAAGCAGAGGAAAACAGCAACACTGTTGACAACAAACACAGAATGTAAACGGTTTAAACAGTGCAGGTATGCCCATTTTGGTTTTGGCTGCTGCCCAAGTGCAGCTCATCTGCAAACAAGCATAAAAAAAACAGTGTAGAGGGCAGTCATGAGGCAAATCTCAACTCTGCTGTCCTTCTTTCCTTCCTCCTTTTCTTATATCATTTTCTTCCTTCTTTTCTTATCTACACCCTGGGGAGGAAACAAGAAAAGAATGCTTGGGTTGGAGGAGTCAAGGACCGGTACACAATAAATTACACATGCTTGCTCACCCAGGTGTCACTTTTAAGAGGCATCAAATACTGATGACACAGCAGCATCACCTTATAGCCCTACTCCGGCCGATTACAACACAGGGCCCTGTTGTCCGTGGTCACTGAGTACTGTCAGCATAGCTGGAGTGGCTAATTGGGAGCTCCGGGAGGATTCCCGGTGGGAGACACTTTTTGCGCTGGTCTGAATACTTTGATCACGTTGCTGTTGAAGTTCATTCTGCACTTCGCCCTTGCGGCACTTCAGCCAGCTGGGCCGTTTGGTCGCAGCTCCGCCTCTCTCACTGAAAAAACTAGTACTCACAAAAACTGTTTGCAATTCGCAACCAAGTCTACATTTGCAGTAATTTAGGGGAAGTGGCACGGGCTTGGTAGGACGAACTCTTGTGTGTGCACGGCAAATGTGTAGTAATTAATTTTACTGTAAGGTAATAACCCCAGATCTCCAAAGCCCTTAGAAATCAAATTAAAATGTGTGTTTTTGAGTCCTCTTCACATGAAGAAAGTGGGCTTTCCCACACTGATAAGTGGTGTGTTGAGCTAAAGCTAGCAGAGTGTTAAAATTTTTATTCAACCTTTCAACCAATTTTAATTATTTTATTTACATAGGGGAGGCTATTCCTATCTTGTAGAAAAGTATATCCTGTAAAGACTCATCCCACCACCCCAGTTACATGTCTGCCTCATAGTGTAGCAGGCGATAGGTGATGTATGTTAGTGACAGTTTTTACCAACTGAACTACAGTGTAGGCTTCTGTGCAGTATCCAACCCCAATTCTGAACTGACCTAGTTAAGAGGACTCCAATACTACAGCTCTTCCTGCTCAAATAGATATCAATGAGGTTTGATATTTTGTTGTTCTCATGATATGGTATGGATGTATTGTTTAAAGTAAGTTATCTATGAATGAGAATAAGTAAGAAGTAACAGGTATGATAAGGGATCAGATTCCAAAAATAATTCTGTGGAAATGCATGGATTCCAGTTTCTTCCAGTAGCAGCAACTGGAATCCATGCATTTCCACGGAATTGTTTTTGGAATCTGATCCCTTATCATACCTGTTCATTCTTACTCGTCGCTCGACTTATCATGACTAAATTCAAGATGGCTGCAAACGCTAAACTTCGTGAAGATACTGTCTGTATAAATCGTCTTGTAAGTAAACTACCAGTGCTTTTTCAAAGTTCTCAATGTCTCGTTTTAAATGTCAGGGCCCTCGGAAGTCTACCAATGAAGTGTGGAGATACATTGAGCCTCGTAAATGGTGTAAAACAGTGATTTATTTGCATGGCTAGCCCGATGCCGAAGCACCACCATTGAAAAAGCTGTTGGTAGCATCGACTAACTAGCGCCAGATTTTGGAGTGCAGGGGACAAGCCGAGATGGGCTATGAGACATAAGTTCACACTCGGTATCATTTTTCAACACACTTTAGGTCAATATCACAACGGAATTCTCCTTTAAGGATTCAAATTGAGGATGTAGTTGATGAAGCTTTTGACATGAGCAGCCTGGAGTATCCATTGGACTACAATTTCTCTCCAATCCACCTACAGGCAAGCTTATTCACTGATGACCACCTGACTGATTCAGTCCTTTTTCTTCTGTTGTCTGAAAGTGTTCTGTGCTACTCCTATCACCTCTTACAGATTTTGAATTTTGAGACCACTTGTTTAGAGCAGCATTGAAGATGCGTGTACCAACGGTTGTAGATGTATATGGTTGAAGATGGCACAATCCCATTGTGCAGTAATCCATTGTGAGTATGGAGGTGAATGGGTCTGGGAAGTTGGACATCTCTGATGAGCCTGTCAAAGAGATGCTATGAAGTGAGATCATGCCTTCACACTTTATTACATCATTATTACCTGTACAAAGAGATGCTGTGAAGTGAGATCATGCCTTCACACTTTATTTCATCATTATTAGCTGTACAAGTCCAGGAGCATGTTAAATGTGATTGACACTAAAACAAGGCTACCTACAGCACCTTTGCTAGATCTCTGAGTTCATATGCCCAGGGAGTTGTGGCAGCCCCATCCTCTTTCCTTAGCACAAACTCTGTTTCTGTCCAATTTCAGCCCTTACTCTAGTCTGGGTTTGGAGTGCCGAGGGGGCTCACAAAACACAAATTGGCTGCAAAACACAAATTAAGACCACACAGCTCACTCAAGTTGTTGCTAGTAACCGTTGATAGTTGCCAATGCTTACCAGTCTGCATGTTGACATCTGGAGAGGCGTTGAGCAGGGTAGACAAAGGTGGGCTCTGGGCAGACTTGTATGGCAATCACACAACCTCACATCTGTCTCTGGCTCCAAATAGCTGTTCAGTCTCTAATTGGATCCAATTTAATCAAGCTGTTTTACTCTAGTACTCCCTCTCCAATGAGTTTGGCGCAATTCCTGCCTAATATTTTACAGTCATGGCTATAGAGATTAGCATGTTGGGTAGAGGTATCTGACCTTTGTTACAATTTTGTCATGTGCATTATTAAATGAAGAATGGGTTGCTGTGTTATAGAGGTGAATGTTTTTGGAACACTTGTGATGTCAAGCAAGCAGCCAGAGGCTGATCAGGCAGGAACTACGGCTTGGTGTTTGGGCCTGGTGCTTCATAAATCCATGTATTGTCTGACATGACAGACTCTGTAAGCCGAAGATATTAAAGAGGATTTACCAACCAGCTGACGGACTGGATGGGAAACTAGCACCAGCTAAAAAAAATCAAAAATTCAGACACAGAAGATTCAGACACATTTACTCCTGCATCTCACTAGCGACAGATTTTATGATGTGTCTTTTTTCCTCCCTGTTTCCCCATCTCTCTCTTCTGTTCTCAGCAGACCATTGTGTTTGTTAGCTTATCTTATCTTGGATTGTGATCAGAGTAAGATGAGAGGAAGAAAGTTTGAAAACTGGTCCAAATTGTAGGTTGATGTTAACTGAGCTCAGTAATGTCTCTTCCCAGACTTGTTCAAAATAAAGCACTTTCCATGATCAACTGTAGGACATGTTATTGACATTGGAGTGGACATAATTATCTGTATTCCATCTTCCTTCTCACCCCCACAGTAACTGGATGGGCTGTACAGGTCATGAAGTTGCTGAAAGAGGATTGCGCCGGCCTCACTAACTATCTCTTTCTGTCTTTGTACCCCACAGTTGATTAACCAGAAGATCCGTATGTGCCAGCAGCTGATTGGCTCTCAGACATTTGTGTGTGTGCTAGAGTACCTGCTGGCTGTTGGTAATTACCTGAATGAACATGCAGGCAAAGACAAGGCTAAAGGATTTCGGCTCTCTTCCCTTATTAAAGTAAGTTATATTCCCTCTCTCTCCCTCTTCCTCTCTCTCTTCATCTCTCCCTCTCTCTCTTCCTCTCTCACTCCTCCCTCTCTCTCCCTTTCCCTCTCTCTCTCCCTCTCCCTCTCTCTCTCTCTCCCTCTCTCTCCATCTCCCTCTCTCTCCCTCTCCCTCTCTCCCTCTCTCTCCCTCCCTCTCTCTCCCTCCCTCTCTCTCTCTCCCTCTCTCTCCCCTTCTCTCTCCCTCTCTCTCCCTCCCTCTCTCTCTCTCTTTCTCCCTCTCTCTCCCTCTCCCTCTCCCTCTCTCCCTCTTCCTCCCTCCCTCTCTCTCCCTCTCCCTCTCCCTCTCTCTCTCTCTCTCTCTCTCACTCACTTTTTGCCCAGTGTATTGCTCTCCTGCTATTTATTTATTTATTTATTGACCATTGAATGAGTGGTATAAGCATCTAATAAGCATTTCATTACAACTTACATCCGAGGTTTGTGTAAGTAATATATAGTTATATCAGATGAAAGGTCACTTTATATTTAGACACAGCACAGTCCCAGTGCAGTACAGTACAGTTGAGTCCTGGATATCAGTACAGTTCCATATCTTCTGTAGTTGAGTCCTGGAATTTATCTCATGACTTTTCTTTCTTGGTTGCCTCAGGCTCAAGGTGTATGTGCAAGGTTGGTGTTTGCTTTGGTGCTCATTTTCCTGTATTAGAAATTATTTGAGATATTGAAATCAGACAGAAAGAATGGAGATAAAATCAGCTTTATAGATATCTAGGTACATTAGTAGCAGTAACTCTGTAGTAATACATTATTATATTAGGATTTATAGACAGATGAGATGCAGTAGATTTAAGAATAAAAACATTGACAACAATGAATAATAAAATGAAATGAACACACACATAAAGAAATACCAGGGCAATTCCACGGAAAATTGACTTTTTGTCACATCCATAACACCAATGCCTTGGCATTTGTATGATGTGAATGATAACATACATTTTTTGTGCATTTTTTCTCATGTACATTATTCAGCCAAAATGCTCAAATTTCATGTAATCATTCACATCATACCATACCATCACATTTTATTGGCATTATGGATGTTACAAAAAAAGTAATTTTCCATGGAATTGCCCACCAGCATACAAGTCACTTTGTATTTTGTATTCCTGTCTCCCAATCCTTTGTTACCTTAAACTAGTGCTGCTGATGAGTCTGAGCAGTGCAATTCTTTTGAGAGGCTGGCTGCCTTGTTTGCGTTTTTTCTTAATGGTTGATATCTCTCCTCCCCCTAATGAGAGCTGCCCCTGCCGAATGGGAGATGTCAAGGAGACGTTCCTGCGCACAGTCTCTCTCATGCTCGCTTAAGAGGAGCGCTGTGGAGCAAGGCCACGTTGCAGCACCATGTTTAGTCTGGTCTTTAGTAGAGTGTGTGATGAATTCTCAAATTCCTCTCAGTTAGTGGCCTTGGGTGAGATATTGGCATTCCTGGGGGCACACAGAAATGTGTGGCCCCGTGCGCACGCATGCAAACATACTCCGACTGCCAAGGTCTTCACGATTTAAGGTGCTCCAGGGTGTGAATGATTGCCTCATGCTTTCTGCATGTTGTTTTTTTTTTGTTTGTTTGCGTATGGGTATGTGAGAGCAAAACAACAATATGTGCAGTATTTTCTACAGATTGAACACTATCCTGGTTATCTTGTAGTGAAACAGCCCCAGTGTTACACAGGTGGACCTGTGATACATTATGCACATCCTTACAGTCCTAACTCAGCAGGTTGTTTTGCATCTCCTGAATCCCATTTAACACACACACACATCCATGCCACTGTGCAGCTCTCTCAGTTGCGTGGGGTGGAGCGGCACGTCACCTTGCTGCATGCCCTTGTGGAGCAGATCGTGTTGCATGAGCCAGGCTTGGCCACCTTCCCCTCCGAGCTTGCAGAATTTGACACTGTCCCGGGGGGTAAGCTAATCAAAATTTCATCAAAAGTAGAAAATTGGAGGGTTTCAGTTTGGTGCTGATTTGATTGAATCCCTCTTTGACTCTCTCTGTGTGTGTGTGTATCTGTGTGTGTGTGTGTGTGTGTGTGTGTGTGTGTGTGTGTGTGTGTGTGTGTGTGTGTATGTGTATGTATGTATGTGCTTGCATCAGCTTCCATCAAAGGCCTGACAGCAGAGATAGATGGTGAGTATTGTGCTTGCTTGCTTTCATTTACTCCTCAGTATCAACTTCCAGTCTGGTTTTACTACCTCGGTGGAAAGCTCTTATTACCATTACAATGACATGTTGCAGTATACTTGTTTGTGTGTTTACCAAACACCTCCAGCAAAATTGCATCAGTTTCTTGCATATTTTATATGTCTGCCTGTGTTTTACTCAGCTAAAGCATTAGCATTAGCATGTTCCAAGAGCCATGTCAAAGAGTAAAGTACAGTAAGTACTCCTGAGTCAGCACTGCACTGTACAGTATACATTTAACTGTAGTAACAGCTACTGTAGAGTAGTACACATACTGAGTTGTAATTGGTGGTGTGGTACTGATAATGTGATGGCTACTGTGTTTCCTCCTCCAGTTGTGAAGAATGAGCTTCAGAAGGCTCTCCAGTATAAGAGCTACACCAAGAAGAACCCCATTCCCCAGCATCCCAAATTCTCCAAAGACCTAAAGGTGATGTGTCTGCATCTGCATCATAGGCTTTGCACAGACTACATGCATTATGTATTAGCACACAGTTACAGGAAGTGACATTTGTTAGCTTTTTGAAAACATTCTCGGACTGAAAAATCACACTTATAATTACAATCCATCATAATGTCAGGGACACATCTACTTAGAACAGATCTCATAGAAACTCTGCTATCTAGTAGCAGTTCTCACAGACTCGTTTCACCCCCTTTGGTTTTCTTTTAATTTGCTGCACTGCTGAAATTAATATGACTGAATATGAGTGTCGAGAAAATGCTCATGTGAGTCACGGCCAGGGGAGATTTACAAAGGATTCTGGAGGCTGGGGACCGCAGGGCTGGGGAGTGCAGGGCTGGGGAGTGCAGGGCTGGGGAGTGCAGGGCTGGGGACCGCAGGGCTGGGGAGTGCAGGGCTGGGGAGTGCAGGGCTGGGGACCGCAGGGCTGGGGAGTGCAGGGCGATGAAAGACTGGTGATTTAATGGTGCTGCCGGCTGGGCAGAACACTGTTTGCATTTGCATGGTGAAGCTTTTGTTTTGTTAAAATGGGCAAAATAATAATGAACTTAGAATGCATATCTCATATGTTCAGTTCATTACAGTGCATGAAAATGCACTGTACTGTTCTTCCTAGGCAACTTCTTATTATTATTCCGCTTACCACTTTTTCTATACACAATTTCTCTTGAACAGTTTAACTTAGAAACTTCATTCAAACTTTGTAACGTAGGTCTTCAAACAGATCGGGTTGCTATGTCTTTTCAACTTTGAAACTTTTATACTTTTTAAACTATTAAAGAAAAACGTTTTAAAAATCCCCATAGACTTAACATTGCCGATTATGACATCATAATACGGCCATTAACCCTTAGAACCCTAAGCTGTTTTTAGGGCATTTTCACTACCTTTATTCATAAGGATTTATTCTGGTCATTGTAAGTGCCACACACATATATTATATATTGTTTTTTTCAGGAGAGTTTAGGCTATTCAGATCTGCCATCATTTCATGTATTAATACCAGCATTGATTTTATTTTGATTTTTAAAGAATTAAAATATAAAAAGTGTATTATAAAAATTATTATATTTCGACATGTATCTCACCACTGCAAGCTCACAGCTCTACATGCATTTCATGTGTGTGTAGGGCAGACTGTCCTGAATCGGGCAATATAATTGCCATGTTGGAGGGATACTCTGGGGCTGAGCAATTTACAGAAATATTTGCTGTGTGATTTACGGAAATAAATGCAATTTTTTATTTAGTGATGAAAAATGACCTTTCTGCGCTCCATACACGAACTGATCTGACCTGACTTGACCCGAGGTGTTAGCCTGCGTGCCTGTGTGTATGCAGTCATAATAATTCTCAACTCTTTACTGGATTGCCATGAACAAAGTAAAGGCAAAAAAGGTGTTTATTTGTTGAACAAATTGGGATGCAATGTGAGCCTTGAATTGGATGACATGCAGGAATTTGCTAGGATCTCAAAACCGGAATATGAACATGCTTTGCCATAGAGAAACACATGATAGCATTGGATTATAAACATGCTTTGCCACAAGAACAGACACAAACGTGGGGTAAGTCCAGCTATATGAAGTTATTATTTTGCTGTCATTTCGTCTGTTTTATAACCCAGAAGGATGTACTTGGTATCAAATGATAGCTCTGAGTCTCCTCTTTCATCTGACATGCGTGGCATATCTATGCTATCACGGGTCCGCGAGTAATTCAAACGAGAGTAATGAGTGTGCAGCGTTGGTTTGTGTACATGACGTTATTATTTTGCAGTCACTTCGTCTGGTTTTATAAGCCAGAAGGATCGATAAACATGGTACCAATGGATAGCCCTGTGCCCCTTCTTTCATCTGATATGCTTGCCATATCGATGCGATCACGGGTTCGCGAGTAATTCAAACTAGAGTAATGTGTGTGCAGGTGAATGCAGAGAAGTATAGACTGTAAATATGATGCA
>NW_027468881.1:37743863-37896363 GCF_046254945.1 Alosa pseudoharengus | reverse complement strand
TCCCATGGATGCCAAAGCTGCTAATGCACAGCTGTTCAACAGCACAGGCTGAGTCGGGCGACGTCTGCGCCAACTGACACCTCTCCAAATACCCTCGCATGACTAGACGCTTCTGGACATACTTTGTTTGTGCGGGTCCGACTGCTATGACTGTGTCATCTGCTCTCAAAGAAAATATCTTTGTTGCATCTTAAAAGTGAGGGTAACAGCTGCCCACACAACTCCCCCTGAGAGCGTTTCTAGTTTTCTGTTTACCCATTTGTTTGTCCTCTGGACTTATAAGGCGGTTAGATGGCTGTTCTTGGCTCATGACATGTTTCAGGTGGTATAGATGAGCACAAAGGTCACTCAGACATTTGAAACAGGACAAAAAAATCACTTCCTTTAAAAGCAGTGAATACTTGGTCTTGATGAATATCAAGCCTGGCTGGAATGCATCATATGTACACTGAAAAGCTTCTTCACAATAATATTTTCCCTCATGGTCAAGCCCAGAAATAAAATAGTCTGCTTACTTAGGGTGTTTCTTTGTATGTGCTTACTTGAGAGGTTGAGTGTTTTTCATTCATATCCTGTATAATCAACCTTTCTGGAGATTCCCTCTAGAGAATCCCATCCAAAGACACAGTTACAGTTCTCGTTCAAATTGCAGTCCAGTGCAAAGCCTGGGGAGGATTTTACAGGAACATCTTTTTTTCCAGGGAACATGACGTTTGTTATAAATCAGGTTCTTTCAATACCCCTGTTATTGTTCTCTCAATTCTTTGTAATGTTTTGTTGTCCATGTGTGCCTGTATCCCTACTGGGCAGTACAATGTACCTGTATTTTGGTTGTTTGTAATATGAAAAAAATAACTGCTGATGTGGCCATAGTTTACTTTTTATTTAGAAGCAGAAGTACTCACACATGACAAGTATTGTTTTTCATTTCAGGTGATACTGTAACTTATTTAAAGGTGGAGTGTGTAGGATTTATTTATAGATTGAACACGTCCAAGGGAATACATCCAACCCTCCCTTTTCCGCTTCTTTGAGGATGGACAATCTGATTTCTAAGGGGCGTATCCTGCAGTGAAATGAAACTTAAAGGAACCATATGTAAGACTGTGGCCAAAACTGGTGCTGCAATCACTTTAAAATGACTGTAGAGCGTTGTATCCCCCCCCCCCCCCGACTCGAGGTTGCCAAACTGGATGCCGAAACACTACTGACTTTGTGATTAATAGACAGTGTTTGGAATAACGCCGTTTAAAAGAACGGCGTTAGGTAACAACGTTATTTTTTCAGTAACGGGGTAATCTAGCGAATTATTTTTCCCGTCGTTACAACGCCGTTAACGTTACTGGACGTTAAATGCGGTGCGTTACTATGCATTGATTGAATAAACTGTGTAATACGAACGCACCCCTGGCCACAGCTAGTGAGGAGGTGGGTTAATAACGACGTACACTGTAAGAAATTATCCCGTAAAAAAACAGGAATCAACTGGCAGCAGAGTTTCCAGGAGATTCCTGTTATTTAACGGTGCCCTGGTTTAACGTTAAGTTAATGTAAAATAACAACATTAATTTCCTGTAAATTAACAGGAAACAACTGGCAGGATTTCCAGGAGCTTCCCGTTGTTTAACGGCAGACTACCATAACATTAAATTCCTGTATAACATAATTTTCATGTTGGGTAACAAGAAAAAAATGTGATCTTCGCGTTAGTTACACAACAGGTCTTTATTTTTTTACAATTACAGGAAACAAGTGCCATATATTGAGTTCATCCACTCTCAAATCAACATTTTAAAGATAAAAATCCATGTTTTCACATCAGTTACTTATTTGTAATTTAACAGATATTTTATTTCACAGCACTTACTTGACAGTCTAACAGTAAAGTAATCTTTTTGAAAGATGAAGGGACATGAAGCAAGATAAATAGTAATTTTGGAAAATGTAGACTGACTATAATCGTATTTCAGGATCAGGGAATAAGACAGAGAAGAATGATGGAAAATAAAAACATCGCATTAGGCTCGTGTATCATGTATGAATGTAAAATGTAGATACATAGTAGTATTTTGAAAATCGGATTTCAAAGAACAGGCAATAAGACACAGAGGAATTACAATGGAAAACAAAAACATTTCATTAGGCCCGTTTAAAATGTAGACACACTATCTAGTTGTATTTTGAAAATCGTATTTCAAAAAACAAGGAATAAGGTACAAAAGAATTATCATGAAAAACAAAAACATCGCATTAGGCTCGTGTATCACGTATGAATGTAAAATGTAGACACGTGATCTAGTTGTATTTCAAAAATCGTGAATAAGGTACAAAAGAATTATCATGGAAAATAAAAACATTGCATTAGGCTTGTGTATCACATATGTATGTAAAATGTAGACATGTTATCTACAGTAGTACTATTTCAAAATCAAATCACAGATAATTATCAATATCATTGCATCGCATTGGGCTTGTGTACATGTGAGAATGAATAAACTGACAGATTATGTCCAGAAGAATTTAAAGTACAGAGATTAGTATAAATGATAATCAGGGAGGAAATCAAGTAACATTCATGAGAAATCAAGTATAACATTCACTTTACTTATTAGTGATTGTTCTTAGGCTTCTTCTGGGCCTTTTTTCTGTGAGAGAGAGAAAGAGAGAGAGAGAAAGAGAGAGTTACAAAAACTGATAGGGTACACTAGGATTCATGTAGAGGAAAATTGTGCCAAAGTGAATGAATCGGATGTGAATTTGTAACGTTAAAGGGGTGGTTCAGGATTTTGGACATAAGACCTCATTTCCAAGTAAGCAAGTGTGATATTTATCAGTGGAGACCGTTTTCGGGTGTACTTTGGAGTGGGTAAGACTGTTTTTAGTGGCAGGCTAGCACATACCGTTGACTTGCGCTAGCCTAGCACCTGCGAACTCTGCAATTAGAAGGACTGAATGAAACGTGTTGAAAACGGTCTCCACTGATAAATATCACACTTCCTTACTTGGAAATGAGGTCCTATGTCCAAAATCCTGAACCACCCCTTTAACACACTTTCTCACAATGAAATTAACTGACATTTATTACTTACTGTAACTGCATTTATATTTGATTTAATCAGTTGTATGAAGTAGAAGTATAGTGTTCTGAGGTTATTACAGCAGTACTATGCATGATTGCTCTCTACAGAGGGTGTAATCCTGCATAGTAGTGCTTATAACTACATAGTAGACTACTACACAACCCCCCCAATACATACCACACATAAAACAAATTCTGGTTCGAAAGTGTGACATGAACTTACCTCTGGATGAATTCAAGGGTGCACGCTGCCTCCTCCTGATATTGCAGATTCAGAATGTAGAAGGTGGAGAAACATGTCGCAAGGCCTGTTAGAAATGTGGCGAGGTTGGACCCTTCACAAACGATTAAGGATTCAATGCTGACCATCCACTTTTGATGATTACCTTGTCGTTCACCAGAAAAAAATAATTTATCATATTCAACTTAAGATATAGATCCACATGTCAACTATGATTAGATTCATTTTAGGATTTTGTCCAAACAAAATTCAATACAGAAAAAAAAACATTTAGTATTCAAAAGTTGATTTAAATATGTATATGTTGATCATTATTACTCTAGTGAATGAAAACAAACATACCTAGTAATATCAGGCGAGGCGTCACAGGTAGGCTTGGAAGACTCAACATCAGCTACGGTCGCACATCCCTTAGCAAAAGAAAAGAAAGGCACTCAACAACTCTGTGATGTGATGTGTGTGTGTGTGTGTGTGAGTGAGAAAGTGAATGTAATCTCTGAGTGTGTGTGTGTGTATGTATGTAAGGAGTGAGTGAATGTGAGTTGTCTGCAAGGTGAGTATGAAAGGTGTGTGTGTGTGTGTGTGTGTCTGCCGTTGAATGATTAAAAGTGATGAGGCGGGTGTGATAAGATGTTTGTGTGAGGAATGTGTGTGCAAAGTAAGGGGGCTTGCTTTTGAAATAGTGTCCGTCTTATCAAAACCACATTGTTTATGGTTTCTATATATGTGCGTCTAAAGACCTAGATAGATAAATAGATAGATAGATAGATAGATACTTTATTGATCCCCAGGGGAAATCCAAGACCTGCATGTCTCTTAAATTTTATTTGCCAATATGGAACACAGCATGGAAGGTCTATATTGGGTATATTGTCATGAATTTAGGTATGGCTCACGTAAATAGACGCAGTGGACTGATGCGCACATATCTGACATGTAAACATCTTCCTGTTGCATGCCGCTAGCTCAAATGAACTAGCTCAAATGAACTGGGAGGAATACCATACGCGTGTCATGCAACCACCTCTGCTATGGAGAGCTAGCTAGGCTACTAACTAGCATTAGCTTTCTAAACTGAAGGACTTAACACAACTTTAAGTAATTACCAGCACGGGCGAAATCCATGCATACAAGTAAACACTGAAAGCAGCAGTCAACACTGATCCGTTTGTGCCATATTGTTTATTTGGCCACTGGTTTATTAAACTGATGATGCTAAGCAGACTTAGCTAGCAAGCACGTGTTATAGCAGGTAAATCCCGCGAGTCAAACTTTCAAAAACTACGCATACCCTACACATACCAATACATTTAGATGGCTCCAGATTGCATTGAAGAAACGTAAAATTTGATCGACAAGTGTAGTGATAACGATAACGCATGGCTTAAGAAGGGCGAAAGCGCGGTCTTGGCTAGCTGAATAGCACTGCTACTAACTTCGTTTCAGCAGGGTAACATTCAGAGATGTTGTATGATACAACTTAATATAAACATGACCAGTGTGCTTTCAAACGTTGTATTTCTGGTCAAAGGTGACAGATAAACTCACCTTATTGTGTTGATGGCTTTCGATGGGTTTGGGTATGATTCCAACGTATCGTCTTCTCTCAGCAGACAGCTTCCCATCACCAGAACGAAGGTAACGTTAATAGATAACAGGAAGTACGTGTGTTCCAGAATAAACATGGGGCGTGGTAAATAACAGTGTTGGAGCCTGATTTTACATATTAGTCTTACTAATGACCGGAAAGTCCTGTTTATTAAAGAAAACCGGTGAATAATGTTAGAATCTGGGTGTAAATTTACAGAAACTTTTTACAGTGTAGGCGATTATAATTGGTCATGTTCAGAGTCATGTTTCATGATAGCCAATCAGAGCCAGTGTTTTTAGGGACGCGTCTAGATTTCTAGGCTAGAGGTCAGGAGCAATCCGACAATGAAAAGTTGGCATTTTCAAGGTGGAGATATAAGCACTACTTCAAATTCATTGTGGTCAAAGGCAAGAACGTGCATGTAATGTGTACATTATGTCGAAGCAAAGACTTTGTCGACATCCGTTGTAATCTGTAATTTAATGAAGCATCTCACACACGCATCTAAAGCTAGTGGCCAAAAAACACCGATACCTCCACCACAGATGATAGCTCGCCATCCACTAGCAAAGAAGGACTCGGAGCAAAGTCCTCCAAGCAGCAAAAGCTAGATCTTTCTGCCTCACAACAAAAACCTATGACACAGGCTGAAGTCAACCGTAGGTCTGTGGATGTGCAATATCTTTGAATTTCCCCTTGGGGATCAATAAAGCATCTATCTATCTATCTATCTATCTAATAAATATCGAAAGTTATGTAGCCTACAAACACCTGTCTGTTCTACTCATTTCAACTGGCTGCTCAAAACTGCTCAAAAAATGTATGTATATGTCCAAATTCTTTGACATATAGCAACTTTTTTTTTGTAACAGTGACGCAAATAGTTACTTTCCCTGGTAACAAGTTACTCTTATCATAGAGTAATTCAGTTACTAACTCAGTTACTTTTTGGAACAAGTAGTGAGTAACTATAACTAATTACTTTTTTAAAGTAACATTCCCAACACTGTTAGTAGATACTGTAGGTCAGGTGTGGGCAACTAATTTCCCCAAGGGGGCCACATGACAAACTGGGACTGTTGAGGAGGGCCGGACCCAAAATACCGAACTCAAGACTGAACTCAATTCTGTCTAATTCTATTCTGTTCGACCCAGACATAAGAGACACAAAACTTTGAAAGGTTTACGCCGACTTAAAGGCAACTACATTGTGTCGACGCAGAAGCATAAATTCTATTCACTAGCACATCAGTGAGGGTGTTTACATCGTATGCATCCACGCACAAATGTATGGGCGTACAAATAGCAGTTGCTTTCAAAATAAAAGCAACAATATTGATTTGCGTGCTCTATGCTAGGCTCTTGACTAATGTTCTTTCACGGACCTTACGCGGGCCGGTCAGGGAAAGCCCACGGGCCGGATGTGGCCCGCAGGCCGTATGTTGCCCATGTCTGCTGTAGGTGGAGGGTGGCGCATCAGGCCAAAACACAACATGACATGACAAAACACAACATCAACATCAGTTGAGTGCTGCAATTTCACTTTTTAAATGACAATATCCTGGCCGGACTACTGTTGTCAGTGATATAAGTATTTGAAATGAACATGATTTCTTAATGTCTAGTGACATATCAGGGCCATTTTATGATTAATTGAAATACATTTCTTACATACAGTTCCTTTAAGTTGGTACATTAAACCCTTAACCTGGAAGTATAATAAATACATCCTGCAAGCAAAGGTCTTAAATGCTGTTGTTTATTCAGTTTAAAACAAAATACCTTCTGTGTCATTTAATACGGACTACATCAGAGCAGCCATTTTTTGTATACAAAAGTGGCGGCGCCAGTTGTCCTCTTCTGTTTGTTGTCACCCATCCCATGCTGGATAAACAGTTGTGATTGGTTCCTGGGATTTCAGTGATGTTTGTATTATCTGCTTGAATGGGAGGGAGGCCTGATGGATCTGCCAGAGCAAATTCAAATGTGTTCTACGGTCCGTCTGGTCTCCAAGCTAACTCTTTTATGCTAAATAATAGAATCTTCAATCTATAGCGGTAGCGGGACTGAATTCTTTTTTTTTATTATTACTTTATTTAAATATACAAGGATACAAGGAAGTTTATTGTCACATGCATATAGTTACTGGAAGTAAGAAATGCAGTGAAATTATGTCTGGTGTCAGCCTATTTGTGCATTCATGGGGGGGGGGGGGTGGTAAAAAGTGCAGTAGAAGAGGGGTTTAGTAGATTAAGTGGCAAGGGCTGCATAAGAAAGGTGGGGGAGGATTGGGGGGGGGGCACCAACAAGGAGCACCCAAGAGCAACATATATAGTGCTTTCATTTACAATCCAATCATTATGACAGGTCTTCTTCTACTGCACTACTATTTAACATTTTTACATTTTGCCCTTCAAAAATAGACAATCACCAACAGAAACACAACACAAAGGGGGACTGAATTCAAGCTGTCACTCTAATGGAAAACCTGAAAGGCCCTCTCTAGCTAGTCGTTTTGTTTGTCCACTCTACTACTGTACAAACATGACGGCCTAGCATGGAAACTCCATGGAAGACGACCCACTCGTATATACAGCATATTCAAATATGAAGAGCTCATTCTAAGCAAACGAAAACAATGATTAGTTACAGGTGATAATACCCCTTACAGAAATGTCAGGTTTCTGGCGGACAGTTACTGCTACATTCTACGCACTGCATTTAAAGTTTTTTATGTGCACATATGTTCATTGAATACTGCAGTTCCGAGTTTATTTAGTATCCTAAAGTCTGTGGTGTTCTTATTACTGGAACAGACAGTTACATTTTTTAAGTATATTTTTTGGCCTTTTTGCCTTTATTTGGAGAGGACAGTGAAGATGCAAGTGGGAGAGAGAGAGATGGGGTGGGATCAGGACATGACCGCAGGTCGGATTTGAACCTGGGTCCCCGTGGGCACTTGGACCCGTACATGGTACGGGCGCTGTAGCCTGTTGCGCCACAGCGCCCCCCAGACAGTTACATTTTAATCATAAGTAGCAAAAAAGGGGAGGCTGTTCTCAGGAGATATACACGTTTCAGGGCATATATATGTACATATATAAGCTGTTAAAGAAGCTTTGCTGGAAATGCAGTTTATCATTAGCCTGGAAAATCCAGACCCTGATAATCTAGAAAGATTAAGGGTCTGGCCAAGAACAATGTAATGGCCCAACTCGAGGAGCGGCAACAAGCATGCATTTAAAGATCTCACTGCACGCAACACTAGACCATGTTTACTCTGAATGATTTCGGACTTCGACGCAATCGGATAACACTATGACCAATGTGTACTGTCCTCCAACGTTGCAGCGCTGTCTTCATCAGTTTAGCTGGTTCCCCGGAATGTTGGGGTAAAAGTAACGTGCATCATTGCTCCTTGCCAGAGTGTCTCCCAGAGACAATTCCATTGTGCTCTCGCGAGAACTCTGGATTTCCAGGGTAGTTTATCATCTGTACTATACACACATAAGATGAATAAGAGACAGCATGAGGAGCAGAAGGGAAGGCCAGGGTATATGCCACAATGGTAAAAGGAGAGAATGTGAAGGAAGGGAGCAAAGCTGCCAATGTGAGGCTGGGCAGCAGAGTGGGATTGGGGGATAAATTCCACTTTCAGTTCTGTGGCTGTTCTCCTCACCCCATCAGACAAAGGTTAACCACTGCACCCCTCCATACAAACATCTCACCTGCTTTGCTAATTACCTGCCAGCAGCCCTAGGTGTCAGAGAGGTACAGAGAACTATTAGTACTGTGTGAATTTACTCCAGACAAATATGCTATTGGATTCATAATTGTCCACACAGAACATCGCACGCATCACAGAGAGTGGCTTAGATTGACATGTGGCATAGCCATTTGTATCAGCCATTTTGGACGTGTGGACATGGGCCCCATACTTTTTTAAATTATATTTTATTACATTTAATACACAATTTACACAACACACTAAACACATCATAATAACCAGCTTCATAGTTGATAGTCCCCTGCTTTCTGACATGCTCTACATGTATGGGAACAACTTCTACAGCACTGTTGGAAGGCCAGTCCCAGTGAAGCGGTTGCGACAATGCCAAGAAAATCTGTAAGACATAGGAGATGTTTGTGGACTTCAGAAGGAATCAACAGAAGGCTTGGCACCCTCTCAACATTAATCAAACAGAATGGTGTTAAATATCATGGTGTCCATCACTGAGGAGCTGACCAGGTCCAAGCACAGCTGACCAGTCTATACACATACTAAAGACAAGGCCCTTTCACACAGAGATTACGCAAAATTTGCGGGAAGAGGAGACGTCTTTTTGCCGCATCGTGTGTCTGAAAACGAGGTGAAAATTTGCCGGCCTGCTGATCTGTTCACAAGTCCTGGCGATTTGGGGAGCCAGGAGACAGGACCTATGGGTGGGACCAGCTAGCAAATTTAAACGTGACGTGCAATAGGGGGCGTGTAGACTGATATGCGTGGGCCTTATGCACCCTTCAGATGCAGCAGGTGTGTAATTTTCAAAACCATGGCGGGAGAACCGACAACACTTTGGCTAGCTGCTGCCCACATCTTTAGTAGGCCTACCTTGCAGATGCAATTGAAGTTGCTTTGCATCATCGTGCAGTGCTATGCTTCGATAGAATCGGATTCATCTTGCGAGCAACGTCTTCGGACAATAAAAAGTAATTTGGATGAGAAATTGAAGAGAAGCAGGGAGCAGTTGCATTAAGCATTACAATACCTACTCTTGTTCAAGAGCATTATCGCCTGTCCTCGAACAATACAGCAGGCATTCCTAGCATTAAAGTCCACAATATTCTAAACAGGTGCAGTTACCAAAGCAATCGGTATACAATGCATTAAGCATTACAATAAGAAGTGTGATTTCACCGATTAGACGTCCACATTTGAATAACCGCGGACTTGGCGAATGTAAATGAGTGAAGTACACAGGAAGATTAAACTATAAATGTTTTAATAGAAAGAAATGCTTGAACTATTTACAAGTGCAAAATGAAACATCCAACAGTGCAATGTAGGCATATCATAACTATTTACAAGTGGTCATTGACGCTGTTGAATTTTTTGCAGGCTTTTTAATTTGCTGGTGACCTGCATCTTGTCCCGTGCATAGCCGAGGTCGCGGAGTTTTCCGGCCAGTCTTTCCAATATAGGACCATCCTTTACTGTCCCGTTCATGTGGTGCCTCATCTCATCTTCTCCCCTAAGGGCAAGCAGCGTCCGGATTTCTTGGTCTCCCCAGTGTGCCACGTTTTCTTTCTCCTTGTTATTGTTGTTGTTCTTCTTTCTGATCAGCTGTGTGTGTTTTTAAATCTCCCGGTGGTGGGTTGCATAGGTAGCGTCACTAGACACCCCCGCCCACGTCCCCTTCCCACGCCCACGTTCCACCTTTCCGCCTTGACCCATTCACACTGGTGGCGGAACGAAAAAACTCGGCAAAATGTCTAGGGGGCTTGGTAGTAAATTTGGCGAGACCCTTTGTCCCGCCGTTCCGCCTCGGTCTATGTGAAAGGGACACTCGTTCCGCGATTCTGGTACATAAAATCGCGGCAATTTTGCCAGTGTGAAAGGGCCCATAGATAGATAGATAGATAGATAGATAGATAGATACTTTATTGATCCCCGAGGGGAAATTCAGGGGGGTCTCAGTAGCATACAGACATCACACACAACATGCACTTACAGCAGAAATGGTAAATAATGCCTGGCACATGTGGCAATGCATTCACTTTACATCTGCACATCTGCTTACAGTATACTGCATAGGCATATTTTTTGACGTTGTGGAAATATGTTAATATAATACTGATCTTGTATTCTTTAAGTATGTCTTGTGTTTTATATCTTTATATAGTCTAGGCATAGACTGGGCATTTCACTATACTGTACTTTATATAATTGCATGTAACAATTAAAATGTAATTTGATTCAAACTTTTGATTTAAACTTTTTTGCTTAGTACATAATCATAATAATTTATTTTAGTATTGACTTTTAGTTTTGCTCTACTATGTACTATAGTAAAATGTAAAAAACATAAATAAAAAGGTGTGTCCAAACTTCTGCATGGTGTTGCATATAAGTATAATTAGTAGTAATAGTCTATCCTGTTGTAATTCTATATTAAGCATCCCCTTTGTACCATGTTAAGATGTAAGTGTGTGTAGGCCTACACTGCACAATCTTTTTTTTTTTTTTTTTAAATATTAGATCCAGAGTATCAGCAGCATGACTAATCAACATTTGCAATACAACCAAATCCATTTCATGAGTAGCTGTATCTCAGGACATCCCAACTTCTCCGCATTTTGCACACACGTGAGGTAACACACATAGACTCCAACATCCATCATGATGTGGCCTCAGAAAAAGATTTGATTTTGGTGCATGAGGCACATGTGGTGCTGCTTAAATTATTTTTTATTGGAAAACTTATTGGAGCGCCAGATCGCATGGACAAATGGGCCTCATTTGTCAACAGTACAGTATTTTGCAAATAACACATTGTGTGACATTGTATGTGTGCACCCAAGGACTCAAACTCCTGACCCCGGAACTTTGCTTGTTGAAACAAAACAATTTATTCAAATTAACTGATATTTTCTTTGTCATATCTCATTCCAAAAGTCACTGCATTTAAAGTATGAATCCATTGCTTCAACGATCTACATATTAATTAGTCCAGATTACTCTTGTGTGATTGCAGTCAAGATGGAACAAACACATTTATAAACCTGAAGAGAATACGGGATGGCTTTTTGGATTCTATCATTTGAATGATTTTGACTGAATGCCAACAACTAAGCTAGCTAATGCAGCCAGTGTACTAATGAGCAAAGTGCAACTCCACTTCAATAATTCTGTAAGTTAAAATATCTCAATATCAATCAGATATCACAAAACCATTGTTCATACTGCAGGTTTTGTACACAACTAGCTTAAAACACTACATGTTGTTGTTCTAAACACACCTTATTCAAATTTAAATAAATCATTTAGTTAATTTATCATCAGGACTCTCTTTAAGAAAAGATTATCTGAGAGATAAAACATTAACATGAGCTTCACAGTCTTTTATTCACTTCAATGTTCAGCAATTGACAGTGAAGACTAACACATTAGCAAAACAGCAGTATAGTGTCTGGTGTTAGTGTTTATCCTATTTTATTTTTCTCACTGGAGTACTTCAATATCAATTCATTTTGTATCATTACTCATCAAATTATGCTCATTGTTGTCACATGATGATTGGTTTATAATTCAATGTTCATTATCCTGTTATTACATTTGGATAACTTTCTCTTATCCCTTCAACTTTGGTGTGTTCACAGAAGTCTTCTTTCATTGAGCATTGTTCTAAGAATTTTGCCTGTTTTCTTTAGCTTCTTTGATGATAAAATGTCTTTGTGGGGATTGTCTGTTTGAAATGAATTAGGAGTGCGCTGCTGCCTGAATATCAATGTGTTTGTTTCCGTCCCGACAAAGTCAACCCAAGAGGTACAGCTGGAGAAGCCTCTTCACCTATCTCTGAGGGAAGAAAATATCTGTACAGACTCACAAATCTCTCCTCCCTATCCCCCCATCATACAAACACAGTACTTTAATCAGTCCCACATTTGGAAGCAGGCTCTTATGATCAGGAGTGGCACAATGGGATTCATAAGAGGTCTTATAGAGAACTATGAACACAGTTTTCTTCTTGATGAAAGGACTGCAATACACAATGGTACAATACCTTCTCCTAAAAAGAGGTGGTGAAACATTTGTCATTTGTCAAGCATTTGGTCATGTAACAGTTCCAAACTCTGGATAGAGGTCTTATGCTACCTGAGTAACATAGATTGTTGCTATTTAAAAATAGATTCTCTCTCTCACACACACACACACAAAGAAGAGAGTACCTGCTGTGGCAAACGCAAAATATAGGTCAGACAAAGTGGATTCATTTTTAGGCTGGTGAGTCGTGGCTACCTGTCGCTGAAATTCCGGGATTAGGTCTGTTTGGTTATAATTTCCTGTCTTAATTCTACAAAAATATCGGTAACAATTTACTTGAAGGTATACTACATAAGAGTGACATGTCACTGTGATGAACACATGACACTGTCATGACACATGAACCCTAACCCTAACCCTAACCCTAACTCTAACCCTAACCCTAACTTGTCATGACAAAAACTGAATGACACTTAATGACAGAAGCGTTATGTCATAAATGTTTATGACTTGTTTATAATGTGTATGACACTCATGTCACTCTTATGTAGATGCCTTCAAGTAAAGTGTAACCAAAATAACTTCTCTTGTATATCACCATCATAACATTTAAAACCTTGTGAACATGATGACTTTTAAAGTGGAGGAGTGAGTCCTCCTCTACTAAATGGAACAAGATGTACTGTATGTTTCAAACTTCTTATGTCAGATTCCAATAGCCATTAGTGGTCATCCATGTCCAAAGATAAAATCATCATGTTAACACTATATTGAGAACTGGCAACAATTATGGCAATTCCCATAGTGCTGTTACATGCCATAACAGCATATATTTCACTTTAATAACTGAGAAAATTATTTATAAGCTAAATTTCACAGAAATATATTTAGGCTGTAGGATTCGTAGGATGATTAACGGATGTGAGACACTTTATCATTATTTGCCTATAGCTCTGAGACAATTAAAATAATTTGAATTTGTGATTTTGGGGGCAGATCTCTGTCTCTCGATTATATAACACTAAACCTGTTATAGCGCAGCTCCTCTTTTGTCCTTGTAGATCTTGTTTTAAGTGCAAAAGTCCCCCTGTTCAAGGTTTCTTCAAGTTACTCGTCATGCAAAGAATGTTTTCTAATGCTGCAGTACATATTTGTAGACGTATTGTATTACTATAATTGTCATGCAAAGAATGTTTTCTAATGCTACATATTTGTAGACGTATTAGTATTACTGTATGTGCCATGCAATGGTAGATGGCCAAATCAACTAAAACATGATGATGAGAAAGTGTTTATGGAGTAACATTATGACAGCAATATGGATTATTAATTATGAGATCAATAACGTGCAATTTCCTGAGAGTGCAAATACTCATAATCCTTACCATCTATCTACCACTGAGGAGTGCAAGAGTCAAGGCAGTTCAAAGACATGAAGCACTGCACAGTTGCTCCAGGGCAAGGAATCAGCCTCAAGAGATATGGGATGTCAATCCCAGCAAAACCATGCTAAGCTCTGACAGTGCAAGAGTTCATTGGTTTTGTTGGATTTCATCTGAGGCTGCTGATGACACACAGCAAACCAAAGCATGTTCTTTTAAAAGTCACATAGACTGCTAAAACGCTTGCTGCACATGGAGACCAGGAGAGAACCAACTAGAAACCACAAAAATGTCCTTCCACTCACTATTAATGAGTCGGTTTAGTAGTAGCCTAGCCTAGCTATAGATTATGTATTGCACAATTAAGTGCAGCCTATTCTTCTAAAATCACTAGGGAATTGAGTAGGTTTATTTTGTCTTTACTGTTGTGTGCTGTTTTAAACTTTCTTTATATATTTGCACAATATGTTAGAAATACCATTGATCCGCTGTCCATGTTCTTTGCACGTTTTTATTTTCCAGTTCACGTGTGTCAATTCTCAGGGAATCCTATCCAAGTTTCCGTCTATGTATAATTGTCTTGCTCACGTGTTGGTGCCCCCTGGCAGAGGTTTATCTTTGTGCTAGATAGAGATGCACACATACCCTAAGCTGAATGCAGTCAACGGTCGACGCAGAGAGAACCCGGGACATTGTATGCAATTCTATAATGTAGTGCTACTTTAACTATTTGCAGACAAACTGTAGCCTAATCATATTATGTTAATGGTGATTATAGAATACCTGATATGCAAGGCACGCATCAGTAAGGGGATAACAACTCCTCCAGCTTGAGTGGGGAGCGACAGAGCAGAAGCAGACAAGGAATGAGTGCGCTGGTTTCTCATCGGCTCTAAACTCCCGCGGTTGTATGCAGGCAAGAGTTCAGTCGCCAGCAGTCTCCTGCGCAATCAACTAAAAGAAAGGGGGGAACATGACCATTGCAATTGTTGAAATTTCCGCCTGCAGCTGTTTATAGCAGTCTGTAAGTTGTAAAAGTCTGTGATTTGGTTCACAGATTGATGTTACTCTGAGGCGCCGAAAGCATCCGAGAGAACCTCTTACTTTCAACTTGCCTTTACAGGGATCTGTAATCATGGTGGTTATTGTATTGGTGCACAAGGCGATGTTCGACTCCATTGTGTTTTTCATCGGCGTGGGCATAGTCGCCAAGCTAGCAGTCGCCCAGAATGACACGGAACCCATAGTCCTGGAGGGCAAATGCCTGGTGGTTTGTGACTCTAATCCCGCCACAGATTGGAAAAGCTCTTCTTCTCCACTTGGCATCTCAGTGCGCGCCGCAAATTCCAAGGTGGCTTTTTCTGCAGTGAGAAGCAACAACCACGAACCATCAGAAATGAGCAACAAAACGAGAATAATATACTTCGACCAAGTAAGATTTTATTTTATGTGGCCAGTTGTTAGTAACTCTTTTAGTTTATTTTCTAAACTCTTTTAAACTTCTTGCAACGAACTGGACATGGACAATATTTGTGATTATAACCTTAGTATATGATAGGCTAATAGATTTTTATTGATTTATTGAATTATACAACTTAACATATAGACCTTTTAGTCATTGATCGTGTTGTAACAATGATTAGAATGTTTAAAAGATTATTAAAAACAGAAAACAAATTTAAGAAATGACTTGATGGTGTGATATTTCTGTAAAGGACTCCTCAAGTCCACAGCAATCAGTTTGGACATTGAACCGACATTCAGTGCTCGTGCCGCTAAATAGGATAGTTGAGTTGATCCAAAGGTGGATAATGTAATACTCAACCATCAACATATGCTATTGTTTGTGTTAACTTGTACCTTTTCACACATTTTTTTGTCTGTATTTTATTGGCATTTGGAACTAATCATTGATTGTGTATGATAATGCTTGTTGGCACAAGCTCTTTAGCCTCAATCATACTCATTACCTGACCCAGTCACTGGACCAGTTGGTTCCACTGAAGCAGAATCAGCCTAATTCATGTGGACTGAAGCATAAGGGAACCTCGTGTAGCTTGGAGATAAAAGTTTCATAGGTTTGTCTATGGGGGGCACCCTCTCCACTTGTCAATGTTGATTCCAGTCAACTAATCCTATCCTTATCAAATGCAGTTAATTCCTCTCTATACCACCCACCTTTAGGGGATTGAAGAGTGTGTGGGATGTGCGTTGGTCACAGTTAAGGGCCTGTTAATGTGTTACGCTCTTTAGTCTTTAGAGATGAATCAGACAGTGAGAAAACTGAGGGTGCCTCACTGTGACGTACAGCAGCTGCTTGTTCACTCTCTGAATACATGAGTGTGCATTTAAAGCAACACAACATAGTTATTTTACCTAAAAATAGCTTCAAACTCATTTCAATACTACACAGGTTTAAAATATGGAGAATGAAGTCTCTAACACTGTCGATGCAAGCCCGGAGCGCCTGGTACTGCTCTACGTAATGTTGTCAGGGATAGGAGCATGACTGTTTTTGTTGGTTTTAAACAATTGGGTACCCCCTCAGCATTAAATGGATAAACGTTGAAAAATGGGGAATGAAAAGGGGATTCCTACATAATGTTGCTTTGAACATATTCACACACACACACACACACACACACACACACACACACACACACACACACACACACACACACACACAGACAGACAGACAGACAGAGAGAGAGAAAGAGAGAGAGAGAAAGTTTGTCACTGAAGTTTGCCAGTTTGTCATTCTGCAGTGGCACACACAGACGGCCTACCTCCTCTTCTGGCCACTCTGCCCTTGAGGACTGGACTCTGTTATTCTGTTATTCTGGGCTTTACGTTTGGCTAAAGGCTGAAAACTGCAAGCTGCTGCTCAAAGCTACAAAATGACCAGCTGTTTTGGCCTTCTGCATCTGTCACTGAGGAGCCAGCCGAGTGCTGGCTGATGAGCCGCTGTCCATCTGAATAACATGGTGTTGATTACTGGTGTGAAAAAGCTAGAGATGTCCCTGAAGGAGCGCTTTGCACAGAGCGTAATCTTCTCCACACAACCAGTGCAGTTTATCACACTAAACTCATTCTCATCTTCCTTCTCTCCTGACTTTCCCCTCTTTCTCTCACTGTTCTAAATTTCAGTTCTCACATTCACTCTTTCTCTTTCTCAATCCCCACTTCTCACCTCTCTGTCTGGTGAATAATGGTCCTCTAGGGATATCTTGAGATGTGTCTGGATTTGGTTTGTCATGACTACCTTATGTCTGAAGATGCATAATAATTCAGTAGCCTAGTTGTTTCCAGCCCATGTGTCTTTCAAACAGGAGTCTACATTCTGATTTAATTTGGTTTAGCATTTCATTTGTTGACATGAAGGGAACATGACATACGGTGGAATGTGCTGATGCAAAGGCTCAAGAGCAAAAACTCTGTGTGAATCCATCGGCACCCTTGTGCACATGATAAGTGTGATAACGCATGGGCAGAGGTTCATTAAGGTATAATTAATGATCATTTATTGTCTGGATCAATGGATTTCAGTGCTAGATGAGGTACATAAGATAATTGTCTTTTCTACACTAGGGTACCAGTTGCTGGTATTAAACAATTAGTCAATGCTTATGTTGACCACACACGTGTACTATTTAAAGTTATCTCCTCGTGGTACAATCGCCATATAATAATAATAATAATAATAATAATAATAATAATAATAATAGTAATAATACTACTACTACTACTAATAATAATAATACCAATAATAATAGATGTTTGCTTCCATTCTTGGTAAATTCCTCTGTAAATTCCCACAGGTCCTGATTAGCCTAGTCGAGGCTCAGTGATATGCCTCATGCACCTATGCTATAAATGAGAAAATGCATCTATCTTGACAACCAGACATGGCCAGATGGGCTAAATAAGCTAGGATGTCATTTCCTCTGTTGTGAAACAGTATGCCACCTGATGTTTGAAAACAAGTCAAATCATATTATTGATATAGCACTTTTAAAACAACTGAGCTGTACCAAAGGGCTTTACAAGATAGACTAAAGAGACAAAAAAACATGCAATAGTCCTATATTACAAACATATGCTATAGGACATTAAACAATAAAAGAGGGATTGCTAAACAAACAAAAAAACTAAAGAGTAAAACAAGATTTAAAAATCAGTCAAATACAGGCACAAACAACTAAGAAAGGAAGCTAAGGAAAAATTTGATAAACAGGTAATGTAAGAAGCCATTTAAGATGAGATGTGAGTATATCAGTTGGCTGGAGCAGGTGGAAGTCCATTGTAGCAGGAATGTTCTGCGCAAAAGGGAACTATACAGTGTTGCCTGTATGTTGACATTTTGAGTGTTTTGTCTATACTAGCAGGACATGAGAGCAGAATATCTTGTGGGCCAGTTTCATTCATACATATTTAAAGTAACCAGACTGTAGACATAACTGTACAATTGTTATGAGGAAAAGTTGTAGAGTATGTCTGATATCTGAGTGTTTGCTGTTGTGTGATGGGTTGGGGGTCTGCTATTGGGGCTGCATCTAGCTTTAGGGCCCTGTGTTGTCTTACTATTCCTCTGATTGACAGTAATGTGTTTTTCATTTGATTTATTTGAATGGCAACTACAGTAGGCTTTTAGGTGTGATGAATTGAGGACATTGCTCACAAAAACATTAGTATGTACTGTACGACTTCTTTTTTATCCTGTGTTCAGCACTTTGAATGTGTGATAAAGCGCTCTACAAATAAATGCATTATTATTATTTATTATCTCTGTGAAATACTGTGTAAATAAGTGTTGATTAGATAAAGGGTTTTGGCTAGCCACAATGGAATGGATTTTAGCCACACAAACTACCAGACATTATCCTTGTCTATGACTAAAGGAAGAGGTACAAATGTTTCCTTTGTGGGCTACATGCCTATAGATAGATAGATAGATAGATAGATAGATAGATAGGGAAAATTCAAGACACATTTCTATACATTACTGGCCTCCAGGGTAGAAACGGGATGCTGGTTTTCAAGGTTTTAAAAGAGCTTAGTATCACTAGAAGTGATATTGTGATTTACACTTAAATCACAATATCACTATATTAGGTATATCAGTAGAAGTTTACGGTTGTGATGACTTAAATGCATTGAGATCCATAATAACTCACCATTAAAGAAGTATCAAACAACCTTTAAAAGTTTACTATACTTTAGCGGTTTATAGGATAGGTTTTTAATGTGTTACCAAAAAAAAACAGAAACAACTTAACTGGCAGGTAAAGTGGAAAGTCAAGCAATGATCAGGCAAGACACTATGAATTATTTAATGAATTAAAGCAATCGTATGGCATCAGGGAGCACTGAGTTGACCCGCTGATAGTATTAAATTAGCACATTGATTTTGCCAAATTTTAGTGAGACTTTAAACTTAAGACGTCATTTAAATTAGGGCTCTACCGGTGTCCTGCTACATCTTTGCTAGGGCTTGTATTTTAGCAAACTAACAATGTCAAGTTGGTTAATGAAGCTGTGACTCTTCGGTGTGAGCATTTTGCTGGTTTGCTAACTGATAATGTGGAAGTAAGTACTGTCATTATTACATGTGAATGGTTGAGTTATACTGACTACAATTTTGCTGTAAATGAATTCACAAAGCAGCAATTCAAATGGGCTAATTTGATGAAATCCGAACTGCTTTGTTAGGTTGTAATCAAGACAGAATAATGATATTGAATCATATGTTTGCCTTTAATTAGACTTCTAATTATTGTTTGACCTTTTTTCTTGCTCCAGCTGAATGAGCAGAATTAGAACCCCAGCTCCCATCATCCAACCCCACTCATAATCCCTAACCATGGGACACACACACACACACACACACACACACACACACACACACACACACATCATATACAATGAGGTGTCAGTACAGTCTACTCTCATACTCCATTCAAGTTAAGGGGAACATCCTGAGAACACAAATTCTTCTTTTACTATAAATATGCAAAATACAACTGAACTCTTTCCACTGATATTTGCTACTGTCCCATTTTGTAACAGCAACATCAGTAAAAAAGGAAAAGTTGAAAGTTTGTTGCCATTTGATATAAAAATGTTGCTAAAATGCATCTTTCTTTTTTACAGATCCTTGTCAACATTGGAAACTATTTCACTTTAGAATCTGTGTTTCTGTCCCCACGGAAAGGGATCTACAGTTTCAACTTCCATGTTATTAAAGTGTACCAGAGCCAAACCATACAGGTACATAACCATTACATTATTTGGGAAAACCTTATCTCCTACAAGCCAGCTTGCAGTGCAGAAAAATCCCAGAAGTCTAGCAGTGCATAGAGTTATGGTCTTAAAGAGCTTTTTTTATTGTAATGCCTTAAACAAGTGGGGGAGAATCCTTTTGTGAATTCTAAAGAACTTTTTTTCTAGCCTGACGTCGTCATACTCAATTCTAGTCAGAATTTGAGTCTGATATTGGTCCATCGGGACGTGATTATGGGGCGTGTTTCAACCGATACAGGGGGGAAAATGCCTCTGCACTCAATTGGATAGACCTAACCAATCAGAGCAACGAAATAGCCTACCATGAAACCTGTAGGAGAACAGCCAAAACATCCTTCTTCTCGACAGATGCTTTAATGCTGTTTTCTGATCATTTTTTGTAAAGTTTTTGTGTCGTCAATATCTTGTACAACAGACACGACAGCGAAATCTAAATGTCTAGCTATTCTAGCGTCATGTTTTTTGTCTCAGGTGACGTGATAGACTATCGGCACCATTGCTCATCTGTCCGTCATCGTAAAAAAGCCCGCCCAGACAATTTGATTGGTGCGGTCGGTTTGAACTGCTCTGCTTCTCAATGGAACCTAGTACAGACTGAGTTTCCCAACCTCAAAGTGTGTGGGCATGTTTAATTCGGGCTGGCTTCCAGGCTACCTTTTTTCTACCTCCATCATCTCTATTAGCCATACCTGGTAGTATTTCTTGCAGAAAGGCAAACATCAGACCTTGCATATGTTCTTTTGTCATCCCCAGAAGTAGTGACTCTGAGGCCTATGATACACAAGGCTACTTTTTGAGCAACGTTGCTGGGCAACGTTTCCATTTTTTCTGATTGGATGATCTGCTTGGTGTTGTGCTTAACAATGCCCTTAGCTGTTCTAAAGTCACTGGAACCTGATTACTTATTGGAACCAGAATACTTATTGTTTAATAACAATAATCCGGGGGGAAAAATGATGGCCAATATTAATGGGAATGTACCCAAACAACAGTACTCAGGAACAATTTCCTGCAACATTGCTCAAAAAGTTGACAGCATTTTTTAAAACTTGGCGGAATATCCCAAGGCACACATTAAAACTCCTAATATACATAATGTACATTTCAGACATGTTAAAGAAGCATTAATCAGGTTTTGATGAGAAGAGACATGTGATTCTTGTCCTTAATATAACATATGCACAAACTCATCAGTCTGCCACTTGTTTAATGCCTGGGTCAGTGCTCAGTACCATGCCTAGCTGAAGCCCTGTGCCTGGTGGGCTTCTGGGATGTAGCATGCCACAC
Source organism: Alosa pseudoharengus (assembly GCF_046254945.1). Taxonomy (NCBI): domain Eukaryota; kingdom Metazoa; phylum Chordata; class Actinopteri; order Clupeiformes; family Clupeidae; genus Alosa; species Alosa pseudoharengus. The sequence continues at coordinate 37,874,718 of NW_027468881.1, read as the reverse complement.
CTAAGCAAAGCACCCAGTGTATCTGCTCCAATTGATACAGTATATTCCCCGATATAACTATACTTCATGTATGGCATATGTATTAAGTGTATGTCCTAAAAGCATCAATTTCCTGAAATGGGTGACATAATCAACATATGCCTTCCTTAACTATTCCTATTCACAATTATGTATTCCCATATTACTAACACTTTTATATTATTATATTATTACATTCTCTAATATTCTTAATGCATTTGTTGACCTTTCAGGTGAACTTAATGTTAAATGGAAAGCCTGTAATCTCAGCCTTTGCCGGCGACAAAGACGTGACACGTGAAGCTGCCACTAACGGAGTCCTGCTATACCTGGACAAAGAGGACAAGGTCTACTTGAAGTTGGAGAAGGGCAATCTAGTGGGCGGGTGGCAATACTCCACCTTCTCTGGCTTTCTAGTGTTCCCCCTGTAAAGAAAAGCACATACACAAAACAAACGCACTCTATTTATCCAGTGTGTCATCATTGTGTAACCAATACCTCCCACACTGACTGGATCCAAAACGGATACTTGTCCTCAGACTGCTGTGAGAAGAAACAAGCAGACAATGTCATCTTAGGCAAAAAGATAAGGAAAACAAACAAGCATACCCCTCTTTTGAACAATACATCTAAAAACAGAGTTCATCGCTGCTTTCACTGCTTATACAGAGCATTCAAAAGAAGAAAAGAAATGTGTGATATCTATCTACTGTATCTATCTGTCCTGGAGCTCTGTGCTTATATGTTGTCCGCTTCACTTGTGTGTCTGTGGAGGTGGGAGTTGCTTCTGCAGCATGTGTGGTGCAGCTTCAAAACAACCAGAGTTTTCTGTCATCGCATATTTATAGAAATATGCCTCACTCGTGAAGACATAAGATCCTTTAGGTTCGGTCACTCTTACTATATACGTAGGATTCCACCTGACATGTAAGAAAGAAGTGGACAGCAAAATATCGTAAGTGACAGAACCAATACAACTAATTACCAGTTATAAGAAGTGCACAAGATGTTTTAGGTAATTGATTCTTTTACATTTGAATATACCCACAAAACACCTATATAATATGCTCTATGTGTCTGTTTATGTTCGACTTTGTGGTCGCATGTCTCTATTTGTCACCCAGTCAACACAGGCTCACACACATGATCCAGCACCAAACACAATTACTTCAAATTGGATCAACTTTGTAATCTGTTGAGGATAATTGATATATTGGGACATTGGGATTCTGACCAGACACCTAGAGTTGACAGTAATGCCACACTATCTTCATGACCTCAGTAATGCACAGCGACACTTATACATTTAATTAGTTGATATGGCAGCTGCTAGAGAGTATTTAGAAGATATTTTCTGCGAAGCACACCATCAGCATATATATATATATAATCAAGAGTCCTCCCCCAATTTTAATATTGCTGCCTGCTATTTCTGTAATGACGTGTTGGCACCCAGCCAGAGAGGAGTGGTGAAGCTGGAGATGCTTGAGCTCCAGAGCACCTGTGGAAGTGATGCTCACATGACCACATGAGTTCAACCAGGCAGAGCTGCCACTGTAGCCAGTTGACACTTAACTCTGCTAATACGAAACTACAATTTATGTTAAAATGATGTTTATGGAAGCATGTTTTCATGGAAGTTTACCACAGCTGCGTTTTGCCATTACGTTAGTGAAGTCCTTCATAAAAGTACCGTATTTTCCGGACTATAAGTCGCACCGGAGTATAAGTCGCACCAGTCAAAAAAAATGTCATGAAGAGGAAAAAACCATATATATAAATATATATATATGTTGCACCTGAGTCGCAGGACCAGCCAAACTATGAAAAAAAGTGTGACTTATAGTCCGCATAATACGGTAGGTGTATGTTGAAAAATTATTTGAGCCAGATTCACAAAGAATAATATTCACAGTGATTACAATTTTTATTGATGGCATTTATACCATCGCTTGAAACATTTTATTTTATATAGTACTGAACACTGAAAATGGCACGGACTACAATTGAATTCACGCACAGTTCACTAGCAGTGGTCACACATAGGTTTATTTGCCTCTGAATGTTTTTCTCTGTCACTTGTGTCACATAGTTTATGACAACTGAGGTCCATGAATAGTCTCAGATAGTTACTTAGCCTGTGGGGGCTGTGTTGTTCGGAATGTTCCAGATGTTCTGGATTCCCCTGTGGAGATAACGTGTCTGTGCTAAGCTCACCTGCAAATCTTAAAAAATACAAAAGAGAGCAGGAGGTTTTAATTTGTGGCATATTTCATGTATTCTCTGTAACATGGTTTACATATCATTTGCAGTCTTTCTCCATTTCACTGTTTTTTTCTTTTACATACCTCAGTGCATGATGCAAACATGTTTGACAATCATTTTAAAAATACTATTGGTCAAGATCCTTGGAAACCAATCAAATGTGTATCCATACAGATGCTGATTAAAAAAAACAGTTGTTTCATCCATTCTGATTCATGCTGTATTTCAGTGAGGAAAAATGTCAGGAACAGGGGGACACATTGGCATAACTATTTTGATCTAATTTGATTGAAAGACTTTTAATCTTTTTCATAAAAAGAAGAGATTGACATCCTGGACATTTGGCTAGTAATGCAATGGATTATGTTAATTATACATTAAAGATATAATAATATACAATGTTACAATACACTCCTACTTTAATGTAACACAAAAAGTCAAAAAGAAAGAAAAACATTTTTTGTCACTAAGCACTTGTTCAGTGTAATTTGCATAATGTTACTGTTACCTTTTGAAAGGGGTCCAAACAATATGAAAGCGACTATGTTCTAACTGGATAATATTTATAGTGTCGCTCTAAACTAGTCTTTGCACATGTGTTTGGGTGCAAAAATGTCAAGATCTGGAGCACCATATCTTGGATATGGATTTCTGTTTGGATGTAGGATTGCAATAATAAGTCATTTCATATTGTGTTCTGTCTATTATGCATATGTGTTTTGGTGCTGCTGTTGCTGTTGTTGTTGTTGTTGTTGTTGGTGGTGGTGCTGTTGTTGTTGTTGTTGTTGTTGTTGATGTCATTTCTTCAGTGCTCTCTCATCTAGCAGATAATAATAAGAACATATGATACTACATTATGTGTGGTATTATGTATTTATGTGGAGGGGGGCTTCTAGTAATTCTCTTTAAATGGGAGAGATTGAGTACAGATGGGAGAGATTGAGTACAGATGGGAGAGATCGAGTACAGATGGGAGAGATCGAATACAGTACAGATGGGAGAGATTGAGTACAGATGGGGGAGATTGAGTACAGATGGGAGAGATTGAGTACAGATGGGGGAGATTGAGTACAGATGGGAGAGATTGAGTACAGTACAGATGGGAGAGATCAAGTACAGATGGGGGAGATTTAGTACAGATGGGAGAGATTGAGTACAGATGCGAGAGATTGAGTACAGATGGAAGAGATTGAGTACAGTTTTAATTTAAGGGACATGTTTTCTCAGTTCATGTTTAACAGAATACGATGACATAAGGAGACAACGTGGGCAACTGCATACTACTTTCAAAATTTCAGTTTTTATGTCAATATCTGACAAATGGGGGAAATTTTGACTGCATTTTGAGAGGACCAAACATAACAGGTAGTTGTAATCCATAATTTCGAGTATAATTGTATAATTATTAGCTGTATATTATATTCAAGTCACATATTAGAAGTTGGCTAGAGACATTGTATCATGCATTACAATATAGAAACGTACAGAAACTAACTTTTAGAAAAACTATCAACCAACTGGCATTTTACAAATGGTATTTTCACTATTCAAATGACAGGCCTAGCTGTCCCTGGCCAGCACGTTACAACTGTCCCCAGTGGCAGTCATTGGTGAGGCAAGAGAAAAGGTGAGGCAAGTGTGCTTGAATTAGGTGGGTTAGTATCTGACTCGTATTAATTTAATAGAGCAATGTCTTGAAAATGAAATACCCAACATCATAGAACAACATTCTGTTGAGCTCCATAAAAGAGCAACAGCAACAACAACAACAACAAAACACAAATGGATATAATCATATCTTTGCTTTGGAAGAAGCAGATTTTTTCCTACACTTTCTTGACCAGGTGCTATAAGTCAATGGTTTCACCTGAGACTGGCCTTTGATTGATGTAGGTGAACAGCCACATACAGTATCTGACTTATTTCAGTGGCACACTCTGACGGTTATATCTGGAATGCTTGATATGAGCATGAACACATAACAGACACAACAGACATAATTGACAGGTTTCTTTCTTTTATTGCTCGCAGTTGAGTTATCATTTATCCAGTTTTATGAAGACAATTGGCTAAAACATTATTGATTTCTTACCTGTTATTTCTTTTATTTCTTACCATTACTACCAGTTCACTAATAATAGTCTGCATTGTGTGCTGGAGTATTCCATCAGCTCACACATAGCATGTGACCCACTGGAATATACGGATATGGCATATCTGCTGAATCTACCCATTTTTCTGTGCATTTCCTCTTTCATGACTAAATTACCATGTGTGTTTGTGTGACCATATACATTTCATAATGTTATGGGAGCAAGTTGGTCACCAGTTTTTCCAGCATACTGTGCCTTTCAGTTTGTCTGCTGAAGTTCATCTCATGAGGAGTTGAGCTTTTGCCCTTGACAGCACCACATCTTTCCTTGAAAACAGATTAATTCATAAAATGTTTTTCACAAGAGGAACATGACCTTGGTGTACATCTGTGACAGCAGTGGTTGAATGCTATGTCTCACATATGGGATTAGCTCAGTGTTGTACCACATGTGGCTCAAGGCATCATATGGACAAGGTCCATAGAAAGCAAAACTCACATTCTGATGTACACACATGTTTGTGTCAGAGAAGGTTTTACACCAAATGGTTAGTTGCTGCTACAACATGGAATTTAAAAGTTTACATAACAATAAAACAACAATAGATCTTGAGTTTTGTTTGAAATATTATTTGGTTGAAACCCTGTACTGCATTGTAAGTTTCTCTTTTGTGGATTTCCCATAAATCTGGCATTTCAAATCACTAAATGTGCTAGATATTACAAATGCAGCATACCATAATATGTGTCTAAAGGCTGAGATCAGCAAACTGGATCAGCTGAGATCAGCTAATGCCATTCTATATGAATTAAAAAGGAATATTACTGTGCAGCAGCCTTAACATTTATAAGCTGTTACGGGGAATTATCACAATGGTTGTGAAGAAAACTGTCTTTCCCAGGAACAGCCTGAACAGTGAAGTGCATTCAAAGGTCCTGAATAAGTGTGGAAATAGGCTGAATTTCGCTCAATGTATGGAGGGTCATCAAGTGTTCAACAGCGTCTTCATAAGGACTAAACTACAAGCTAAAATAGACCAAACCATCTTTATCTGAAACTCTGGATTGTTGTGGACATTTTATAGCATTTTGTGCTGGTAATGTGCAGGTATTTCTGTCTGATTAAATCAAAGCCTCTCTCTCTTTTCTGTCTTTTCCTTATGTATCGAACTCAATCTTTATGTACAGTGGTATACATTAATTATCATTCTTTTTCATACTGACTTTAGGTAAATTGTCTTTACTATTTTGCTAATCTGACTGAATAAGCCAATTAAAATATACTCAGAAAGGATCATAAAAAACACACAATCAAGCTACAACAATGTCCTATTTGTATTTATTCTAAAATATATTACTGACCAGACCATAGGAGTCAATGAAGAAAACAAATATTTGAAATGTTGTACATTTCACATATCTGGTCACATCTTGACGGTACAGCTGGAGAAGGAACTGCTATCTGTTGTTTGTTTCTTTCCCTCTAGGTGGAAATTAAATTGAGATGCGTTAGATCATTCCATGATATTACATGTGACTGTAAGCACAAAGTAGATTGATCACTGTCAGTACACATTGTGCATCCAACAACTCTCAAGCAGATTGGTGGGGCTGGCACCTTTCATTTCAAGAGGAGTCTTCCATATTGTTTCCCTCTTTATCTTTCTTTATTCTTTTTTATATATTTCCCTTCGTTTCCAATTTCACTTAGTTCTCTCTTTTGCCTCTAATATCTCTTACACTGCCACTATTCTCATTATTTGAAGGTATCTCCTTCCTCTGTCTTTAATGCCACATGGTAAAACTGAACATATTTATTTCTTGAAACTCATACGAGCAAAATACATTGCCACAGTGTATCTAGTCTATGTCACAGTGGCTCTTCAAATAATTTCACGAGGTTATGAATGAAGTATACTTAATACCTAACAATATAATGATATCAACTGCAATGTATAAAGCTATATGCTGAATAAGTTACTATAAATTACATGAGAAGTTCCATTTCCCCATAATTCCTTTAGCTAACCCTTTAACATTAACCAAATTTGAGTTTTTGTCTTAAATGTCCAGTCTTTCATTGGCATCAGAGAACTGAAAAGAAACACATTGTTGACGTTTGTTGACATCTTGTGGGTGTAATGCTGTATGCTAATGCTTCTACATTTAATGGCATTGTGATGTGTGATCAGCTAATTGCGATTAGAAGTCTTTGGTGTTGTTCTCACCGTTTGATCATGGAAATGATTCTTTGAATACAAAGCAATTGGTCCTTTCAATAATGATGCAGACACAAAAGTCTTACTGAGGAAATGCATCATTGTAACAGCACCTCATTTAAATTCAATACCATTTCATTGAAGTAAAGCATCTTTTCCTCATACGTACAGTGGTGGTTTATTTCACTAAAAAACATGACAATATTTCCCTTCATTCTAAAGATTATTCATGTAAAGCCATGCGGGCAATTGTTAGATAAATATATCTAAGATAAAAACGGTATAATAAATAAATAAATAAATAATAAATACTGTAATTTGATAAAATACTGAAGTAATGCTAAATGGTTTACTAATTCCTATAGTTCACTGAAAACTAAATACCAAATTCATATTTTACATTGATCCTGATAACCTAATTCAATCTACCAGAGAGGGGAAAGTTAGGAGCTGGTCCTGAGCAGAGGTGCGATTGTGCCTCTAGCGCAGCTGAAGATAAATGATAGCCCCTGAAATAATGGGGGCAATAACTGCTCAGACTTTGCTGGGTCTTATCTAGTGCCTGCTGTGGGGACAACTGCACCGATTTATAACTGTCCCTTGTCAGAACTGAAACCAACAGCAGCAAGGCTGACTACATTTCTGGCAGATAATGAAAGAGCTGAATTGGTGTTTATTCAGATTGAGCATCAAATCTGATTAATTCATCACTTACCCCTAGCAATAATCTATGTTTTTCTAAACCTGACTCACTAATATAATTAGTTTGGTCTCAACAACAGAGACTGGAGAAAAGTTTTCCTTTGCAGCTAAACCTTACTATTGAGAATAACACCAGGCCAATTACTCTAAATATTAAATCACCCCAGAGCAACAAAAGCATGCCAGAAAGCACACTAAATGGATCACTCGTCCAACAACAAGCCAATTCTGCACATTTCCAGAACTGACATTATGCAGAATCTGCACTTTCTGTGTTGAATAATTGGTCAATTTGGCCGCTTCCCCACATGGCTTAAGAATGATAAATATATTTTTCTGAGAAGAACACATTAGACCATGGAACACCCAGTGGAGACCCTAGCAGGTGAAATCTCTAAGACCAGGAAGACATCGGTTTCAGTGCTTATTTAGCGGATTTTCTCTAAACACTTTACAAACATGAGAGCTGGTAGTGAACTCAGTACTGTGACCAATCAAACAAGGCTAACGTTTAATGCATAGACAGAAGTAAAGAAAGCTCAGACATAGACAGTCAAATCTAAGTTCTATGGGCTCTGAGAGAGTTAAACGTACCATGATACATACAGTAACATTAAACATCTGCTGTATACAGATCAATTATAAATATGCAATTTTAGTTTATCGTGCCACATTTCATAGCCATTTCAAGCCTTCTCCAAAAACGTATCACAGGGTAGGCTTTATATTGTATTACACATGCAGCTAATAACTTAAAATCACTACTCATCCCTAATATCAGGTGCAAAATGTTCCAAGTTTGCTGAATGATTTTCTGATAGCAGAAATGAGTTATGTCTCATACAAGCAGTGTCTCCACACTCTATTCACAGATTGGGAGGCGGACATGCTTGCAAGGAGGCTAAACCCCATGGGTACTAGTGCCTGTCCCGTGCACGTCTCTTCAGGTGTCGAGAGGGAGGCTTACTCACTGCAGCTCACATTGGGAGGTGGGCATGGCTTGGGGGTCCAGGGCCACTTAAAAAAGACAATATGGCTTCTCAGCTTCATTTACATACTATACAACTAAATCTTAATACAGGTATGATTAAAATTGAACCATGCAGTTCCGTAAGACTTAACACTGGGAAGCACAACAGAACACAAGGTTGTGGATGGGGAGGTAGATGAGTGGCACCGTGTGAACATTTTCTTTGTGCCATACAAAGCTAATTCATGTGCAATGGACATAAGAAATGTGGAATTGGAGCTTTGGAGCTACATTGGCAAAGAGTCCTAGTAGTGATAACCAAGGGAACAATTTGGCTTATATAACCTCAGCTACTGCTGCACCAGATCCAGCACACACAGACTGCAGGCGTGGAGTAAGTCCAATAATACCATCCCATAATACCATCCCATAAAAGGACCCAGTTCTGATCAGCATGTTCAATTCATTACATGCTGAAGTATTGTCTTATACAGTCAATGGAGGAAGAAAATATGGGGGTTCATTGACCCCTTGCATTTAACATATAAATCAGCCACCTTAAGGTAAAACGATCTGGCTAATGAGGAGATCGCTAACACTGTTCAGCTAGCAGTACTGTTCATCCCACTCATCCTTGAGGATGACCATAGCAACCTTGACAGGGACAACAAGGATGCAGACATTTTGCAGACATCAAAACAGCCCCTCCCCCTGACAATTGCACTACCCTATCCTACCCTAGTGACAATAGCACTACTTATATTTATACGTATGTACATACTGTAATTTCACTTATACATAGTCATGTCCTACTGCTCTTTGTAGTATTAATCCTGCACATACAGTACACTTATTTTTACCAATCTTATAATGTTGCCGGTTCTAGCCTACTGCATTTGGGTGGGCTGGTAGAAATGTTGGGTGGGCAACATAGCTAAGCGGTCAAACTGAATAAAAATGTACATAAACACAAACCAATCGGTACTACCTAGCTTGAGTTGCTGCAGCCAACAGCCAGGGATGGGCAGTATGTCTGATACATGTATTTAAAATAAGCATTTCAAATTCAAAATATGAAAATATGGCTTCGTATTTTGTATCAAAATGTTTGTAGTTTAAAAATACTGCCAAATATTTTTGGTAAAACCAGTAGCCTACTTCTGGTGATGTGATGACGTCATAAAAGTGCAAGACAATGAATGTAGTCTCTGCTTGGTGCTTTACTACGTAATAATTTGCCCAGACTTGTTGTGATCATAACATTGAGATTCAGGAAGATGATTTATTACGTAATAATTTGCCCAGACTTGTTGTGATCAGAACATTGAGATTCAGGAAGATGATTCAGTGCAAGATGAGTAACTTGTAGGGTGCTCACACATACAGTGCACTCCCTCTCATACCAACCTCAAGTTTTTTCAGAACTTTAATGATCAGTTTCATGAGAACTTTCATGGCATGGCTTTTGCCATGGGTATGAGGGAAGTAAATAAGAGGCAAAATGTCAATCATGCCATTTCCAACAATACGATTGGCTACTTAAATCAGAGGACTTCCACTTCACACCTCTGTCATGTGTAGTGTTATGAATTGCCCTCATAGAGCCTCATTCATTTTCCCATCAGTGATTTGTCTCCTCAATAAAGTTTCTGGGTTTTAGTCAGTAAACCAGAGGTGCAGGATCTAATAAGACCCTGGAATGGAACAGGGACCCACACACGGCACAACATAATAGGAAACAAAGGAAAACCCTGATAAAGGTTTGGATGAATGTCATTACAAAAAGTATGATCCTCATTTGATGAACTGAGATAGTGTAATCCTAACCTACAACTAAGGCTAATTAATTTATCTGTGAATCAAGAAAATGCCAGCCTTGATCCTTGATTTGCCTGATAGAGAGTAGTTTCAGCTATTTCTACTGAACACGGGCCTGTGAGAACTCCCTTTATGCCTTCTTCAGGATTGAATGAAGGCTCATAGCCAGTGCATGTCAAGGTGAAAAGTGATGGGCAAAGTGACTGTAATGGAATAGACATAAGCTATTGACTGGCTCTAGAAGCAAGATAGGAACTTAATACCTCCTGACAGTGGGACAACTTATATTTGTCATGACAGCAGAACTCAGCACCTGTACTTGGATGGTGGACATGTTGACAAATTGATGTTGTTTGCAAATAGTATAAAGTCTAATATTGTCACTATAGGGTAGGCGAAGTGAAACTTTAAGAAAATAATAAATCAGGTAGGGATATTATAAATGATGATGTGTATAAATCATGTGAGAGAGTAGAGACAGAATAAGAGACTACAGCACTCCAATAGCAAAACGTTTTTGTAAAATGCATTTAGATAGGCAAACACTCAAGGCAAGTGTAGATTGCCCTGGATTTCAGCTGTTTGGAGTGGGCTTGGTTGCTCTCCCACAAGGTAACACTGTCAGTCATGACTAAAACCAAGCCTGTGTCTTCAGCATTTACAGTACTAGCTATGCCTTTTTCTTTATCAAGAAGTTTGGATCGCTCAGATGTTGTGTAATACCATTTGGTCAGTCAATGCGAGTGATTGTGGATGGGAAAAGGTATTAATTGTCTGTGTGATGTATTTATACTTTATGTTTAGCTTTCATGTGCACAGAGCTCTTCCAATCCTCATCTACTCTGATGTGTCATCTACTGGGACTCGGCTTGCTTGGTGTTTTAATTATCTCTCTCATTTCCAAATTGCTTTTTTTCTCCTTGCTATCAAACATAATAATACTAAGAGACAATACAGGGCCTAGAGAGAATATTTTCTGCCTGCGCTTACGATGAAGCTGCTCTATATTCATCTCAGAAGACATTCCACCCACAGTTTCAAATATGACTGGAGAAATATATAAAAAAAACACTTATAAAACAATTAAATAACACGATGCAACTCCAGGTTCTAAAAAAAGAGATGAGTGCAAAATCTCAGAATTTTTTGAATTCTTCTGACCAAAACAAGACGCAAGACCCAGAACAGTACTGGGGCGCATTCTTAAGAACTCATTACTCCTCTTTGCTGTTGCCATTTATAAGCCGATCAGCAACATAACCAGAAAAAACACAAGCCCTTGATGCAGACACCAACATCCACCACTCCAGAAACACAGTAGCAGTGCCCTTTTCTGCCCAGAATGAGACACTTTCCTCTTAACAGGCCTGCAGTCACGCACATCTGAGTGGCAGAGAAGCTTCCAGATGGTTAATGTCTACATAGATAATCTCTGTTCAACACCACACCTTGCACTCTGTTTCACTTTGTTGTTGGTTCAGCCTCTGATGCTGCTGGCACCTACTCAGGAAGAAACACTCTCACCCTCTTGAGGTAAAGCTGAAGGCAGTCAGTCGACAGAAGAAAGGAGCTGGTTGCTCAATGCCAGAATCACCATACTCACTGGCCAATTTTTTCCCCTCTCCTCTGGCTTTTGTTTTGTCTATTTCAAACCACACAGCAAGTTTTTGTTTTTAATGTGCTTATTTCATCCAGTTGTTTCCTGATTCATGACTATGCAGAAGCTGCTGAGGAGTGGAGAAGAAGGCCCGTGAGGGCGAGGCTCCATCCATCATGGGGCCCCCACGGGGACGCCCGGACCATCGCTGGGGGCACACAAAATCTGCCAGCTGCAATAAAGCTCATCTGTGTCTGTCAGAAAGCTTTGCTTTTTGGAGGAGGAGGCTGTTCTGGTGTTAAACAAAAAAAGACAATCATGGCAGAATCTGTGCTCCAGCATGCTTCTTACCTAATCCCACATGAGAGAGAGAGAGGAAGAAATAGTAGGAAATGCAAATAGCCATTCCCTTTAATGTGCAGTGTGATTTTGTGATTAGTAATTGGTGTAGAGTAGGAATTGACTTAAGTTGACTCTTTGTGTCTAATGGAAAATCATGGACAAATTTATGATTTCAGCCTTTGACCCTATTATTTCTTTATTTCAAATGGCACAAAACAATTATATTGTTAAGTTATTGCTGTAAAAATGGACAAGGTACATTTCAGGACAAGCTTTTTATTATTTTTACTGGCCAGTAAAACATGGACCCATTGAAGGCAGATTATAAAACAGAATGGAAGACTCCATTTCCTGTTTGCACCCAATGCATTACATCAGTGGATCTGGCCCACGATGAAGACAGATATATGGGACAAATCTCCTTTGGTCTGTTGGAAAAACAACACTACTCTTATCTCTACACATAAATATCAGGGCACACTTGAAGACTACACAGAGAACACACTGTGAGCTCAGTGATAAACAAGAGCAGGGTAGGACAGCTAGATATTGTATATCTGTTACCAGAGCTTCAAGCTGTTGTTTAAAATGTTATTGTCAAGGCTAAAATACTTTTTGCTGGACTGACCTCAAAAGAAAGAAAGAAACAATTACGTGTAGATTGTGATTGCAATCTATGGAAATTAATCACCAGACATAGATATATGTTTAAATCTGTCCATCTATTAATTGTGGCCAACAAAACGAAAACTTTGACCTTCTACTACGGAGCGAGCATACTTTCCGTTTCAATTTGTGCAGAATGCAGTTTGGCATTCTTTTAATGAAAAATACAGGGTCTTCCCTGAAAACGACATTGGCTGTGGTCGAAACTGAAAAAATCCTAAAGGCCGTGTCATGCACCCGCGTCTGTGTCCCACGCACGCGGCGCGTGAGGAGAATTGTGTCATCAACGTGCATGTTGGGGGTTTTGTGTGCTTCCCAGTAATTGGTCTTCGATGTCTACGAAGGTGCAAATGTGCACGGAGGAGCATACCACTTAGCATTCGGTGGCAGCGAGGCATCAAGGTATGTCCGAATCAAATATTTCTATAAAATGCTGCCTTCTAAGATAAAATGATGTCTTCTACCAAAAACGTCTGCTTCAATTCCCACTGATTAAAGTCACCTGTCGGTATCCTGGCAACTGCGTTGTGCGTTGTTATCTTGCTGGCAGGGTTGCCAGATTGGGCGGTTTTGCAATCTATTTTGCGGGCAAAAATGGGTTTGGGCGGGTGTATAAAAATTGGGCTGGTTTCGGATCAGTTCGGCGGGTTTTTGTAGCCGAAACACATAGGCACTTCAGACCCTTCTTCCAGCGACCCTCAGCAGGCAGCAGTCTCTCACTCACTCACTCACTCACACACCCTCTGGCTGACGTGCCCCCTGAACTCACAACAGACACTCTCAGCTCACGTCACCTTATGTATCGAAACATGCATTCTAGCTATAAATGGCATAGTGCATGGTATTTCCATAACCGCGAGATATGCGCTTCACAATGACGGCAATAAGTTGTTAGATATTCATAGCAGACAGTAAAGCAGCAGTAATTTATCTAAAATAACACATATTCATGATGTTGTCAAATATTGAAGTTGTGGGAAGTTTAAGCTGTATGTTTCTTTCGTCCCCCATGTCGTTTCATTTATCCCGGCCAGGAGGGACGAATGAAACAAAACGCACGTTCGATTTCTCCTTAAATAACTACTGAATGGTTTTGTTCAGACCTGAAAATGCAACTGTATTTGACAGAGGACAGATGTAGGTTGCTTGTGACAAAATATTGGCTTTCAGTGTTTTACGATGTCTTTGTAAATTACGTTTAATTAAAAAGTGTTTCAGTCTGGTTCTCCCCTACTGCGGCGCAAACCGCCCTTCAAACACACAAAGCGCTTTCAGATATAACCTCCGGAGTACATGCGGAGGTTTGTCAAACGGGGTGACAGCTTGCGGGGTTTTCAAATTTAGCTAGCTGACTGACAATATCAATATGCCAAAGTGGGCAAAGGTCATTTTCTCATTACAGTCAATCTCTTTATCAGGGTGCACACTGCTGAAAGATTACCTACGAGACAGGATGGACTTTCCCCTTCTTTCAGGGTTGATGGATGTGCGCACATGGTCTTGCGCGAATGGCTTGACATAGGACTACGGCCCACGTTCCGTCCAGCCCGACAGTTGTTGAGGAAGTTTGACAAAGCCTACTAGAACTTTTTAATTATTTTTAGGCCTAATAACAATTGCTCAAAGCAATTTTCACGAAGGGCCTAGGCCATAGGCCAATGTTTTTTGTGTAGAGATGGCCCGCCATGCATGAACGTTCTGCTTCTGCAGCGCACTGACACCCCTGTTCGTTCAACTCGACTTTCATGAAAACTCTAGGTTTAACTGCCTGTCAGGTAGGCCTACTAATTGTTCTAAATTACAGGTGTCAAACTCAAGTTTGCCTTTAACCTATATCTGGCGTATGAAAATATTTTTTGCGTGTATAGAGTTGCCATGCATGAACGCACTGCTTCTGCAAAGAGCGCACTGACACTGTCCTAAATAGCCTATGTTCAGCGCGATTTTCATGAAAACTCTAGGCCTAACTGCCTGTCTCAAGGAATAGATAGCGCCTATGTATTAATTAATTGTTCTAAATCACAGGTGTCAGACTCAAGTTTAACTCAAGCCTTTAGCCTACATTTGGCGTAGGCCTATGAAAATATTTTTTGTAGCCTAGAGCTGGCCCACCAGTTATGAACGCACTGCCTCTTCAAAGAGTCGACACCCCTGTTCTATAATCAATGCGATTTCATCTAATACATGAATATGCATGTCATGTTGCTATTATAAATAATTGAAATGTTGTGCGTTAGGCTATTTTGTATGTTCATATCCACTCAATGTTTGTATGTTAGGCTAGCCTACTGAATGCTTTTGTTCCAAGCGTCTATTGACACAAACAGACTCATTGATAGTCTACGTTTATTGCATTATTTTCCGTAACATAAGCTTATAGAAGAATAGTCTGACTGAGGTCCGTAGCCTACTTTTGCGTTCATTTGATTGAATATTGTTTCTGAAATTGGATAGGCTAAGTCCAAAAATGGGTAATTTTAAAGCTTGTTAATGATTTCAATGTGTTTAAATGAGAAACAAGCAAAAGCAAATTTGGGCGGTTTTTTGTGCATTCTCGCGGTTTTTGGCGAGGCTTTGGGCTGGAAAACCTTGCTGGCATCTGGCAACACTGCTTGCTGGTCCATCCGAATCAAAGTTCATAGCTGCTACCTTGTTGCCTGCTACAGCAAGTGACTCGTTAGACAGTTGAAAGCAGTGAGGCTGCCTTCCGTTTCGACATAGACATTTCTGGATAACAGCATATGTTGCTGAAAACCTGTGTAGGCTACATCTTTCAGCATTAATTGTAACATCTAGATGTGTAAGATAGCCTACCCATGTCAGAGGCAATAATGCACATCCATACCATCATAGATGCTTGTTTTTCAACTGCGTGCTAATAGCAAGTTGGTTGGTCCCTCTCCCCTTTAGTCCGGAGGATGCAGTCCATGATTTCCAAAAAGGAAATACAAATTTTGATAGATATAATCACAGGACAGTTTTCCACTTTACCTCGGCCTATCTCAAATCAGAGTTTTTTACATAAACAGGTCTGAGGCCCCAAATATGGTATCCACAATTGTTTTTTTGTTTTTTTTAGCCCTGTCCCTTGTTTACAAATATTTATCTGGTTTCGCTGAATATTGTAATGACATTATCTACTAAATATGAGAAAAATCCCCATATTCTTCACAATTTCATGTTGAGGAGCATTATTCTTATATTTTTTGCCCACATAGGTTTTCAGAGAGTCACGAATACCTCAAAAAGACTCTGCCTCTCATAGATGCTATTTTTATATCCAATGTCTAGTTGTGAAATGTTCCAACTTGTGTTGTCTTTAGCATGCACTCCTTCTCCAGTCTTTTGTTGCCCCCGTCCCAACGAGACGTGTTGCTTGCATCAAATTCAAAATTATATTTTCAATGAAATTGTCATTCTGATATGTTGTCTATGTCCTTTTTGCAACTAAATGGGACAACCAAAATTAGCAGATTATCACATTCTGTTTTTGTTTACATTTTACACAGCATCCCAGCTATGGGAATATCAACATAACCTGTGGCAAACACCACAAAGAAATGCTATGAAACAGCTTACTGAAGTGAACATTTCTCAGGAGTTCTGGCTGTAAAGAAAAGCTTCACAAGCTCAAGATATCCCATGTTACCTGAAAGTAAGCAATTCTGTGCAAGCCATTGCCTCAATGCTGTAGTTGGCCCAAACAAAGCAGACACCGGCTCCTCCTTTGTTGTGTGCTCGGCCACTGCAAATTAATTACCATAAACCTTGTTAGCCCTTTAGAAACTTGGCTTTCTTCTAGTCTCTTGTGTTTAAAACAGGCTATGTCAAGGATACTAATTCCAAAGGACTTCTTGTATTGTTTATTGTTTTCCCAATAACCACAACCAATTAGATGACAGTGGTTTGAGAGTAGACTAGAAGGAGCCTCTCACTAGCAGAATGCTGACCTAAAGCCACTGGTTAAATCAATACATGCTTGCTATCTATAATGTTTAATAGGACAGAGTGTAGGCTATATTTAATTGGTGAGATCAGTCACAGTATGGTTATAGCATGCTTGCTAATTATGCCATTTACTGTACCATATACCATATACCAAATACCAAATGCCAAGGAGAGAGACAGATGTGTTGTTTGACTTTTCAAGATCATACAGGTCTAAATAGAAGGATGCAGCATGGCAACCGCCAGTTGTACATGATGTGGCAGGCCTAGATTGCATTCATTAAAGCAACACCAAAGAGTTTTTTGTACCTTAAAATAATGTTTCCAAAATCGTTTCAGTGGTTCATCAACTCGTAACAGGGTGAACGGCACTTCTACATTCACTTCGGCAGCCGTGGCCTACTGGTTAGCACTTCGGACCTGTAACCGGAGGGTTGCCGGTTCGAGCCCCGACCAGTATTCACGGCTGAAGTGCCCTTGAGCAAGGCACCTAACCCTCACTGCACCCCGAGCGCCGCTGTTGATGCAGACAGCTCACCACACTGTGTGCTGTGTGTGTTTTACTAATTCACAGATTGGGATAAATGCAGAGACCAAATTTCCCTCACGGGATCAAAAGAGTATATATCCTTATACTTATACTTACTTATACTTATACGACCGCACTATGTAAGTTTGCCCGATCGGGTAGCGGGTCTGTAGTTCGATGGAATGAGACATAAGAAACTACAAATTTGACTTGCATCTGATGTCGCAATACATCGTACTTTCATAAATCGTGCAACATATTCTACCTTGTCTGTGGACATCGTTATTTGCAAAGCCGGTGCTGGATAAACAAATAGCGTGCGTGCGACCGAGGGAAAGTTCTTTGGTGTTGCTTTAAAAGGGTAAATCGTTTGGAAAATGATTGCTTGGGTAACATGTTTTCATGTAATCAATCAGAGCATGTCAGAGAGCACTTAAATAATTAAACTCTTTTGTGATGAAATTACAAGATATTGGCTCTCACAGACCTGCTGCTTGATTCCAAATATATGTTTAATGTTTTGTCCATCAAGTTTTACTGAAATAATGATCAGTCAAGGACATTTAGTTGAAAAGAAAATAATTGTACTTTCATTACCTTAATTGTGAGAAAGCGGAGAAAGTTAATAGGCTTGAGAAACACACAAGTGTTGCAGAGCAATGGCCTTTTTAAATCCACAAATGTCGATATCACTCACCCAGAAAGAGTGGAGATGAGGGCCCCCATCTTTAGACATCTTTTGCAGGTGGTCAGTTGCTTTACATTATTTCCTGTTAGATGGGAAATGGGGTCCATGTGGGATTCAGATGAGATTCATAAATAGCTGTAGGCTACTGGTACTGGTGATTCAGCCCTGGACAACCAGTGTGTGTTTTGATTATTCATTTGAAATGATTATTATGCAATTCCTGCAATAGCCGGCTTGTAAAATAAGTCCACTCACTTTAATTCTGTGTCCTAATTGCACAAGAGTCAATCTTAGCAAATCATGGAGTGATGTCTTCATCTCTGATTTTAATTTGATTATTGTAATCAACTCAAATCACTGAAGTGTGTTGAGTGTTCTACATGGCCCTTTCAAGCCCTCTAATCAGCTCACCCGCACTACTGAGATGGAGTTGAGCTAGAGGGCTGGCACGTGGGGCTTTGTCCCGGAAGCCTCTCTGCCATTTCTACTTGTATAATTTAGAAATCCTCAAGTCATGGGAATGTTACTTCATTTCAGCAATCAATGATTTTTAAGACTTCTGAGGTCATTTCTCCTCAATATAAAGGCTCTTTACTAAAAATCAGGAGTCAGGCAGAGGAGGTCAGGAAAGTCAGTGTCCTATTTGGGCTGAGGAAGAACAGCTGTGATGGTTATTTACCCACAAAACAAAAGCTGACCACTCAATCTTACACGCAAACAGCTGCTGATGGTCAGCGGCTGCAGCTCGAGCCACAGTCAGATGGCGTCCCAGGTGATGACGTCCCAGGTGAGCCACCAGAGGACGAGGCAGGCCAGGTCAGGCTGGATGACCCTGGAACTTACAGACCAGGACTTCCACACAACTCATCCCTGTCTGTTAGAGAGTTAGAAAGGTCATCCACATCTTTTTTCCCCCTCTTGTCATATCCCTTGCATTTCCAGGCAAATGTCCTTTCTGCTGTCACTGCCAGTCTCATTTTCAATTCCCTCTTTCAGGATTGCATGCTTGCTCCCTGTCACCCTCTCACTAATGCACCTCTGATTTGAATTGTTCCTGAGCCGGCAGGACCAGGAGTGGAACAGGGGCTCGCTCAAATAGACATGATCAAAGAAGCAATGAAGGTTTTCTTCACATCACAGCAGTCGAAATACTGACAGGGGAAAGCCCATTTTCAGTCAATTATGTAAGGCTGCCTTATCATACAGTAAATGGGTTTGAGGAGAGAAACAATATCTTAAGAGCATCAGATGTCATTTGCCATTCATATCACTCAGAGTAAGTCTGCCTTCAAGATGCCCTTATGTATTTCTATTTTAAAAGCTTTTTTAAAAGCATCCCTGCACTTTGGGTTGTTCTCTAAAGCAACACGAATAAACATTACTTGTAAGTCTTACACTGAATAAGACAGCACAAACCAAGATGTTAACTTTAGTCTTAGTTGTTATCATAAAAAAGTTTTATGACTAAACTGGGGCTATATAAATTAATCTTATGATTGGCTTGTGAATCTGCTTTAAAACAGTTCAACAGACACTGTCCCAATTAATGTCTTATGCTACATACATTTTTGTGTATGTGTTTTATTTATTGTAAATGATTGTGAAATTAAATTAAGTTTGTTATCTGTTAATACAACCCAGTGTTGCGGCTCTGTGCACTCTGAGTTTCAGCTCTGACTAGCAGATGCCACAGACTGGCCTGTGTGTGTGTGTGTGTGTGTGTGTGTTGGGGCAGAGACAAATTACATCCTGGTGTGGAATGGTGCATCTGTTATTGTGAACAGGTGGCACCCAAACTGAAGATGCATTTTTGTACACATTTTTCTGCAGGTTTAACACAGTCTGTTGAGACAGCCGGTAGAGTGGAGATGGAAATTAATGAGCAGCAAGAAGAGATACATCTGTATGGCTTTCACATTAGGCTTACCAGGTTTAAAGAAAAACTTCCTTTTTTGTGATATCAGATTTTTTTCCCCCACTGAAATATCACTATTGATGGAATTTCATGAGAAACCTTGAATGATTCATATTACTGTAGACCTGGGATAACCACAAAATTAAAGTGCCCTCCAAGGACAGACAGACAGACACACACACAGGAGAGTATAGAGATGGCTACATGGCAGCAACGTCAGTTGGAAGCTTAGGTAAGCGATCCATTGGAACACATTGGTGAGTCACTGTGATGAGCAAAATGACTCTCCCACTGAGGAGAGGGAAGAGCTGATTCCATCAGCAGCACATCATTTGCTAATACTGCTGTCAATTACCAGCTCTCGCCTATCCATTGCAGCCTCAGGATCTGCTCATCACAGGTGAATAGCTAGCCGCACAAATGTGACTGGAATGATTAAACCTACTGAATCTTCTCCAAAATCCCTACAGCCAAAACTCAAAGTTTGGGACATGCATAACGTGAAATAATTTAAACCTCTCCCTAATGTTTTTTTC
This sequence comes from Alosa pseudoharengus, assembly GCF_046254945.1. Taxonomy (NCBI): domain Eukaryota; kingdom Metazoa; phylum Chordata; class Actinopteri; order Clupeiformes; family Clupeidae; genus Alosa; species Alosa pseudoharengus. The sequence goes on along the minus strand of NW_027468881.1, from coordinate 37,854,413 downwards.
TTAATTGCTATCAATGCAAAAGAGACAATTGTTGATGATAAAGTTGCTTTTTGGCATTCAACAATACCAGAATAATTCAACAGAATGCATCCTTTATTCTCCCTTTGTCCTTGCTAAAGAGGCTCTCGACCATCTAGTGCTTATAAAAACAGTGGGTAAGTGCAGAATTGTGTAACCAAGGTGACAGCACCCAGAAGTGTTAAAATGTTGAGCTTGTTGCACTGTGATTAATTCACTGAAATAAACGAATGCAGATCATGTCGGCGGAGCACACCAGTTAGCATTGCAATGAGCAGTGAAGTGTTGTTGCAGTCATTTTATGCTAAGCATGAGGAGGCTTAGCATAAAATCAGTTGAGCCTAAGGATAGATTCCCCCACAACACTGAGCTATCTGGATATTATTCATTGAACAAGTATTTGATGGTAAGGGCATAATAAATTTGGTTAACTAATATACCAGGATTGGGTGTCATATCATCATTTTTTCATATAACCTAAAAACAGAAACATGGGATAATCTGTCAGTCTAACTGTAAATGACGATATGTGCCACCTTTTTGAAAGTTATGGGTGTGAACTAACCTCAGCACTGTTTTAATGTATTTTGTAGTTCCTGTGTGGTAGGAATATAGCACTAATTATTATTATTATTATTATTATTATTATTATTATTCATGTATTTTGTTCACACTTATCCAAAGTGACTTGGATCAGGCATGAAATGGCAGTAAATACTGAAATAAGAGAGTAGTGTGTCTGAGTCCCTCTACACCTCTGAAGTGTCTGTTGCCCAGGTATGGTGCTGATACCATGACAACAGCTGTTACGCATGGCTCCAGAGGTGCTCCACTTCAGTGGTGGGTGAAATGAGAGACCTTGGAGTGTGTGTCAGTGAATCTGTGTGAAGAGACTGGTCCTCCCCTGGGGTGAACAACTCTTTACGTGACTGTTGTTCAGAGCCAACCAGCATTATGGGATGGAATGAAGAGGGGGACTGGTTCCCTTTCAGTTAAGAAATCAGACTACACTAAGCCCAGATAGAAAACCCCTATAATAACATACAGTCTTCTTAACAGTTTAAACCAAGGACAAAATACACTAAACGGACAAATGTATATGAACGCCTGCAATAACACTTACAGGCACTTCAGTTACATCCCATTAAAAATCCATAGGCATTAATATGGAGTTGATCCCTTCTTCACTGTTATAAAAGCTTCTACTCTTCTGGGAAGGATTTCCACTGGATTTTGGAGTGTCTGGTAGAATTTTTGCTTTTTCATCCTGAAAAGAAATTGTGAGGTCAGACTGATGTTAAACAAAAAGGCCTGGATCACAATCTCTGTTTGAGTTCATCCCAAAGTTTTTGATGGCGCATGAGAACCCTTTTTTCTGTAGGCAGGTCACACCGAACTCACCCAACCATGTCTTTACGAAGCTTGCTTTGTGCACTGGGGCACAATCATACCGGAAGAGTTATAATGGTATGGGATTGATTTTCAGGGGTTGGGCTCGGGTTAGCATAATAAGGTGCCATAATAAATAGCAAACTAGTAATTACCTAACCCTTTGTTAATATTTGTTAATTGTTACTAAAATATCTATTTGGCACAAGTTAATAGTTTTTTCATCATTAATTAAATATTAGTTGTTTGCATAAAATCTGGATGTTAATATTTTAACAAATCTATGAACTAATATTGTATTAATATTTGCTAATAGTTAACTAAATGTCTTTTTGGCACTAATTAAGTTATTTCTTACATCATTTAAATGTTAAATGTTTATTTACAAACTATATGTTAATAGAAAAGTTAATTACATATTATTATTTAACTAGTTGTTATTCAACTGTGCTTCTGCCTATCCCAATATAAACCACTCCCCATAGGACCCTTACAATAAAGTTTAAACTTAATTTGGTAAAGTTGGTTAAGCTTTATTAATATATTAGTAATATATAACTATTAGTCAGATGGTGAAGGCACTGAGACCAAAACTGGCTTATCACATTTATTCTTTTAGGAAAAGTTAAAAACAAAACATGCCTTCAGGCACTGGCATACATAAAACAGCATCTGCACAAGCAAAATAAAAAGAAGTTGAATGGGCTATATACATGCATCATTCCTATACCATCACTGTCAGCCCTAGCAAGGGAGACATGCGACATGGAATGTTCAGGTGCACATAACGACAGTTAATTAATATTCTAAGACTCACGAAACATTCACAGACGTAGACCATACGGAGGTAATGCATAAACATAATGCTAAACTAAATGTACATTCATTTCCTGCTAGACTGAATTGCACTTTCCATGCACACTAAACTAAACTACACTGAATGCATGGAAAGTTGCTAGCGGAGTTTACAGCTAGTCACATAATACTCAATGTGTATAAACTTGTGGTCATAATGAAAACATTAATAAACTTTCTAGTTGCTAGAATTGCACCCAAATCCTAACAATACATGTAAAGTCATATAATACAGGTGATATATCGAAGTTTTTAACTTAAACAACATTTTACAGTTACAAAATTAAAACAAAGTGGGGAGTGCTTTGTACAGTCAACCTACCCAATGCAAAGCATACCACTTCTGATCAGGTACGGCAACAATACAAGGACAAAACGCAGCAGAGCTGCAGTATACCGTTTCTCCAAAGGGGGCTCCAAAACACCAATCTCAATAAAGCTGCTTAATTACGGCGAAAATCACATACAAACACTAAACTACATTTCTAACTCTGTTACACCCACCTCCCCTGAATTTCACCAACCAAAAGCAGCAACCAAATAGTACTTCCAAAGGCAAAAAGTACACTACTTTCACTAGACAAAGGGGCACCAATTACAGGACAGCCAACCACAAATCCAATAAGGATGAAGTGGAAGAAGAGGTGTGCAAACTCTCACACAACCAACCACTGGCAGTAGGGTGCCTTAGGGACCGTTCATTATTTATTAAAGGGGCCACCGGAGGAAAATAGGGGAGGGTCATGTCTTTTATTCCTTGTTGAGGGGAGGGTCATCCATTTTTTTTATTCTAGGAGGGAGGGTCACCCAACTTTTGTATTCATGAAAACAGCAAAATTTGGGCTGTCGGCCTCGCATCTGATGGCTTAATGTCCTAAAGCAACGATCAGTGATCACCAAATTTCTCTCAAATTTTCCTCAGAACCTTTAGATTACCTGACGTGACAGCATGTTTCTTCAATCTCCTTCACTGACGCATATAGAAAAGGTTTAACGTCCCAAAACGTCCCATTAACGTCCCATTGCTCCTCATAACCATCTATAAAAATCTATCCCGAAGTTTTTTTTTCCTTTGGAGCACGGGCATAACGCACTGTAGCCTAGGCTACCTCATAATAGGCTCGAGATATAATTCAAAAGGGGACAGATAGGCCTATAGGCTTCTGCACTTAAAACATAAAACGATTGAACAAACCTTCCCGAACTTTTAAATTGCGGTCAGTGGCTGGCATCGGGTGAACGACACTTTTCGAAGTTGAATAGGCTATTAAAAACTATTTGCGCACCTCCATGTCACAAGCCCTTCTATGAAGACTTTAAGTTACCTGCAAGCTGGTATGATGTCATGGCTGAGTTTGCGGTAAAGTAAGCAAGAAGATGTTTTTTATTCTGAGTCAGGATATGGCGAGTCAATGTCATTTATTTGTCCAATGTTAGCATATACAGACCAGTTTCCATAGTGCACATCTTATCAATAGCCTAGTTTGAATGTCGAGTGTGTTTCTGCTCATTGACAAATACCCTTCACCACAATAACTCAAGCCCAATTAATTCCCCGTTAAAGTGCTTTGTTAGTTAGGTTTTGTGATGTAGCCTATGATAAAGCTAATGTTATAAGCTATACAATTCCCCCTCTTAAACACAAGCTGGTGTAGCCTACTATTAAAATGCACCGACAGGTAAAGTAGGCTATCGCATGACTTCATGTACGTAAGTGAAAAGGGCCTCGCACCCGTCGAGTTTGCACGGCCCTGCAGCTCTTCCTAAGACAGCGGGAAATAAAGTTCAAATACGTGATAAACCCGGAAAAAGTTGTCAGGTAGCCTATGTTTCGGTTCCGGTGATTATTTGTGAAATTGTGCAAACGACAGCCTTTTCAAGGCATTTCAAGGAAGGAGTGGCATGCAAGCTCCCAAATTGACCCAGTACAAAAGGCATCAATAAATTATTGGGGAGGGTCATGTGTTTTTTCTCAATCACTTTGGAGGGTCATAGAAAAATTTCTTGCTGGCGAGGGAGGGTCATGTCTTTTTTGAATAACGCTCCCAAAACTCCTCCGGTGGCCCCTTAAATAAATAACGAACAGTCCCTTATACATCCCACAAGACCATAAAGCCATAAACCATAAATTCTCCACAAAGCTAATCAGAAAAGCTTAGACCACATAACCATGTTACCAAACGTGTGTATGACCTCAACTCTAACTATGTCTAATCATGAAAAACCCGAAACACTGACCTGCAGATAGCCTGCATAGACGGATGTGTGTGAACAATATCTTGTCTTGACATAGTTTGAATCAGTTATAAAAAGAGGTGGCCACCGCACACTGTTATATTTCTTAGTGATTTTTATTGAGCAATGCGTTTCGCCAGTTGCTTCATCAGGCTAAACTGGCGAAACGCATTGCTCAATAAAAATCACTAAGAAATGTGCGGTGGCCACCTCTTTTTACTGTATATATGAACTTTAAAACCTGCAATCCACCAGCACCTTTTTAAGTTGGCTGTGCAAAGGGATCTCTTCTATATTTCATAGTTTGAATCAGTCTATCAACTGGCTTGAGAATGCGACCAAATCTAGACCTCACCTGTGCGGATGTACTAGGATTTTCAGACTGTGAGACATAAGCTACTGTATCAACATTGTTCATGTCATTATGTCATCATTGGGGGGCAGCTGTGGCCTACTGGTTAGCACCTCGGACCTGTAACCGGAGGGTTGCCGGTTCGACACCCCGACCAGTAGGCACAAAGTGCTTAATAGCGTAGAGAATCTTAAAGGTTGGTGCTCAATATTTCTTTGAAAATCTCACCTTTATTGTCTGAATCAGGCCCTTGGTTTCCAAATATATATATTTTGTTAAGAATACATATATGCTCATTGAGCTATAGTCCATATTGAGCATGCATGAGGATTTGAACCATATAACGATTTAACAAATTATTTCAAGCACAGTATGCATGTATGAAAGGTTTAACAACCCCAACCCAAGACATTGCCTCATGAAATTAAAGTAAAGTGCAGGGTCTGCATGTAATTGGTATCAAGAGCCAAAATGTATTGTAAAGAGATGAGTCATAAGCAGCTCTGTTTTATCTCCACAAATAAAACAGTTGGCTCAAAGCCATGTCAGCTTCTTTCCCTGCACCCTCTTAATTACATCATGCTGATTAGAGTGGCAGATTAGGATTACAGGTAATGCTCGTGAGGATTTGAGTCCTTCTTAGCAAATGATCAGCACACACTGAATACCTCTCAGGGCTTAACATCTTCTTAACAGGACAGAAGCATTGTATTCAGTGTTTTGGGATGAAGTGGAATGGCTCCCAGTGCATGGCTCCACAATTTAATCAGACGCAGTAGGTGTGCCTGAACTGGAAAATGTTTGGATAATTGTTTTCATTTGTTCAAGATGGCCAGCACTGCTCATTAAGACCTTATTCAGGGCAGAGCCTCAGAATAGTCAGCCGTGGAATAGCTTCAGATGTACAACTTGACACCAAACAAAACAAACACAAATTACTGTATACTCGGCACCCGAGCCATTGTCACATCCTGATTTTCTCCCGGGAAATGGCAGTGGTGTGTGTTTTGACATAGTAGGAAAGCACAGCATAAAATTATGTTGGAGGGTTACACAGAGCCAGGCAAGGAAGATAACAATGAACATGCATCACTTAATAAGGAATAATAAGCTCTTATGGAGCTTTGATTAGCCCAAACACCTCTGGTTCGGCCATAGAGACATCTCAATGGAGCGACTCCAGACCGAATTTTCCAAATTCAAATGTTATCGGCAGGGAATATTCAGGCTGACTTTCAGGTTAACTTAAGGTTGTATCAGTGATAGCGGGGATACGTCACTTCTGTTGATGTTCAAACAAAACAGAGAGCTAGCTCGAAACCCGTCCCCCTCCCTCCTGTGCAATTAAAACTCTCCTAAACGCGCATCTCGTTAGTTATTGGTTGAAACACTTTATTTTGCCTTTGAGTGTGTTGCCTACCCTTGTTGGTAGCAATTGTTTTTGTGTACAGATCTCAGAGCCTAGGCTGCCTACAGAGACGCAGTTTTTTGATGGCCTGCTTATGGGGCAGACAGCCAGTGGCGGCTTTAGCAAATTGGGGGCCCAAGGCGAAGGTATGTATGGGGCCCCCCCATACGATCTTTAAAAGAGCACGAAAAAAAATGTAGCCTACCGACTGAATGGTGGATAGGCAGGTAAAGCTAATCTACGGGAAAGTAAAGGTTGGAGAGGAGAAAAAAACCTTCCCCTTTAAACCCTGCATACACTTCTTTACTCCAAAATGAAGACCGACCCCCGCCCCCCACCACCACCACCACCTAAAAAACCCTGGTGATGGCCCTTTAATCCCCCTTTACACCTGTTTGCTTTTCTCCTACTCCCACTCCTCTGCATGTGCATTTAACAAAATATTCATGATTGTTGAAGGATTGTCGTTGCCACATAGAAGCATTGCATAGAGGACGTCTGGCTAAATTGCTATTAAATCCGCTTAGCATCGTGACAAATTTGTTCAAAACTGCTGCATTGAAGTGAATTCTGCATTGAAGAGACTAAACTAAGTTATGAAATCAAGCAGTATCTCAAAGCTAACGTTAGAATACTGTTTGGATGTCGAATTTAGCATGCTTAGCCTACTTACTGCTGCTTGTCAATTTCGTTGAAGGGCTCATTTTATTGACTCTGACACTGAATTTTTGCAAAATCCCGATGTAAATGGAAAAGTGTTTTCCAAAATTCAAAAGTGCTTGTCACAAGGAGAAGTACGAACCTTTATTTTAACTATGTAGAAAACGTTATGAATTGCATCCACACATCAGCAGCCTTTCAACTGTGTTACAATTGCAAGGGTTCCCTCAAACGTCTTAAAGTGACAGGCACTCAATTAGACCTACATATACACTACCAAGACGATCTTAATACACCCCCCCCCCCCACCCCCCGTTGTCCAAGTCAGCTGCCGCCACAAATTGAATCCAATTCTGTGGGAAACACTGTGTTTAATTTGAAATTAATAGGCTATAATGTCTATAATTAGCAATAATAGGCTAATCGGTAACTTGGTAGCTCATCTGTATATACAAATACATTATAGTAGGCTATAGAATGTTGGGAATGGAGGTTTGAAATGATCAGGCTACTCTAAGCATGACAGTTAATAGTTATTACCCTATAAACATCTAGGCCTACAGATTCACCATACAGATTCATTTTTTTCAAATGGCATTGGAAGAGTGATACAAGCCTATTAACAAACTGGAAACACATTAACCCAACATTGAGACACATTAGGCCCTACTATATTGAGATATACATTACTGTAGCCAAACTATTTGTCTGTATAAAAATAGCTGAATAGACTCTTCTGTTGGCAATATGAGCTAGACTGTATTTTCATGTGAATTGTGTCAAGGAATGATGTATAATGTCTGTCTAACACAGGATAAAAATAGGTCACAGGTCAGTTTGGATATATTGTACAACATGGGCACTATGGAATAATGCATTAATAGCATGGATGTGGAGAAATCTTTTACTTTCAGCATTAGAAGTATTATTTAGTAAAGTAGTATTTTGAAATATGGCAGCTTGCGTAAGCATTAAAAGAGTAGAATATGAATGTATTTAAATATCTGAATCTCTAAAACTGACCTGTGGGTACCATACCTTAATGGAACCACAGGCATTATGCAGTGTCCTCACTCCACACACACACACACACACACTCAAAGTGCCAATGTTACCTCTTTGACCCTCATATACTGAAGGATCTTCTATTCACCACTGCCCATATGACCTTGTGATAAAACAGCTGCTGGAGTGAAAATGATGAATTACAGGGAAATAAATAAAAGCAATACATTTTAGGGAATATGGCTCATATCAGATTTCAAGAAAAAAAGAGAATCCATTTTAATGAGACACCTGGTTCAATAATCATAAGAGTGTAAGGACCTGATTACCTGCCTCAGATCCCTCCAGGTGGCTGGAACAAACACACTGGAACAACATCACCTCAATTAAAACACCCATACTTCCACATCCTCCAGGCAATTATGAGGCCTGAAATATTTATGTTCAGTTATGTTGAGAGTTTTGAAACTTCTAATTTAAAAAAAAAGAAAATCTGATTTGATCTGAGTAAAACTGACTTTCCCCTCTAACGCATTGTAAGTAGCTAACGTACACTTGATTCTTTTTTTTACAGTAATCAGTCTTAAATTATCATGGCATGTTTGATTCATAATACAACATAACATTATCATCAAGTTCCTTACCTTTAACTCTAACGTCAAGTCTAACTATATCAGTGAATCACATTTAGAGTTCAGTATTGAACATGCCACAAAGAAAAGGTTAAATACAGAGAGCATTATTCATCAAATCAGTCATTATATGGCCTTTCTTTTCCTTTCTTTTTGACAGCTGTGACTAAAAAACAATGGTGGGGTACAATTGGTACCAATTGCTATTTTCCCCCCCATAGAGATCATTAAATGACGGGTTTGTGATGAATTTTCCAATAGACAACTTCAAAGCCTTGAAGGAGAATTCCGGTGTGATATTGACCTAAAGTGTGTTGAAACATGATACAGAGTGTGAACGTATGTCTCATAGCCCATCTCGGCTTGTCCCCTGCACTCCAAAATCTGGCGCTAGTTAGCCGATGCTACCAACAGCTTTTTCAATGGTGGTGCTTCGGCATCGGGCTAGCCATGCAAATAAATCACTGTTTTACACCATTTACGAGGCTCAATGTATCTCCACACTTCATTGGTAGACTTCCGAGGGCCCTGACATTTAAAACAAGACATTGAGAACTTTAAAAAAACACTGGTAGTTTACTTACAAGACGATTTATACAGACAGTATCTTCACGAAGTTTAGCGTTTGCAGCCATCTTGAATTTAGTCACAATAAGTAGAGCGACGAGTAAGAATGAACAGGTATGATAAGGGATCAGATTCCAAAAATAATTCAGTGGAAATGCATGGATTCCAGTTTCTTCCAGTAGCAGCAACTGGAATCCATGCATTTCCACGGAATTATTATTCCACTACCAGTGCTTTTTCAAAGTTCTCAATGTCTCGTTTTAAATGTCAGGGCCCTAGGAAGTCTACCAATGAAGTGTGGAGATACATTGAGCCCAGGGCCCTAGGAAGTCTACCAATGAAGTGTGGAGATACATTGAGCCTCGTAAATGGTGTAAAACAGTGATTTATTTGCATGGCTAGCCCGATGCCAAAGCACCACCATTGAAAAAGCTGTTGGTAGCATCGGCTAACTAGCGCCAGATTTTGGAGTGCAGGGGACAAGCCGAGATGGGCTATGAGACATACGTTCACACTCGGTATCATGTTTCAACACACTTTAGGTCAATATCACACCGGAATTCTCCTTTAAACTTGGAAATTATGTAAAACTAGATAAGCTTGCCCCAGGAAGACACTTAGCGTGCCTGACCCCAGGAGTCACCCCAACTTTCAGGTGTTATTTCTGATGGTTGACGTCTCATTGCATGTCTTGTTGAAAGAAATGTATTTTTGAAATTGAGAATGAGGAGGATAGAATATTTTCTCCACTTTAAAGGGGTGGTTCAGGATTTTGGACATAAGACCTCATTTCCAAGTAAGCAAGTGTGATATTTATCAGTGGAGACCGTTTTCAACACGTTTCATCCAGTCCTTGTAATTGCAGAGTTCGCAGGTGCTAGGCTAGCGCAAGTCAACGGTATGTGCTAGCCTGCCACTAAAGACAGTCTTACCCACTCCAAAGTACACCCGAGGCAAATTCCAGACAATCGATGTAAATGTCTGTGTTGATAGAATAGTGTAAGAAATACAACTACCCTCGCATCGCGTTGCAATAGTTATACTTTGGTCCCTGAAGTTGGTAGTAGTCATTTTGCATCTCAGCAGCGGACTGATATTACCAAGGCTACTACTAAGTATCCCCATTGGAGTGCGCTTTACTGTTTACTTTTCGGCGCAGTACTACTAACCGGAGCAAGTATAATTCCGTCGTGGTAAGAAACAAGTCCCTCAAAATGTAATGCGATCGTTGAAATGCAAGGATAGAATAACGTTAGAAATAACAGTATCAATACAGACATTTACATCGATAGTCTGGCGTTATAATTTATTTGCCTCGGGTGTACTGTGGAGTGGATAAGACTGTTTTTAGTGGCAGGCTAGCACATACCGTTGACTTGCATGTCGGTAAGATTTGAGGGTAACACAAGGGTTAATGTAAAACATATAATCCTAAACAATTAAGGTTTGAGCAGCCATGATTAAAAGGGGGAGGAAAGTCACCAAACCACTGTAGTGCCAAGGCAAGCCCATCAGTCTGGGGAAAGCTAAAGGACCCTCTCAAAGATTCCAGCTCCATTGATCCACTTTAGAAGTGGATGTCCATCAAAAGTATGACCAACATGCACCAGAAAGATACTACATTGGGTAAAAGCCAACCTGCACATCACCTCTGGAGAGTTACAGACCTCGATGGCATGCATCTGGAATAAATCTACATGCGTCTACAATCAGACAAAACTGGAACAGACACAACGTTCATGGGAGGTGCTAAAAGGAAGCCTCTGCTCTCAAGAAAGAACAAAACTGCCCGATTCAACTTTCAAAGGCCTCTTGGAAGTTCATTCTCTGGACAGGTGAGTCAAAAATAGAATTATAGTAACAATCCAAATCGCTATGTTTGGAGGAAAGCCAAGACTGTATACCAAAAAAAGATCCCCTCTTAACAGTTAAGCATGGTGGCGGAAATAAGCTGGCGTGGAGCTGCTTTTCTGGGTCCGGACCTGGATGGCTCTATATCATCCAGTGAACCATGATTTTTCACCCCTATGACAAATTCTTGATCTGAACCTCATGTCAGGGAGATGAAGCTAAGGAGGAAATTGATTTTACAACAGGACAACAATGACCCTATAAGCATTCAAGCAAAATGACCAAGGAATTGGCCTAGTCAAAGTCCAGACCTCAATTCAATATAAATGTTCTGGCTGGATCTGAAGCGGGCAGTACCTGGCAGTTGTCCCTCCAACCTCTCTCAACTGACTGAGTTCTGCAAGGACGAGTAGGCAAACATCCGCAGAAGCAGATGTGGGACCCTGGTTCATGGGTGCAAAAGGAGGTGCTACAAGAAATTAACTACATGGTTTTACAAATGGCATATTTTGAGTTTTTGTGAGTTAAACCACTTTTGTTGAATATATAATGAAAATATATATCATTCTTTTGTTTCTGTTTATTATTTGGAAGGTCGGCTTTACAAATTGGGGTTTGGATGTTCATTAAATACGTTTATTTAAATTTTTTGTAAAAAACAACTGACCATGTCTGAGGGTTCACAAACTTTCAAGCAGCACTGTATACAGTGTAGGCCTACCACTTTTAAACCACTGATTAAAGCAAATGAAAAGGGTTATAAGAAATGAGTCTTTTGGTAAATTAGCGTGAATATTGGTGAATATCATTTAAGAAGATTTTTAGGAACTTCTTTTTTTCCCCTTAGGAATCTACTTAAGATTTATCTTAAGAAAATGTTCATGAATCCAGTCTGAAATGTTGTCTGAGCCAACTACTACGTTGGCAAGTTAGCAAGCTAACTACACTCCACTGTTTTGAATGGACACATCTCATGAATCCAAACATGTTTAGCCTAATGTTTTTACTGCTGTTTTACTGCTACACTAGCCTAGAAATCTAGACGCGCCCCTAGCGGTCTAGCAACTCTCCGTTGGCTTGTGAGCTCCAGAAATCGAAACTTAATCAGGCCTTTGAAATCGTGTATAGAGTCGTTTGGTGGGCTTAACATAATGCTTGATGGCAGAGTTGCAACGGTTTGGCTTGAATTCCCTGCTACTTGAAAACAAATATCCTATTGCGTGCAAAGGGAATTTGAAAGACAACTGATTATCCCGCCCCTCGGACTTTGCACTGCGAACGGTGAGTGCCCAGACCCTGCATTTTAATGTGGGTCTGGCTCGCCAGGCTACTGCTACACTGTTTTTCATGCTATATTAGCACACATGACCAATGGCTTCTGCTACAATACTGAATGGCTGTAACCCTATTACCTCAACCTATTCTTGCACTTACATGTACATAGTTTTTTATATTACCTTGTCTACATTATACTTTACTCTCTTATTTGTCCATATTATTTATGCTGGTCTCTAGACCTTATTCTTGCACTGTTGCACTACTGTTGGACTACTTTTTGCACCTTCACCATGACACTCACTCTCTTGAGCACCTTACCATGCACACAGAACTACAGGACTACTGTTGGACTACTTTTTGCATCTTCACCATGACACTCACTCTCTTGAGCACCTTACCATGCACACAGAACTACAGGCCAGTCCCGGCCCTATCACTGCAAGCATCTCATGCTTGATCACCCTCAAGCACACTGTGGATTTTTTTTATTTAGTTTATATAGTATATTTAGTATTTAGTTTTGTTAGTTTTTCTTATCTTCTACTGTCTCTATTGTACAGTGGAGTTTGGTTATATGTTTATACTTATATTTACCATTTCTGCTGTAAGTGCATGTTGTGTATGATGTCTGTATGCTACTGAGACCTTGTATCTCCCCTTGGGGATCAATAAAGTATCTATCTATCTATCTATCTATCTATCTACATCTCTATGACAACCTAAGAGATCCCTGTGAGGTTCCCTGTGCATTTTACACCCTGTGCAGTGAGTAGGGAGTAGAAAATATAGCGTAGGGACCCGATCGGTACGCAACCTTAGCTAACATTACCCATTGATAGGCCTACTGCCTGGAGTTAGGCTTACAATGCTAAGGGATGAATGGACAGACAAACAAAATGTCACATATGTGGTGGACAGTTTGAAAATGACATGCTTCTTTGAGGTAACTTGCATAGCCTACATTCTTATTTTGGCGTTACATAGCAGATATAGTGATTGCTAGAGCTTGCAGAGTCTCATATTCCCTCCATCTCCATACAAAAATCCCTTTCTTTGGGGGGGGGGGGGGGGGGGGTGTTACAATAGTTATAGGCTACTAGTAGTGTGTGTTGGAGGCCTATGCTTTTGTGCCTAGGCTGAACTGCCAATAAAACAAATGTACAAAACAATTATATTTGACAGTCAGAAACATTTAATTGAGGGACTGGTCCTTCCTCAGTATGTGATTCCTTCTCCAATTCTGTCTTAATCGTGCACGACTCCATGCTTATTGCCATGAGGCTACTGCTATAGGCCTAATGTAAGCAGATCTACTGCTATAGGCCTAACTGGCTTTGGAGAGCCTAATGTAAGCAGATCTCGAAGTGAGCCTCGTCATTGGCTGTGAAGTAATTCATTATTCATGTGGATGTCCAGAAAACCAGGAGGGGGCACTAAATCTGCCAAAAAGGACCGTTTTATTCTCCAGCCTAATTATAGGGTTGTGAATGGGCTTGTGAAGTAACATCTAAGCTGCATACCTACTGTGTTAACATCACAGAACAAGGAACAAAGCTCTGTTCATCGATTCCATCACCACTTTAAAAGTCCGAATCAGACATGAAATGAATCAAGTGAAACTATCTATCACTAACTTGCTAATACAATATGTCATTGAAAGTGGTATTGCTTGTTTTGCAATAATAACACAGAATACACATCAAAGTTATCTTGACTTTTCTTGCTTGTTCGATTGCCCTTTCTCTTGAAAGAACAACTATAATGTGCAATTTGGACAATTAATTTACCAACTATGTTTTTGTTTTGGAAGAATGGCAATAAACTCAGTTAAAGCTAAACTGATTTATATCCCAGTGGATCCCAGGATAAGGGCTGAAGCATCACCAGCAGGATCAACACCTGTCCACTGGCTGGCTGCCTAATATTTTTTGACAGGCCAGGCGGTGATGATGGATGTCATTGATGGATGTGCTGGGTTATGCATCTCAATTGTTCGATTCAGGTTATCCTTCGCCAGGCGCCCATCTTGTTTGATGTGGGAGGGACTCAGTGGGCTGCTAAAGAACAAATGAGATGGAGGACAATTATTCCAAACGTATGGCTATATTGTGAAATGTGTCAGCGTCATTTGATACATGTTTGGGTTTTTTATCACTGTGAAAGTTACATATACATGTGTATACAACCAAGGTTATAATAATATAATAAGTATGACACATATATGACAATACACACACACAAACATACAGACAGGTCTTAGTGTTGCACTCACACTTGGGGTCAGGGTGCAAACATAAGTGTGAGTGACAACCACCAACTGTCGATGGGGAACAGGATTATAGGTAATTAAGAACCATCTCAGCCAAAGGGTCACAGAAATCTAATTATCACACACACACAAACAAAACAAAAACAAAAGATTATCAGACTTGTTATTAAAAGCCTAATTTATTTCCATTATGGAATACGCTTGCAGGCTTAATAACTGCCTTTCACTGGAATAAAGACTAATTACTGCAACTTTAAAAATGTCCTTTTTAATCTTACAAGGTGAAGGTATACACAGTGATGTCCAAGGGTTTTTGTTTTTTACTCCGAGTAGCATGTCTGACTCGAACTCTTACAGTAATCTTACCTCTCCTTAATGAATGCTTCAAGATTCCTTGGTCATTCACCTGTATAGTCCACATGTGCGTCTGCTCATTTTAGATTTCTATGTAAATAGTGTAGAGCATCCTTGGGGAGGGATGTAACTAGTGTACAGCATCCTTGGGGAGGGATGTTTTTAAATAATTATTATGAGCGTAGCGGTATAAAGATTGTCATTTTTTTTTCGTTACCAAATATAAATAAATATTTGGTCAGTGATTCCCGGGAATACCGACACACCGGGGCACATGAAACTTGATTGGCATGAAACCCCAAAAATGCTGTTTTTCCTTAATAACTACCTGAAGCGTGGCACCGAGGATGACAATATTTTTTATGGTATGTTGTTCTCAAGGGCCCACATCAACCTAGCCAATAACCACTCATTTGTGATTTGCACCCCCTCCCCTCTCCGTATAAAATGAAAATGCAATACTACACTGCTTTAATCACCCCTATTTTCAGTTGAGATGTTCTGAACTGCATCACATTTCATGATTAACCTCTTCCTCTGAATCCTCTGGAGGTATGCCAAGTTTTGTGGAAATCTGTCCATAGGGGGTCATACAATAAATTAATGAATGTGTACTTTAGTGACACATACAAACACACACTCACACAAATTCACAAGAGAGAATGTGCAGGATTGAGCAGCCCGAAAAGTTGAAAACTACAGATTTCACTGCATAACTAGAGATTACAGGTACAGGTGTCAGGTACACACAGACACAGACACACACACACACACACACACACACACTTACACACATGAGCTGCAAGGAGAGGGGATGGAGTAGGAGACGGAGACAAATTGACAAGCGTGATTTATTTTTGTGGAGAGAATGTGCAGGACTGTGCAGCGTTCATATTTTGACTTATTACTATTATTACTACTTATGTTTTGACTCCTGACTGAAATCATGTAACCCTGTTGAATTGACAGGACTTTGTAAAGCAACAGCTTCTTCATTATCCTGATTTCTCTGCCTCACTACTTAATTGTCAATCACATGAATTTGGGATGAATTTCATGAGTCAAGGGGGTACATTTGGCAGAATGTCAGGTCTGTTCGGTGGTCAAAAATGACCGTGCCATTCAGGGCAAAGAGGTGAGCAATCATGAGGGTGCCAACCGTATTTATGAAAGCAAAGTGTGGTGGCAACACAAGTGGAACATGGCCACACATCCTCACATGAATATTAAGCCACTGAGTGTGATGCCTGCCATGTTGCCATTCTAATTGTTAGTGTTGCATAGAGGTAGGAATGGCCATAGTGGTTTATCCCACTGAATTGGGTTAATCTCCATCACTAGTGTGTTTGAGAACAGAGGGCTCTTTATTGGCTTCTAGCGTGAGATCACACATGTGCACTCAGTCTTGCCTGGAGGAATGTTAAACCCTGATCACTCCCGCACTATTGCGTCTTTCAGTGGTATTTTAAGCAAAGTCTTTTGAGGTCTTAGGAGTCAGCTGGCAGTAATGCCTATGAGGCAGTGGCACTCACTGTTATCCCTGCAAAGGAGCTTAAAGCAAACTTTTCCTTATTCCTTCATATTTTCTCACATATGGGCATGTATTACTCAATTGAGGAGAGAGCAGCATGATGGGTTTATGGTTTATTACGCATATTTATATATTTCAGTGCCAAATCCAGCCCACTCTATCTCAAAGTGGACTTTTGAGGTTTTCATGAAGGCTAGTTTTAAATAAAATTTCAGACAAAAACCCAACCAGACCTTTGTAGTTATCTTTGCAATCTTGAATTTCTCCCACAATTTGGCCAGATGAAGGACTTGGTTTGTGGTGGTGATGTTTGTATGTGTGAGAATTAGATTTTTTTAGTGGGATAATTGTCCTGTGATCTGAGAGTTAAAGAGTGTGTTTCTGTTTTCAGATGACCTTCTCCATGCGCAACACATTGACGCGTGCTAGTTTAGCCATCCAGCGGTTTGAGTGTGTTTTGCTGTGGCTGAAGGTCTGGATAAAGCCCATCTTCTTGGAGAGGGCAAGCGCTGCAGCCTGAGGAGAGCTGGTCTCCAGGACGATGCTGGACAGGCCTTGCTCTTTACAGAAGTCGATAGCAGTCTGAAGCAGCTGGGAGCCGAGACCTTTACGTCGCAGTGGGAAGGAGACCGCCAGCTGGAACACCTCCCCATAACTTCCATCTCTGTCATCAGTTGCCATGGTACTTCCATTCCAGCTGTTGCTCCTGCCGTCTGTGTGGTCCCCTCCCTTATGTGCCAGCACGGCCACCACACCGGCGATCTTCGACGTGCCGTTAACGTCCATCTCTGCCACCCAGAAGTTGTTACTAGGGTTGTCCAGGAAGTGAGCTTGCACGTCATCCATTTCTCCGGCCAACTTCCTGTTGAGGTGGCCCTGATAGATCTCATTGCAGCAGTAGTACACCAGGCCAGCCCAGGCACCACCAAATAACAGTGCCTGGAAGTAAGAGCTCCCACCCAGCACATAGCCAGCCATACAGATGCTGAGGGCCACACCAATGTGGTCCGGATCACTCATGGCCTTGAAGAAGGCTGGATAAACATGCTCCATCACCCCAAAACGAAACAGTGAGACTACAGATGCCTTATCTGTGGGTCTGTATGGACGAATGGAACAGGGCACTAAGAAACCAAGAGAAAAGTGCAGAGAAGAGGGTATTTCAGTTAATCAGGATTTAATCTGGCTGGTTTAGAAATGAGAAAATACCACTGTGTTGCATAATGACTTGAGCCCGGAGATAATGAGCCATTCAGAAGAATTTGTCCTTTGCATGTTAAATGGAAAACTGGCAAAATGAATGATCTCAATATCTAAATAACACAGACCACCGCGATTATCTGAATAAACAAACTGTAATGGTCAAACTGTTTTTTTTTTCATTTCATACACAAACTTCCTTTTCTTAACAGTTATGTATATGCGTCTGAGTCCATAATAAAACAATGGTATATGGACTTTTAGGCAGCATCAAAAATGGCAAAAGTCACACATTATTCTACTAAATATTATACATTTACATTCTGTTGCTATACGTTCACTGAGCAGATTGGATTTATTCTACTAAATATTATACATTTACATTCTGTTGCTATACGTTCACTGAGCAGATTGGATAACATATCAAAGACTTTATACATTTTGTAAGTACTTGTCACAATATCCCACAAGTATTCATATACATTTGCTATACAACCATAATCAGATTATTTATTATGTTAAACTTACAGGTACTTTTTTGTGCCATTGTGCGTCTTGTCTGATGTCCCTTCTCTCTCAGTCTTCTGTGTTGGTCAGTTTCCCCCTCCTCACCCTCTCTCTGTGGACACTGCAGTCCCTGTGCTGTTTCAAGACCATTCACAGAGTGGCCTGGACGCTGTCTGAGCATGCTCACACACACACACACACACACACAAACACAAACACACACACCCACACACCCACACACACACACACACACAAACACACACACACACACACACACACCCACACACACACACACACCCACACCCACACACACATACACACACACACACACACCCACACACACACACACACACACACACAAACACACACACACACACACACACACACACACACACACACACACACACACACACACACACACACACACACACACCCACACCCACACACACATACACACACACAAATGGAATTTCACAAGACTGGCCCATAAGCTGGGTCTAGTGAAGTAGTTAAGAACAGTAAATCCTTAACTTGATTGTGCCATGACTGAGACTGACTGAATGAACAACCTCAGTCTGGGTATAAAATTTGATTGGCAGGTTGAACTGTTTGATGATTGTTCCTGACAGATAGTCATTGTTGGACAACTGTGGAGTGGGTAATACTGTTTTAGTGGCAGGCTGACACATACTGATGACTTGCGCTAGCCTAGCACCTGTGAATTCTGCAACTAGAAGGACTGGAGGAAACGTGTTGAAAACGGTCTCCACTGATAAATATCACACTTGCTATCTTGGAAATGAGGTTCTATGTCCAAAATCCTGAACCACCCCTTTAAACATTGACGTGAACATGAAATGAAACAACACAGAACAATTTATTGTTTCAGCACTCCAAAGAGACAAGGTCAGGTGTGAGAGAGTAACTAGAAGTTGTTTTCACTTGCTAAATTGAGTAAGTTAGCATTAAAGGTTGTATCAGTGATTTTAGGCCCAAAAAAGGCCCAAACATAAATGATCACATTCATCTAATCTTTCCTAACGATCCGCTAGCTATCTGCCCCATAAGCAGGCCATCAAAAAAACGTGTCTCTGTAGGCAGCCTAGGCTCCGAGATCTGTACACAAAAACAATTGCTACCAACAAGGCCCACTCAAAGGCAAAATAAAGTGTGAAACATCCATTTCAGAAGGAGCCTATTTCTAGTGTCACTAATTATCAATAAAGGGCAGTAATTTCTCATCCTTTGTCATCCACTTGTCCTAACTTACCTGTGCATTTATTCATCAGATGGTAAATAGTTGAAATCAAATAAGCTCTTCAGTTTCATTCATTATTCAGAAAGCCTTTTACCACTTTTTAGCCATCAGCCATAAAATATGAAGCCTCTTTGTCCATGTAATGATTTATCTTCCAGTAGATGTATTGTTATGGTGCCCAGGAGGTATCATTTAATTTTGTTTTGCGTATGTGCTCATTTTAAAAGAAGGTGTGCTCACTTTACTTAATTGTGTGCTCATTTGAGTAAGTTGTGTGCTGGTTTTACTTAATCATCCACTTATTGCCTAAATTGTGCTCTTGTTTTAACAAGCCCACAGCGCATCATTTTATAAAACAAACAAACTATTCAGTAAATCGAGCGCACAGTTTACAAAATCTAGCAAAATGAGGGTACAATAACAAAATGAGCAAACCATTTAGTTAAATAAGCTCACAATTTAATAAAACAAACTGACATTTTCTCAATATTCAAAAGAAATCTGTTAACTATTTTATAGTTATTTTAAGTTAACTATTTTTGAGATCAATTAATTCCTTTGTTACTGTTGGGTTAATCATTACTAATTTATGAAAGCACCATTCTGAAAAGTCATGCTGAGCTACGCATGCTACATTCTGAATAAATGAATAAAGTTTTTGAATATCTAATTCAAAGACACAGTGACTGTTCTGTTTGGAATCTTAGAATAATTAGCCAGGCATTTCATACGTTCAGACCCAAAACTTGGTTGCATGACTATTCACTGAAGCAACTGTGATTAGACTGAGGCATTGTCAATTAATTGTGCCCCTTCTGTGACATTGGTTCATGTGAATACATTCATATAATTAATTACAGTTTCCTACGACTAATACAGTTTGACCCATATTTAAATACCTCCATATAAATTACCTTAGGGCTGTAATTGTGTCCTGAAGGAACTGAATCTCTTTGTGGAGAGCGGAGTTGGTGGTGCATGTGTTTACATGGCCCTGTATGTGCAAACCCTTTCTGTGTGGAGAGCGGAGTTGGTGGTGCATGTGTTTACATGGCCCTGTATGTGCAAACCCTTTCTGTGTGGAGAGCGGAGTTGGTGGTGCATGTGTTTACATGGCCCTGTATGTGCAAACCCTTTCTGTGTGGAGAGCGGAGTTGGTGGTGCATGTGTTTACATGGCCCTGTATGTGCAAACCCTTTCTGTGTGGAGAGCGGAGTTGGTGGTGCATGTGTTTACATGGCCCTGTATGTGCAAACCCTTTCTGTGTGGAGAGCGGAGTTGGTGGTGCATGTGTTTACATGGCCCTGTATGTGCAAACCCTTTCTGTGTGGAGAGCGGAGTTGGTGGTGCATGTGTTTACATGGCCCTGTATGTGCAAACCCTTTCTGTGTGGAGAGCGGAGTTGGTGGTGCATGTGTTTACATGGCCCTGTATGTGCAAACCCTTTCTGTGTGGAGAGCGGAGTTGGTGGTGCATGTGTTTACATGGCCCTGTATGTGCAAACCCTTTCTGTGTGGAGAGCGGAGTTGGTGGTGCATGTGTTTACATGGCCCTGTATGTGCAAACCCTTTCTGTGTGGAGAGCGGAGTTGGTGGTGCATGTGTTTACATGGCCCTGTATGTGCAAACCCTTTCTGTGTGGAGAGCGGAGTTGGTGGTGCATGTGTTTACATGGCCCTGTATGTGCAAACCCTTTCTGTGTGGAGAGCGGAGTTGGTGGTGCATGTGTTTACATGGCCCTGTATGTGCAAACCCTTTCTGTGTGGAGAGCGGAGTTGGTGGTGCATGTGTTTACATGGCCCTGTATGTGCAAACCCTTTCTGTGTGGAGAGCGGAGTTGGTGGTGCATGTGTTTACATGGCCCTGTATGTGCAAACCCTTTCTGTGTGGAGAGCGGAGTTGGTGGTGCATGTGTTTACATGGCCCTGTATGTGCAAACCCTTTCTGTGTGGAGAGCGGAGTTGGTGGTGCATGTGTTTACATGGCCCTGTATGTGCAAACCCTTTCTGTGTGGAGAGCGGAGTTGGTGGTGCATGTGTTTACATGGCCCTGTATGTGCAAACCCTTTCTGTGTGGAGAGCGGAGTTGGTGGTGCATGTGTTTACATGGCCCTGTATGTGCAAACCCTTTCTGTGTGGAGAGCGGAGTTGGTGGTGCATGTGTTTACATGGCCCTGTATGTGCAAACCCTTTCTGTGTGGAGAGCGGAGTTGGTGGTGCATGTGTTTACATGGCCCTGTATGTGCAAACCCTTTCTGTGTGGAGAGCGGAGTTGGTGGTGCATGTGTTTACATGGCCCTGTATGTGCAAACCCTTTCTGTGTGGAGAGCGGAGTTGGTGGTGCATGTGTTTACATGGCCCTGTATGTGCAAACCCTTTCTGTGTGGAGAGCGGAGTTGGTGGTGCATGTGTTTACATGGCCCTGTATGTGCAAACCCTTTCTGTGTGGAGAGCGGAGTTGGTGGTGCATGTGTTTACATGGCCCTGTATGTGCAAACCCTTTCTGTGTGGAGAGCGGAGTTGGTGGTGCATGTGTTTACATGGCCCTGTATGTGCAAACCCTTTCTGTGTGGAGAGCGGAGTTGGTGGTGCATGTGTTTACATGGCCCTGTATGTGCAAACCCTTTCTGTGTGGAGAGCGGAGTTGGTGGTGCATGTGTTTACATGGCCCTGTATGTGCAAACCCTTTCTGTGTGGAGAGCGGAGTTGGTGGTGCATGTGTTTACATGGCCCTGTATGTGCAAACCCTTTCTGTGTGGAGAGCGGAGTTGGTGGTGCATGTGTTTACATGGCCCTGTATGTGCAAACCCTTTCTGTGTGGAGAGCGGAGTTGGTGGTGCATGTGTTTACATGGCCCTGTATGTGCAAACCCTTTCTGTGTGGAGAGCGGAGTTGGTGGTGCATGTGTTTACATGGCCCTGTATGTGCAAACCCTTTCTGTGTGGAGAGCGGAGTTGGTGGTGCATGTGTTTACATGGCCCTGTATGTGCAAACCCTTTCTGTGTGGAGAGCGGAGTTGGTGGTGCATGTGTTTACATGGCCCTGTATGTGCAAACCCTTTCTGTGTGGAGAGCGGAGTTGGTGGTGCATGTGTTTACATGGCCCTGTATGTGCAAACCCTTTCTGTGTGGAGAGCGGAGTTGGTGGTGCATGTGTTTACATGGCCCTGTATGTGCAAACCCTTTCTGTGTGGAGAGCGGAGTTGGTGGTGCATGTGTTTACATGGCCCTGTATGTGCAAACCCTTTCTGTGTGGAGAGCGGAGTTGGTGGTGCATGTGTTTACATGGCCCTGTATGTGCAAACCCTTTCTGTGTGTTTAGTTGTTTATCAAGCAAAGTTGATGTGTTAGTTTGTGGTGTGGTTTTGTATGTATGTAGATAGATAGATAGATAGATAGATAGATAGATAGATACTTTATTCATCCCGAGGGAAATGTTAGGCATCCAGCAACAACCATAAAACAACAAACATACATACACATATATATATATTTCTCACATACATAAAAATCACTCACAGAAATGTAAAAATTTAAAGAGCATGTGAAGTGATTGTATTTGTGAAGGTCTGAATTGTGATGTGCCTGGATTTTGTGTGTGTGTACATGCGCGTGTGTCTGTGCACGTGTGTGTGTCTGTGCGTGTGTGCACGTGTGTGTCTGTGCACGCGCGCGCGTGTGTGTGTGTGTGTGTGTGTGTGTGTGTGTGTGTGTGTGTGTGTGTGTGTGTGTGTGTGTGTGTGTGTGTGTGTGTGTGTGTGTGTGTGTGTGTGTGTGTGTGTGCGTGCGTGCGTGTGAGTGTGTGTGTGCGTGTGTGTGTGCGTGTGTGTGTGTGAGTGTGTGTGTGCACTTATGTCTGTTTATGACTGCACTGGGTGGCCATGGTGAATAATATGGTTCCATCTGACACACGTGTGACTCTGGCCCTTCTGACAGTGCCTTGTGCAATAACCCTGTGGCCCTTCTGACAGTCCCTTGTGCAATAACCTTGTGGCCCTTCTGACAAGATTAGATTCTCTGCGCTGGAGGAGGGACTACACCTGTTTAAATCAATAGCAGTGACTCATGAATTGCTGAGACATCTGAGGTCAAGGAACTTTCGGAATCTGCTTAAAGTGCAGCAAGAATTTTAAATGCCATAGATTCAACCCTAACCCGGCCACCTCTCCTACCTTTTAGTATTGACAGAAAAATCAAGGTATCAAAAATATGCAAAATAGTCTGACACTTATGGAGGCTGCCCAGGCTTTTTAGGGAAGAGAGTCTCATTTCTGATATGATACTTTAATACCTGTTGGGATGCAGGGGCCTGTGTGTTTTTAAAAAGTCTTTCCAAATGGAAGATTATTTTTGCCAGAGATTATGTTACAGCAGAGATTTACATGGGGACATGTGTGGGCCTCAACAGAACACACACAAAAAATGGATTTTTATGCTGTCAAGTCATGTAATGAAAAATGTATTTTAGAGAGTTAAAGGTAGGCAGACCATAGTGATCTTATGAAGAATTTGTTGTTTGTTCCATCCTGTTTTCTCTCTGGGAAGAGGATAATCGATTCTTTGAAACTTTGCTTGATCCTGAAAAATGTACTAATATAAAAGTTTAATACCACTTTTCCAAGGCGACCTTGTCATTGAGCAAAACTGCAAGTGACAATAAATAATTCAACATACTTCTTTTAATAACTGCATTATACATTCCCCTCTATGCCACTCAGGCCTTCCTCCCATTGGTAGAAGCATCAAGAGAATTCTCCCTCATTTCTTTTTCTGTTTGCATTTTTCTGTTTCAAGACGGTTAAAATCAAATGACATTAGGTTGAGGTAATGCATATTGTCTATTTCACCTGCAGACCTTATTAATGTTTCCATTTTTAACCAGGCTTGCTGCTACAGCAATAGGGAAGTCTGCCGACATGCTGTCAATGGCCATACTGAAAACACTGTTCAGTTTGTATTTCATTGTAAACTCCAATGTAATATACATTTATATATTTATATTTCATTCTGTATTGATTATAGTTAACTGTTCTTTTTCACAAATTCCAAAAATAATTTAGTTTGCTAAATGATTTCTGATTATCAGTGGAGGTGCCCCATCCGCATCCATATTTGAAATCCCATATGTATTTTGGTGAGCTCACTGGATTTCAAAATGATACGTGTAAGTACATTTAATTTTGTTTGTTAGGGACTATGCTCATTAATTGTCAGACAAAAGTTGTAAATAAGACGGAGTTAGCTGTGAGTGCTAATTCTCATCTGTTGTCCCTAGCCAGCTCATAAAAAGGCTGCCTAGTTGTGTAAGTGGAAGGATGAACATTAATGGCTAACGACAGTATCTTCAGGAAGAGTCAGCATGAGGTTGATGCAGTCAGAGTCTAGTAGGAGAGGAAGCTCTTGCTCTCTTCACATTACATGCATCATTCTTCAATTGACTTTTCTTTTTTTTTTTGCTAAAATAAGATTTGCCCATCTTGACGGTTCACATTCAAAATGACAAGTGACCTGTATCTAACTCTAATGTGATTCTATCCTCTAAAATGCCATACACATGAATACGTTTTCGCTAGGGCTGTCAAACGATTATTATGACCACCGTTAGCGTAGCTATTTTGGTATGTTAGGCTCAAGGGGCCATCTCAACCCATCCCATAATATAACAACTCATTTAGAGTATAGCGGCACATAGTTAAAAATGAAAAAGCAAAACTGAAGCTCTGTAATCAGGTATCTTTGGCTGACGTGTTCAGAACTGCACAAAATTCAACCTGTATGATCACTATGACACCCTCTGAATGCATGCTCAGTTTCGTGGAATTTTGCCCATGGAGGGCCATACAATAAATTAATTTATGTGCACATTTAGTGACTGTACACAAATCGGCCTGGAGATGGTGGTGTTGAGCGAAGGGTTGCCGGATGAAGTTGAAACTGTACACACACACACACACACACACACACACACACACACAAATGCACGCACGCACACGCACACGCACACGCACACGCACACGCACACGCACACGCACACACACACATACACGCACACACACGCACACGCACACGGAATTAATGGACAAGGCGGAGGCAAAGTAACCTAGCCCTGCCCACCTAGATCTTCTTTCAGGTAGATCTAGGGCTATATCTTGGCGATCTAAAAGGGCTATATCTTGGCGATCTAAAAGGGCTATATTTTAGTGATCTAAAACGCATGGTCACTGGCGAATAGCTTAGGGGTTTGTGCAGTCCACATTTTGTGCAGTCCACATTTTGTTATCAAACGTTATCAAACATCAGACGCCTGGCACAAAAAGGCGATTTTTATGTTTCTTAATCAATCATGGGTGTGTTTTGGGCGTAACAACATCTATCATTCTCTTTAACAGCAAGCAGTGCAACTTCAAACAGTGCATTGGTATTTTGATAGTCAGCGGCGCATTTGAAGGAATGTGCTTGCACGCGAGACCTTATGGAACAGGTATTCCACTAGACCAGTGTTTCTCAAAGTGTGGTCCGCAAGCTATCCCAAGTGGTCCGCGAGCAGACATGGTAAAATATAATGAGATAGATGAGTTGTTTGCAATGTTGAACCAACTTGTATGTAAATCCAAACAGTTCTGCAGCATGCCTATGTAAGCTACGCTAGTTTAAATCATATGAATTCTCTGACACAGTAAGCAAGGTGAGTAGGCCTATTGTGTAATATACTATTAAAGTACATGTAGGTCTACTCTTTTTTTTAAGCTAGGTGGTCCGCAAGGTTTTTTTTTATTGGTTAAGTGGTCCTTGGTCTGAACAAGTTTGAGAAACACTGCACTAAACCATGCTTTACTAAAACCTAGCAGAGTATAGCCTACATGCATCTGAAACTACTTCGGTAACACTTTACTTGACATTATCGACATAAGAGTAACATGACACTGTCATGATGTTATTTGATGTACATTGACATTCTGGTAATGATTGATGAATTTTAAAAGCATATGCAATACTTAAATGTATCACTGTGTGTATGGGATGGATTTATCTTTGTAAAATATGTATTTGCTCTTCACAAGGATATTTCTCAAACAGTAGCTGTCTAAACAGGCCCTGCAGGAGAGCAGAAACTAATAAAAGAGCACTGCACTTGTGTCAAGGTGGATTGAGAGAAAACAAAAGCTTTTCAGAGGAAAACCCCTAAGCCCATATTACAGCCACTGCTTCAGCCTCCCCCCCCCCCCCCCGAGAGATGGTGGAGACACAGAATGAGACGGCAGCAACAGCCCGTAACTAAACTCCATCCATCACACTTAAAACAGCCACCCACCTATACCTGCCCAACACAATACGCAAAAAAAAGAAATTACAGTGAAGCTCTGCGGCTCTTCCACCTGAGTGAAATTCTCTGTTAACTGCAAGAGGGTAAATAGCAGGACACAGATTACTATTCGACCATGTTTTATTTAGGTAGAGCCGCAGCTGTCTAAGGCTAACTACTGACATGGGAATTTTCCTTGTGGTTTACAGAGCTTTCGGTTGTTTTGGTGTGTATCAATAAAGGACAGTACAAATGCAGAAAATACTCCAAGGATATTACACTGGCATCTTGTAAAATAATTGCATGATGATGTAGAGCAGTGTTTCTCAAACTTTTTTGAAAAATATAGAACTTCTGCTTTAACCCCAACCAAATAACAAATACTTATTTCAAAGCAGAGCATCATAGGTTATGTTTTTTAAAACAACGTTTGGGAGGAGCCCATAGAGTTGATTGATAGCCATCACTCAACCCATGCTCACCCCACCTTAGCTGGCCATACTGTAGGTCACATGGCCTGGCATTGAAAAGCCATCCACCTCCTCCCCTTTCCCCTCCATTTCACTTCTCGCTCTAAGCTCATATTATCCTTTACCAGTCGACATCACTCACATGCGATCTCTGCTGTTGGCATTCCAGAACCACAGCCAGCTACAGACACCAGACGGGCCAACTAGTGAACATTGATCAAGAGAGCATTCACAAGATGGGCTAACTAGTGAACATTGATCAAGAGAGCATTCACAAGATGGGCCAACTAGTGAACATTGATCAAGAGAGCATTCACAAGATGGGCCAACTAGTGAACATTGATCAAGAGAGCATTCACAAGATAGGCCAACTAGTGAACATTGATCAAGAGAGCATTCACAAGACGGGCCAACTAGTGAACATTGATCAAGAGAGCATTCACAAGATGGGTCAACTAGTGAACATTGATCAAGAGAGCATTCACAAGATGGGCCAACTAGTGAACATTGATCAAGAGAGCATTCACAAGATGGGCCAACTAGTGAACATTGATCAAGAGAGCATTCACAAATGTATTTATTATTAAATGGCTTTTCTCATACATATATTTTCTATGTTCCATTCTTCACATTTTATTCTATGGAACAAAAAAAAAATAATAGAAAGAAAGGATGTGATTAGATGAAACGCATAAGCCAGCCTAAATGAAATGCCCTTTATTTAAGAAGAGAGGCTCTATCTTTTTCTAAAGCATAAAAGTAGGATGCTCTGCCTCCACCCGGTTGAGGCCTACAGCTCTGGACAGAGGGCTATGGGGGTGGAGAGAGGCAAACTCTCATGTGAGCTATTTAGTCTTCCATTATTGTCTGGGTGTGCACTCTAAAGTGCCCCTCTGATGAAAGTGAATGTGATGGTCCTCCAAGGGAAGAAAATGAATAGATTTTGCATTAAATGTGTCTGGAGAGGAAGGGTTTAGGTTTGACCAAATTGTTTCAATATTTTGCTATTCTGCACACAAGGATAGAATACTACAAACCTACAAACGGTATAGCAGAAATGGAATGGATAGTGTTGCTCTATCCACTTGGATTAACGAGACATACCAATCTATTAAGATGATGAGTTAGCTTCATGACTCATCAGGCTAATGAAGCATTTAAGCAGTGTCCCCAACATTTCTTCTAACAAGATGTTTGTGAAGGGTAGAAGACAACATTGTATGATTATGCTAGTGTTGAATTGTAGATACATGTCTACAGTCTTGTATGAGACTTCAAAAAACATACAATATAGCATCTTACAGAAAGCTGAGCTGTAAAGTCAAAATGAACTGGAGTGTGATGGAATGCTGTGTTAACAGGGACTGTTCGAGAAGACACTCAGTAAATTTAGGTTTTTGTGGGAGTAACCGCTCAACATATCTCACCATATAATACTGTACTGTAATGAAATACTGTTGAGTATGTGTTTTTTCTGCATTTTCTCAATTTTCAAAGTCTTTTTGTAAATGATATTATCATTCAGTCCTCTTTGCTTCAGACACTGCACCTTCAACTCACACAGTGTCACTGTGAACAGTATGTATTATCAGATTATCCAGTGATTATCAGGCGGAATTGCGCAATGTGTTATGAGTGATCCATCTCCATTAAGAGAAGGATGGGGAAGACAAGGACAAAGCATTGGGGGCCTCCCCTCCCCTCCCAATCTATAGAGCCTGGAATGGTGATGGAGCACTGAGGGGACAAGGGAATGGCCATTTGTCTTCTTTTGTTAAGTTAGATGGTCATTTTATTCCTTTGGTTGGTGGAGAAATGTTTTGACTGCCTTCCAACACATTTAAGCTTGTGTCTATCACACACACACACACACACACACACCTGTACACATTAACATGCCACATACATACACAAACACACACACACACACACCTGTACACATTAACATGCCACATACACACACACACACACATACACACACACACACACACACACACACACACACACCTGTACACATTAACATGCCACATACATACACACACACACACACACACCTGTACACATTAACATGCCACATACATACACACACACACACACACACACACACACACACACACACACACATACGTACACATTAACATGCTACATACATACACACACACACACACACACACCTGTACACATTAACATGCCACATACATACACACAGGTCAGCATCGAAATAACCTCATAGTAGTAACCATCAGTGGTCACCCTCTTTTTATTGTAAAACTATTTTGAGATTAATCTTTTAAATTTAGGTTCAAATCTTTTTGAAGGCATATTTTATTTAACAAGTAAGAAATTGGCCCTTTCATGATATCTTTTGTATGAGATGCTTCTGTTCAGATTATACAACAGCCTTATATCTTTTGTGATACAAACCACTACAAAGGTAATTGTTTCTATACTTTAAAGAAAAAAGAGTTTGCAGAGGCACTCTGAGGTTGAAAAAGTATAAAAAAGCCTTTAATTCATCATGGCAAGAACTGGTTAAAAGTACATGGGCCTACGCGCCTTAAGGCCAATATGGCCGCAACGCGTAGGCCCATGTGTTTTTAACCAGTTCTTGCCATGATGAATTAAAGGCTTTTTATACTTTTTCAATCTCAGAGTGCCTCTGCAAACTCTTTTTTCTTTAAAGTATTGAAACAATTACCTTTGTAGTCAGGTATTCTTACATTGATCACCACTTGCAATGCCCTCTGTCATAGATGCCAAAAGGTTATCAAAAATGTTTCGAAAACTATAACTGTAAATGGCTTGCCACCTGCTATTCATAGAAAATAAATGTCCTCTCCATGCCCTATACTCCTGCACCTCCTATGTTCTCTCCATGCTACTCCTGCACCTCCTTGTGCACTGTGAGTCACGCTTCCCAAGTCCTCTCCATCTCCTACTCCTGCAACTCCTGTCCTCTCCATCTCCTACTCCTGCAACTCCTGTCCTCTCCATCTCCTACTCCTGCAACTCCTGTCCTCTCCATCTCCTACTCCTGCAACTCCTTGTAAGTCTTACATGTTCTCCCCTTGGTTACTCAATCAGTGTTTAACAATTCAAGACAACAATGTACAGTCTGAACTGCTGGAAGTGTGTGTGTGTGTGTGTATGTGTGTGTGTGTGTGTGAGAGAGAGGGGGGGGGGGGAGAGGGTTAAATAGCAGCACCGTTCAACAGAACCAATGGCAGCCCTGGCAGCAGTGTTAAAAGATGGGGAATTGAGAAAGCATTTCCAGCATTTAAAACATTTGTTTATAAGAAAAATACAGTTTGCTAGCCTGATGTAGCCTAATTCTATTCAGAATTTGAGTCTCATACTGCACCATTTGGATGTGATTATAGGGTGTTTCAATCCACATAGGGGAAAAAAGCCTTTGCACACACAGATAGACCTAGCCAGTCAGAGCATTGAAATATGTGAATCCTAGGGAGAGCAGCCAAAACATCCTTCTGCTCGACAAATGAAATGCCTTAATCATTGTTCATTTATTTTTTAAGTTATTGCACTATCAATATCTTATAGGCCTACAGCAGATGCAATAGTGAAATCTGAACGTCTAGCTTCTCTAGCGACAGCCTTTTTGTTTGTAAACAATATCAGCTGAAGCGTGCTCAGGTGACTGAATGACTAGGCACTGTTGCCCACCTGTCCATCATGGCATAAAGGTCAACGATTTGATTGGCCTCTGCTAACTTTGGGCATAGAGGCTTCTCGAAGTCCAGATTGAATTTCCCAACCTCAAAAATCTGGTCAAAATGTGGACTCAAAAATTCAGGCTGTCTGTTTGCCTACTTCTGAAAAGAGTTTAATGTACCAATTTAAGTTTAATTTCAATGCTGGCTACACCCCTTGGAAATCAGAAGTGAATCAAAGTGTGTGTGGGTTTGTGTATGTTTATACACGTATGTGTACCTGTGTGTGTGTGTGTGTGTAATTGTAAAATGTCTGCATAGATGAGGCTCTCAAAGTGATCACAATGCAGTTATCACAGTGGTCCAAGCAGCAGTTTAATGAAAAAATTAATTTCGAACAAGGAAGCATGTCTATCAGCAACAATTCAGTGACACTGACCATCAAATCCATAGCATTTCCACCTTGTTTTTTGTTTGTTTGTTACGTATAGAGCTCACTCAGGTGAACTGCAGGTAGAAAGCAGTGCTGCAGGAAGATGGGATGGGGAGCGTTAGCGTTAGCACAATTTGTACTGATTTTGCAGTCACGGAGGGGCAGCGCTGACTGCACAGTTACTGAGGGATGAGAGGGAGAATAGTGCTCTGCTCCAAGCACACCAAAAGACACATGTGGACATAGCTTCCACCTTACATCCGGCTCATATAGAATAACTCCACTTTTACTCAGATAGGCTCTAATGTTAATGCACACAACCCCACACACTTACCCACACAACATTTGTGAGGATAGAATGCATTACCTTTAGATCAATGGCCATGACAGCAACATTAATTTTACAGGTTTCTGTGCAGTTTGGCATTAACTTTGGCCACACTTTATTTAACTTTGTCCTTTGTTGAAATGTAATTATACTCTAAAGCAAATACTATATTGATGGTACTTGGTACCTCACTTTAAACAGGGTTAGAGATGGAGTCAGTATTATAGTGAGGGTTGGGGGTTGTATCAGAATGCTGTTTTGTTCACTGAACAAGAGTGTGGTCCAGGGTAGTGCTGGTGACACACTTCAACTGACTACCCTTGGTGATATTGCATGGTTCATGTGAAATTATAAAAAGATCTACACTGTGGGAATAAGTATGTGATAGTCAGAGCCGGCAGTCCCCAAGTCATCGAAAGGAATGGTGATGCAATTAACTCCAAATGAATTCATCTCTACTCTAAGGCCAGGAGTCTAGCTAGTCCATCTGGACCCAGAACAGTATCTCTATACAGTATATTCAATGAGTAAATGCATATACTTGACATCTGACATTTTGTCGCAGGTCTCAATGCTCGGGTGTTCTATGTCTCCTCCTTGAAAGCTGTGTGCTTTAGGTTTAGACACATAATCTTCTCAAATCCCTTGGCTGTCCCTTACATGTCATGCCATCATAATCTGTTATAGCCGAGCTGTCTCTCTGAACTCGCAGTGTGCCTCCGGAATGCATTTTAAACCTCGTGGAGACTGAGCGTAATGAACATCCACGTTTAATGGTTCTCTTATGCCAGCAGCGGAGCTGTGGGACGTTTTTAAAGAGACCAAACTTGACGCACCTACTTTAGATTTGCAGAGATACCTGCTACCAACACATAACACACCCATTTATGTGAAGTATATATATATATATATATATATATATATATATATATATATATATATATATATATATATATATATATGAGGCTATTCCTATTAAAGACATGAGACATAGGCTAGATGAAAAGGCAGCACTGCAGACAATACTTTTCTTAACCATCATTTTAAACCATGTCATTGGGTATTCCAATACATCAAAGAGCATATTTGTTGCTGGTGATTTCACCGTTTGTCATTTTCTATGTTCCTGTGAGTTTCATCACACCTTTACCATGTGCTCATTACGGAGGGGGCCTGAGCTCAACATCATTGCTGCAGACACAGTGACATCTAGTGGAAAGATCAGGCGGTGCTTGCCAATGTCAGTCATATCCCAGTGCTATGTTTCCAGAGCTGAGTTTGTATCTGTAATGGAGGATTACAAAGGATATTTACAGCTGTAATTATGTGGCTGAATGATGTTCATTACATTTAGGCATAACCTTAAACAGACCTAAAGTAACATTAGATTTCTGTGTATGAAATGTAATTCCACACTTATTTATTAAGCCATTTAATTGACTTTCAAATTAGCTCTTTGCCTGGAAACAGCATGCAGTGTTAACCAAGGTCCAGACATGAATTACAAACCTGATGTGATGTTCACAGTGTATTATTAAAAGAGGAAGCATGAGAGAGAAAGAGAGAGAGAGAGAGGAAGAGAGATGTTTGCTATAATGGAGGTAGGAAAGAGAGAACTCACTCGGGCACATGGGAAATAAGGCTGTGTCATTTCCGCACAGTCCCATGTGTTTACTCAGTTTTAACAAGCTCAACGCCAGGCTTGGCAGGAATGGGCAGGGCTTCTCTTAATCTTCACTGCTGAAGTGATTCCACAAGGATGCCTGGGAGGCAAAGAAACTTGTTAATTGAGATCCTGGATTCTCCAGAGGTGTCTGCTAGAACTTCAGACCCCATTTATTTATCTGATATTTTATTAAGCTGAGTGTACTGCATTCCCTGCCAGAGCTTAATGAAGCCTGCACAGCAAAAGCTGTGACAACGTGCTTGTGAGACAGCAAGTGATTTGTGAGACAGCATGTTTAATTTTCCATAATTAAAGTCACCAGTTCTCGCATACTGTAGTTCAGCCTTACTCTCTCCTTCACCAGCCCATGAATAACTAGCCTCAGACCAGACCACCAACTTTTTTCTTAACCGTCAAAGTGAAGACGTGGCATTTGTTTGTAAAGATGCCCTCATGAACAACTCTCAGGAGAGCCCCAGCAGCATTCTTACAACCGTTTCATTGTGGGTCTGTTGTTTTTTTCCTACCGTTGTTTCACTTCAAAGTTTTGGCTTTGGATTATATTGAAGAAACTGTTTTTTTAAATTATAATAAAAAGACATTTCTATATCAGAATCAATCCTGCTGTTACCATCCTGAAAAGTTGTACTATTGTTAAACCCATTCTACTCAAGTGCAGAAGAAAATCCACTGACTTATAAAAGTAGACGTGATAACTCTTCAGTCATGAGAAATACAGTAGATGGGTACAAATAATGGAACGGGATGAATGAAGTGTATGATGGCAAGTTATGTTTGCAAATCCACTCATTTTTGTGAGATAATAGTGACTACATTTTTGTCACTCTTAAGAAGAAATAACCAGACCTGTTTTTATGGCACATTTAGCAAGGACAAGTGTGCCTAGGCAGTAAATTAGCCATAGTATATTGCTTAATGAGAGCAGACATGCATTTGTAAATTAATTACAAGACTTCTCCATTGTGTGCAAGGAAGTACAAAGTTGTCAAGTGCTATTAGGAACTATCAATTAGCCACAAGGCCTCAGGAGAACATGTCTCAGTCAAAACACCATCTCATCCCAATAGGCCTAGTGCACACACTGTTCACAAATGAATATATCTTAGACCCAGAAGGATATAACATGTTACAGTGGAAACACTGGCAAAATAGATCCCTCTGTGGCACACACAATTCAAGTCCAAGAGCTCTGTTTAAGAGTACAGAAAACTCTTGAATCTGTACAAAGTACCTTTGCTTGTTATGCCAATAGACAAATGTCCTAACATAACATTAGCAATTAACTAATAACTAGATGTACCGCAGAGCGGTACAAAATATGACCGCCGCCCAGTCCAGCACATTTTTTCCACAAAAATAAATCACGCTGAAAGGCCTATATGATTCTAACTGTCTCACTAAATTGCATTAGCCACACTCAATTCTTACTGGTATCTGCTAGACAACAAGTACCAAAACATGATTAGTTCATAGATTTCACATGTAAAATTCATTTTATACAACCCCACACCCGGGAATCCTTGTTGGTGTACGGTCACTAAATGTACACATAAATTATTTTATTGTAAGGCCCCCCATTAACGAAAGTTCACAAAACTTGGCATGCATTCGGAGGGTGTCATAATGATCCTACACTTTCAATTTCGTGCAGTTTTGACCATGTCAGCCAGAGATATTGTGATGAAAACACCTCATTTTTTGCTTTTTAATTTTTAACTAGGTGGCGCTATACATGAAATAAGTGGTAATGGGATGGGTTGACATGCCCCCTTAAAGGAGAATTCCGGTGTGATATTGACCTAAAGTGTGTTGAAACATGATACCGAGTGTGAACGTATGTCTCATAGCCCATCTCGGCTTGTCCCCTGCACTCCAAAATCTGGCGCTAGTTAGCCGATGCTACCAACAGCTTTTTCAATGCTACTACTGTTCTGAAATTGCAGGCACTCCTATCGGATCCTGTCATCAAAGCCGCTGAAGACCACACCGATCAGACTGGCGGTGTAGCACAGCATAGTGCCCACACTCTCCCATTGCTTAATGATTCCTTTCACCGGCAGCCACAAGAAGTGGATGTTACAGCGGGGAAAATAAGTATTGAACACGTCAATATTTTTTTCAGTAAGTATACTTCCAGTGAGGCTATTCGCATGAAATTTTCACTGGACATTAGTATTAACTTAGGTAAACCACACATATATAAAACCCCAAACATTAATGTCTAAAAGTAGAGTTATGATTAATAAAGTGGAATGGCACAGGGAAAAAGTATTGAACACGCTAAGAAAAAGCAGTACTCAAAGGCAAGAAATGGCAAGGAACAAACTGGAATCTATAAGTAGTTAGAGAAATTATCCCTCCTATCTGTGCAAATTGATATAAGCTGGGTTAGTACATACTGGTGGGCTATAAAAAGGTTTTTTGTTACCAAGGTGTCAAACAAGAAACATTTCATAATGGGTAAAAGCAAAGAGCTCTCCCAAGACCTTTGCAACCTTATTGTTGCAAAACATATCAATGGAACTGGTTACAGATGCACATCAAAACCTCCGAAGCATCCAGCAAGCAGTATTAGAGCCATTATCTGCAAGTGAAAGGAACATCACTGCATCATCACTGGCCATGCACAGGATCTCCTTGCAAGATTTCTGACCAGGAAGTCAGAAGGATAGTCAGAAGAGTAGCCCAAGAGCCAAGGACCACTCGGAGAAAGCTCCAGAAAGACTTGGTACAGTTGTTATAGAGAAAATCATAGGTAATGCACTCCACCGCCATGGCCTCTATGCACGCTCATCCCGCATGACTCTATTGCTGAAGAAAAACATGTCAAAGCTCGTTGAAAGTTTGCTACACAACATTTGGACAATCCTATGAAATACTGAGAGAATGTATTCTGGTCAGGCGAGAGCAAAATTGAACTTTTTGGATGTCATAATACACACCATATTTGGAGGAGAAATGGCACTGTGCATCACCCTAAAAATACCCTACCAACAGTGAGGTTTGGAGGTGGTGGCATCATGGTATGGGCTGTTTTTCATCTCATGGTACTAGCAGACTTCATACAGTTGAAGGACTGATTAATTGAGTCATTTTGGTCTGGGAGAATCTTGACCATCCACCAGGATGATGAGGATGAGACATGGCTAGACCTTCCAGCAGGACAATGATCCAAACCATTCAGCAAAGGAAACTCTCAATTGGTTTCAGAGAAAGGAAATCAAGGCCCTGACTTCAATCCAATTGAACAGTTTTGGAAGTTAACTAAAGATCAGGATTCACAAGAGGGACCCCTGGAATCTTCAATATTAAAGGACTATCTGTTGAAAAGAATGGGCCAAAATCACACCAGAATACTGTAACTGGTTAGTTTCGTCATACAGGAAATGCCTTGAAGCTGTCATTACGAATAAAGGCTTTTCCACAAGAAATTTCAGCAGGCGTGTTCAATACTTTTTTCCTGTGTCATTCCACTTTATTACACATAACTCTACCTATGGACTTTAATGTTTGGATTTTTTTATATGGGTGGCTTATCTGAGTTAATAGTAATGTCTGGTGAAAATTTCATGCAAGTAGCCTCATTGGAAGTATACTTACTGAAAAAAATGTTGACGTGTTCAATACTTATTTTCCCCGCTGTATGTCGGTGGCAGCCTCAGAATCTCTCTTTATTGATCCCAATGGTCAGCCACCCACTGACACACCGCTAACGCCATCACAGCGGTCCTCATTGCACTCAGCGAGTGGCAGTGAGTATGAAAGTGACACATCTTCCGTACACTTATCAATCCGTGACAACATCAAAATGGCGCTTGCCAGGTTGAAACTGGACTTGCCTCAGGCCCCAGTGGGCCCTACCAACCTCCTGTGCCGCTCAGTGCCAGGGCCAAAGGACTTGCACGTGCCTCACTGCAAAGACTTCACTGAAGTTGTGTCTTCAGCATTTCAGTCAGCTTTGAATTTTCGGCCTGATCGTGCTGCTCGCACGTTGGCGGCCATGAGCGCGCCAGATACCATCGGTCTTGGATCAATGCCGGCATTGGAGCCCTGTGTAGCCTCTCTCATCGTGTCGCCCGATGAAGCCCTACGCCAGGATGTGCGATGCCCCAACAAGGAATGCAGGCGCACTGATGGCATGCTGGTTAAAACCTACAACACGGTTGCAAGACTTGGACGTGTGGGCAACTCAATGGGGCATTTGCTCCTGGCCTTACATTCTACTTTGGACACAGCCACTCCAGACGTTGCTACGTCTGGTCTGCTTGATGTCTCTCTACAGGCACTTGGTGCAATGGCCAGCGAATGCGGGCGAGCTCTGGGTCTCCTTGTCCATGCGAGACGACAGGTCTGGCTAGCACAGTCACCCCTGCCAGAAGTGTGTCGGCACAACTTGCGCCAGTTACCGCTGTTGCCTGGCCACCTGTTTGGGCCAGCTGCGCAGGAGGCATTGGAAAGGAGGACGCGGGTGACCGAGTCGCGTTAGCAACATGTTCAGCGCCGGCCGCCCTTCAAGGAGCCACAGGTAGGCGTATCAGCACCCCACCAGATGCCTACTAAGCGGCGTGCACCAATGCACAATCTTGGCCGGCACCCCTATGGCCAACACCGCAGGTCTGCCCCGCCGCCACCCCGTGCAGCTATGGGCGCACGACCACAACCACCGCCTGCAAGGCAGCCGCCTTTTCGGCGCCCCCCCAAGGCCAATGAATCCACAGGTAGACGCTACCAGAGACTTTCTAATGAGGAGACACAGCACTCAAAAAATACTCCATAGAAATGCATGGGGCTAGTTTGTCACGCCAATATGGCCGTTGTCTACACATATCCCACCCCTTCCTCGGCAAAACGTCGACATGTGAATACATTTAGCCAATCATGTGGTGTGATGTGAATACATTGAGCCAATCATATGGTGTGTTGTGAAGACATCGTGCCAATCATGTGTTGTGATCTCGCCGCTGGAGCAAGATTGGTGTTGTGAAGCCTTGCGCACGCGCAGTTCGACCCAAAGACTGTGCCCGATGAGTGCCCATAAAACGTTGGTATATGGCCGCTGAGTGGAGGGACTTGCCTAAAAGGACTTTGACGCTACTGACTGCTCAAGGTCGGTGGTGGCTTGTTTTTCAACACTTCAGCTGCAATGCTGGAGGGCAATAACAACAAACAGTTGGCTTCTCGAGACTCTCGAGAAGGGCTACCGCCTGCAGTTTCGCCGCCGACACCTACACCGTGTGTTAATGTTCGTCCCACCATATTGAAGGACCCTCTTCAAGTTCTTGGCCTTACTGCGGAAGTTCAGCAGCTGTTGCAGAAGGGTGCGATAGAGGAAGTAGACCCTCAGGTTCATGTGGAGGGATTCTACTCCCATTATTTTCTGGTTCCAAAAAAGGATGGGGGGTTCAAACCCATCCTGGATTTGAGACGCTTGAACATGTTCCTCAAGCGCTTGCTGTTCCGCATGTTGCGAACAGCAGATGTGATTCGAGCCATAGAACCAGGTGCATGGTTCATCACAATAGATTTAGAGGAGGCCTATTTTCATGTGCCCATTGCGGTGGAGCACCGGCAGTTTCTTCGGTTCAGTTTTCTGCAAAAAACGTATCAGTTCAAAGTACTCCCCATCGGGCTTTCTCTTGCGCCCCGTGTCTTTACAAAGTTCATCCAGGTGCCTCTAGAACCCTTACAACAGGAAGGCATCTTAGTGCTACCGTACCTGGACGACTGGCTACTGTGTGCAGCAACCCCAGAGCAGGCGACAGCCAATGCCAATCGCCTTTTACGCCATGTCACAGCCCTAGGCTTCAGGGTCAATTGGGAGAAAAGTTGCCTTGTTCCTTCCCAATCGGTGAATTTTGTGGGCATGCACCTGGATTCCAGGACAATGCGGGCCACTCTCACCAGAACCAGACTGGATTCAATTCAACATGCCCTTACAAGAATCCGCACAGGATGCAGGATACCTTACCTTCAACTACTGAGACTGGCAGGACTGCTCACAGCAGCAACCGCAGTCATTCAGCTGGGACTACTGCACTTACGACCTTTTCAACGGTGGCTGATTGCGCTACGCCTGTCTGCAGTGCACAACAAGCAGACCTTGGTACGAGTGACAGAAAGTTGCAGCTCATGTCTACTTCGCTGCCGTCGGGAGGACTTCCTGCTGTCCGGAGTGACTATGGGCCCACCTCCTGCACGCAGGGAGGTAATCACGACGGACGCCTCCCTCATGGGCTGGGGCGGCATGTGGCAGCATCAAAGAGTGAGCGGTCAGTGGGGTCCTCACATGAAACGATGCCATATCAACTTTCTGGAATTACAGGCAGTCTTCCTGACTTCCCTCCCCTCCCTTCAGCT
The DNA here is from genome assembly GCF_046254945.1 of Alosa pseudoharengus. NCBI lineage: Eukaryota > Metazoa > Chordata > Actinopteri > Clupeiformes > Clupeidae > Alosa > Alosa pseudoharengus. The sequence goes on along the minus strand of NW_027468881.1, from coordinate 37,814,798 downwards.
GACGCTGGCACTTCTGACTTGGGCGGAGACACGATTTCTCTCTCTGCGTGCGAGACACCTTCCCAGCCGCCTCAACACCGTGGCAGACACTCTGTCCCGGGGGGCCCCCGAGACCAGCGGATTGGTGTTTAAACAAAGGGGTGGTGAAAATGACCTGGAACACTTACGGTGCAGCAGCAGTGGACCTGTTCGCCTCGAAACAGACAACACACTGTCCCCTGTGGTATGGGGAACAATTAGAGTTTCTGGGCAGGGATGCTCTGGCCCACGAGTGGCCGAACCTCCTGCTTTATGCCTTCCCTCCGATACCACTGATCTGGGCAGTATTGAGTCGTGTCCAGGAAACAGGCCACAGGGTGCTTTTGATAGCTCCCAGGTGGCCGAGCATGCCATGGTTTCACTTGTTGCAAAAGTTAACAATGGGACCACCGAGTCCTCTGCCCTTGAGGAAGGACTTATTGTCTCAGATGGAGGGCTCTCTGTGGCACCCCTGCCCGGACAGGCTAAAATTTTGGGTCTGGCCACTAGGGGGAACCAGAGCATCATGGATTGTTCAGAAGGGGTTCAACCCACTGTTCTAAATGCTGGTCCTCAGTCCACGAGGGTAATGTATGCTAGCAGGTGGAAGCTTTTCAGTGCTTGGTGCGCGGCTCACAATCTAAGCCCTGCTGAGTGTTCTGTGGCAGCAGTGCTTGAGTTCTTACAACACCTCCTGGATGAAGGACGGACTCCAGCCACGTTGAAGGTGTATGTCGCTGCATTGTCAGCCCATAGGGCTCCTATAGACGGGGCTTCCTTAGGCGCTCACAAATTAGTGGTGGCCTTCTTGAAAGGCGCACGAAGATTGCACCCACGGCCGAGAGTCGCCATTGCCTCCTGGGACTTGCACACTGTTCTCAACGGTCTATGTTTGCCTCCATTTGAGCCGCTGGAACATGCTGACATTAAATGGATCTCATTGAAAACAGCCTTTTTATTGGCAATCACATCTGCCAAAAGAGTTGGGGAAGTTCACGCCCTCTCAGTAAGTGCTCTGTGCATGCGATGGGGACCAGATGACAACCAGGTTACTCTGTGGCCTAACCCTGCTTTTTTGCCTGTGCTGTCCCCGCAGTTTGCCAATCAGCCCATTACTTTGGCTGCATTTCAGGCTGATGAAGGATCACGCTTACCATTGTGTCCAGTGCGAGCCTTACGGCTGTATCTTTCAGTGACTGCGCAGTGGCGCACGACAGACCAACTGTTTGTGCGCTTCGGGGCCTGTCAGAAAGGGGCGGCCATTTCGAGACAGAGGCTGGCTCACTGGGTCTCGGACGCTATCGTTTCTGCGCATCATTCTGCTGGCAAAACGGCTCCCACATCTGTGAGGTGCCACTCGACGCATGCTATCGCGACCTCTTGGACAGCTCTGAAGGGCATAACTCTTGCCGACATCTGTTCTGCGGCTACTTGGTCTACGCCCTGCACTTTTTCAAGGTTTTACCGGTTGAACGTGGTTCCGCTTCCTCCGCTCTCTGCAGCAGTACTCCCTAGTGAGGACTAGGATTGTTGCGTTAACCTGTGTGCTTTAAATAAAGTTGTTGAACTTAACTGTGATGCTTGTGGGTCTTTATTCCTCGTGACTTGGTGGTATAAGTCTTCCACTATGTTTTCATCGCCTCTGGCGGTCTGTAACTATGAAATAGAACGCTGGTTACAACTGTAACCGTGGTTCTATGAATAGATGGGCAAAACCCAGAAATGCAGAGGAATTGTGGAATGTAGTTCAATCGTCCTGGGCTGGAATACCTGTTCACAGATGCCAGTAGTCGACTCCATGCAACACAGATGTGAAGCAATTCTCAGAAATAATGGTAATGCAACTAGATATTAGTGCAGTGATTCAAAGTAAAGCAAAATCTTGAGACATTTTTCCGTTTATACAGTAAAATGTTTGAGTTTGTAAAGAAAAATGCAAATACTGCTATTTTTTTCATTTCTTTTACTTCACTTTCTGTAAAGGTATAACACAAACTTGATCAGTTTTGGTCATGTTTTGATTTGAAATTGAATGTGCAGTGTTCCCAATGCATTGATATTATGGAATTAACAGCTATTCTAAGGATTTTGTAACCCAGAAATCTAGACGCACCCTAGCAGCTGCCCGGGCTAGTCTAGCAACTCTCCGGCTTGTGAGCTCGAAAAATTAAACTTCTATCAGGCCAATCACATCGTGTATAGAGACGTTAGGCGGGCTTAACATAATGATTGATGGCAGAGTTGCAACGGTTTGGCTTGAATTCCCTGCTACTTGAAAACAAAGAAGATGGATGTTGCTGTTGGCGAACAGCGTGACACGAGTTAAGCTTTTTTTAAGTTGACAAAAGTTTGAACTAGCCAACTAGCTCGGTTGGTGGGAAAACGCATGGGACTCATGAGTTGTAGCGCTGTCCTATTGCGTGCAGAGGGAATTTGAAAGACAACCAATTATCCCGCCCCTCGGACTGAGCACTGCCAACGGTGAGTGCCCAGACCCTACATTTTAATGTGGGTCTGGCTCGTCAGGCTAAGGATTTTGAGCTTTATTCAATTTTTTAAAACACACTGCTATTATTCTACACATAACTGTATCACGTTCTTTGACTTCTCCAGTGCTTTTAACACCATCCAACCCCTCAGACTGGGTGACAAGCTCCTGCAGATGGTGTGGATGCTTATCTAGTATCCTGGATTGCACCCTACCTGTATCAGGGATGGAGGAGGAATACAGGAGTCTGGTGGAGGACTTTGTGCAATGGTGCCCACCTACCACCTACAACTCAACACTGCTAAGACCAAGTAGTGGATTTCTAGTAGTAGTGGAGGTCTAAGCCCGCTCTGCTGCCAGTCACGAATCACGATTGAGGGGGTCAATGTGGAGGTGGTAAACACTTACAACTACAAGAAAGGGCAGAGTAGGCTGTAACCTACTTTCTGAGGAGGCTGCGGTCCTTCAACGTCTGCAGCAAGCTCCTCTGGATGTTTTACCAGTCTGTTGTTGCTAGTGTCCTCTTTTATGCTGTGGTATGCTGGGGAGGAAGCACTAAGAAGAATAGGGATGCTGGCCGACTGGACTGGCTAGTAAGGAAAGCTGGCTCTGTTGTGGGAGCTGAACTGGAGTGCATCACTTCAGTATCAGACAAAAGGACCCTGAACAAACTGATCAACATTTTGGACAATTTTGGACTGTCATCCACTCCACAGCACCATCATAAGAGCTCCTGTGTGACTGTTTAACTTCATACTTGACCAATGGCTGATACCCTATTACATTAAACCTTAATATGTCAAACCTATCCTTGCACTGTTGCTATAATTCATATATTACTATGTTTACATTTTTCATGTATATTGCCTATATAATTATACTATAACTGTTATATTACTATGCTTACATTTTTCTGTTTATATTACTATGCATAAATTACTATTATCATACTAATATGCTTACTTTTTTCTCTTACATTGTCCATATTTAATGCTGGTCTCTTATATTGTCCATATTTATGGCTGGTCTCTAGACTTAATCCCTGCACTGTTGGACTTATTTGCACTACATGATGACACCACATAGAGCAGTGTTTCTCAAAGTGTGGTCCGGGGACCATTGGTGGTCCGCAAGCTATCCCAAGTGGTCCGCGAGAAGACGTGGTAAAATATAATATAGAATATAAATTTGCAATATTGAACCAACTTGTACTGTATGTGAATCCAAACAGTTCTGCAACACTGTCTATGTAAGATATGCCAGTTTAAATCATATGAATCCTCTGACACAATAAGCAAAGTGCAAAGACAATAAGCAGTGAGTAGGCCGATTGTGTAATATACTGTTGAAGTAGGTCTACTCTCTTTTTTTTTAGCTAGGTGGTCCGTGAGTTTTTGTTTAATTGGTTAAGTGGTCCTTGGTCTGAAAAAGTTTGAGAAACACTGACATAGAGCACCTTACCACTGCATACTGAAACACAGGGTCAGTTATTGCCCTGTCACTGCAAGTGCCGCATGCTTATACATCCTTAGTACATTCGTGTGGATCCTTGATTTAGTATATTTTACTGTCCTTATGAGTAATGTTGATTTGTTTTTTTTTTCTTAATCATCCTGTTTATGTTGTAGTGTATGTTGTGTGTGATGTCTTGAGCTACTGGGACCTTGAATTTCCCCTTGGAGATCAATAAAGTATCTATCTATCTATCTACATCATTGATTAATATGAATAATATGAGATGTTTTCAGAACAGTTTACCATGATCCACTGGTTATTGCTTTGATACCATCTTAAGGGACATCGTGTTAAAGCTGCAGTTGGCAAGATTTTTTTGATCATATTCACTGAAACCGAAACAATGCTCCGACAGAACAACATAAATCAGCCGGTTTTAGAAAAAAACCTGCACCTCTACCTCCACCTAGAGCCTGTTATTTGTTTTGCAAAAACCCACAGCTCTCTGTTCTTCTGGTCCAATCAGAGCAGGGCTGTGTGAGATCTGACTGTCAATCACAGTCTGGTGCGCACTGACGAGCACAAACTCGATGAGAGGGTGCTTGGTGGTAGTGGGGGAGGGGCATGAGAGTTGTAAACATTCAAAATTTTGGCTAAGTCCCCTCAATCTGTCAGACTGGCCAACTGCAGCTTTAATGAAAGCATTGAATAATGTGTTCTTTCAAATCTTTCAAGACAATTACTTTGCATGTGTCCATTGTATAGAGCTTCTGATTGGTAGAGCCTTAATCATAATTGTTTGTCTTTTCTCAGTTAGGCTCTCTCTCCTTTGTGTTATGTCTTCAAAGACTTCTCTCACCTCAACACTAATAAACCAACATTTTAAGACATCAACACTACTTGTGTTCTTCACTAATATCCAGTTTAAGGTAGATATTGGATTCATCTATTATTCTCTTCATCAGTGGCTTAATTGTCACTCCTGCAGGCACACAAAACGGCAGCCTTATTTCCACCAGAGGGATATTTCACAAAACCTACTGCTTACAAGACGTCAATGATTTAATTCTAATGTTTTTCTTTAATGTGCCTGTATTATCAGATGTACGGATGCAAAAAAATGTTAAATAAAATAGAATTCACAAATAGATGTCTAAGATGGAAATGCATTTTTAACTGTTGGAATTGACCAGCAGAAGAAAATTCAAAGGTCAAATACAAGCAAATGCATAATCGTTGGGAACTTCAACGATAGTTTTCTAGCTTGCATCAAAAACTAACAGGCCACTGTTTGACCACTATTTCAATGCTTTAATTATACACCAGTCCAGGACTATTCATGCATATTTTTGACTTTTGACTTTTCACACAGACTGGAAAAGCAAAGATGCCCATAAGAAACAGCATACATATAAACAAAGACATAAAAATGTTACAGAAATACTGGGCTTTCTTGGCAAACTGTAAGACATGAGGTGTGCGGTGCACATTGTAAAAAGTCTATAGCAAGCATGCCCCACTGTTGCACTACATTCAGCTCTCATCAGCTTCCAGGTTGATGTTGTTTCCAAACTTGGCATAGAGCTGAACCTTTAAGCCTCCAAGAACTTCTTGTATGGACGACACCCTCCCCTCCAGAACCTTGACCTCTTCTTTCAGGCCCTCCTGTGAATATTCAAAATTGAAAGCAACAATATGCATTAATTTGCCCTTTTAAATGTATGTTTTAATACAGTAAAGAGGGAAGATCAATGGTCTGCACCATCACACTAAACTCAACTTAGGTCAAGCATTACTCCTTACAGCGCTGTTATAGGCTGACATTTCTGGAGATTGGCCACGAGAAAAAATTTTCTGGGTATCACAATTAAAAAATGTAATGTGCACTCAAAATGACATACATTAAGCTTTTGAAGTGGGTATTTTGTCATTTTGCTAAATTTTTAGCTTACTACAAGAAAGCAACCGGAATCATAATGTTAATGATGGTGAAGGTTTGCTCTCAATATTCTTCTCAAAGTTCCTAAAGCCACACCCTTTCCACCTCCATCTATCTGAAAACACCAGGGATGCTGCGCTAAAGGCATATATATTCACAGACAAGTGTAATATAGTATAACAAGGGCTAATGAATAGCGCAGGCTTAAAATAGCCTTTGGAATTAAAATAACCCCACATCATCACATTCCCTTCACCATACCTAGAGATTGGCATGGGGTACTTTCCATAACATCATCTCTCAATGCAAATCATGCCAGCTATTAGGCTAACTGAAATAAAACCATGCCAATAGGTATGGTGAAGGGTATGTGATGATGTTGGGCTATTTTAATTGCATAGGGCCAAGGGAACTTTATCAGGATGCATAGCATCCTGGATCCATTATATAACTGGCCTTTACAAATAAAAATCTGCTTGCATCTATGGGAATTTAACATAGGGGTGTGTTTACTTATGCCCCCTGTATTTTATTTATTTATGATATTCATTCACAAAGAAAATTGGTGTCCTTAAAGGTTGGATTTTTCCTCATTTTTTTAATTAAGGCATTAAAGCAACACCAAAGAGTTTTTTGTACCTTAAAATAATGTTTCCAAAATCGTTTCAGTGGATCATCACCGGTGGTGGATAAACAAATAGCGTGCATGCGACAGAGGAAAAGTGCTTTGGTGTTGCTTTAAGATAAATTTCCAAAAGATGCTTTTTTTTATTCCTCATGGGTGTGCAAACTTTAACGTGACTGTAGAGGTAGACCGATTAATCGGTTTCTTGGTGTTTTATGCTCCCAACGTTGTCTTCAAGGCAGCGCTGCCTGGAAGGCACTAGGGTTAGCCATGGGTTAAGGTTAGGGTTAGGGTTGGGGTTAGGTTTAGGGTTAGGTGCCTTTAAGTCAGTGGTGGCAGAGTTGCCTGGAAGAGGACGTTGGGGGCTTAAAACACCATTGAGCAATTAATCGGGCTGATTTACGCGTGATGCACACTGCCCCTTGTGGCAATTCAATTACCAGCAGACTCAACAATTCTTGGGAGAAAACTAAAAGGATTAAATTCTTATCATCTTATCATTCTTTATCATACAAATAGAGGGGGAAAACAGCCAAATACTGGCCAAAAGAAATCGGCAGCATACAATTTATGGGCCATCGGCTGACCCTGATTTCCTGAGAGATTGGCATCGGCCACAGAAAAACCCTTATTGGTCGACCGCTAATCTCATCCTGCTACAACCACTGGCAGAACATAATGGAATCACCATTCTTGGAGGATGTTCATTCAGCTGTTTTATTTTTTAGAAAAAAGACAAATCACAGATCTGCATCAAAACTATTTTTCTATAACAGATTAACATTCTGGCTTTGTGAAACATAGCTAAAGAAATTCAATCACTCAATCCTGAGGAAAAAATGATGGAATCAGAAACCTAAAACATCATAATTAGAACTTTGTTGCACCTCCTCTGGCTTTTATGACCTCTTGAATTCTCTGAGACTTCACTAATGTAGAATTGTATGCTTAATCAATCATGTTTCAACTTTGTCAAACAGCAAATGGTGCCTTGTCATACATTTTATAGAAATATATATATATATATATATATATATATTTATATATATATATATATATATATATATATATATATTATACATCATTAATTTTCAATGGGATTGAGATTCAGACTGTGTTTTCTAGCCATGTCATTGACTTGATACATTTTCCTAAAGAAAAGTTTTAATGTTCTTTGCTCTATGGCAAGACACATTGTAATCCTGAACAATTACTTACTCAATTGTTAATCAATTGACGACAAAAGTGTCCAAAATTTCAATGTACACTTTTCTGACATGCAACCCCATATTATCAGTGACTGTGGAAACTTTCTTCAGGCAGTCATCTTTATATTTTTCATTTACATTCAGTTACAGTGGGCTAAAGACAGCAACTATGGGCTGCGGATGATTGGATGAGAGTGATATTCAGAGACCAATCACAAATCTGCATTGGGCGAGATGATGCTGGAACTTCTGTTTAGTGCCGTTCCAATGAAATATAAAGATGACTGCCTGACTTTTTTGATGTTTCACAGAACGTTTGCCAGAATGTTCATCTGTTACAGAAAAATAGTTTTGAGGGACATCTGTGACTTGTCTTTTTAAAAAATAAATAAATTAAACGGCTGAATGAACATCTTTCTCGAGTGGTGATTCCATATTTTTGCCATGGGTTGTATTATGATTATGATCACCGTTATGTTCAATGTTAGCTTTAGCTTGTTATCCTGTTTGTGCTGATGGGGTATGTCACACTACCTTGTATTTGTTAAGCAGTGCATTCTTAAGAAGCTATTTGTTAAGCAATGTATGAATAATTTGCCTTATCCAGGCGGCGGCCATTGTAAACCAAAATGAGGCTACAGGGTACACAAACCATAGGATTGTTGTGTCGTATGCATTCACCAGTAGGTGGTGAAAATGCATTAATGATATAGGCATTGTACCCCGTAGCCTTAGTCTAGAAATCTAGACGCGCCCCTAACGGCTTGTGAGCTCCAGAAATCGAAACTTAATCAGGCCATTGAAATCGTGTATAGAGTCGTTAGGTGGGCTTAACATAATGATTGATGGCAGAGTTGCAACGGTTTGGCTTGAATTCCTTGCTACTTGAAAACAAAGAAGATGGATGTTGCTGCTGGCGAACAGTGTGACACGAGTTAAGCTTTTATTATGTTGGCAAACGTTTGAACTAGCCAACTAGCTCCGCTGGTGGGAAACGCATGGGACTCATAGTGCTGCCGCTGTCCTATTGCGTGCAGAAGGAAATTTGAAAGACAACTGATTATCCCGCCCCTCGGACTGAGCACTGCGAACGGTGAGTGCCCAGACCCTACATTTTAATGTGGGTCTGGCTCGCCAGGCTACCGTAGCCTCCCTTTGGTTTACACAATGGCCGCCGCATGAGTAAGGCGAATTGGCTAAGGTTGGAAGAAAAAAATCTTTACCTTTGCAGTCTCTAACATCTCCTGTGTTTCCTCTTGAGAGTGACTGATGAAGACATCACCAATTTGGTATGGAATTAACAATGAGTCATCTTCACACATCATGAGGTCATCACTGGCATCCTCCAGATTCTGAAGTGATTTCTAGAAGAAAGTAACCAGTAGGTTTTGCTAGACCACTTCATACAGAATGATAAATGACAGACATCTTTAAAACCTAGTGAAAGAAATAGTGACTGTATTCTTACCTTTTTAGCCTCTATTTCATCTTTAAGTTCAGTCATTCGATTGGTGTTTCTGGCAAACTTATTTATCTTCTGCTGATCTTCAAAAGTTACATTGACGTCCTCTACAGCCTGGAAACAAACAAATAAGAGTAATAAGCAAATATGAGCCTTCAACAAAAGTGTCTATACTTTGCCTTTGTCTATAATGTGTTAATAGTGAAGCAGTTAATTCACAATACTTCATTCACAATACTATTTATGCCCAGGATCAGTTTTTGGTTCCACAAACATAATTTTATGTAGGACATTATCCACCATCTCCCATTAATAAAGCTTTTTCTGGAATCAGTCTATGGCTAGCAAAAATTGCATAATTAAATATAACATTTAAAGCTTATTGGGTTTATAATCAACATTGTTAGTGCTCTGCAAAGTAATAATTGTCTGTTAAACAACACAATGTAGTTCTTTTACCCACTGACATATACTAAGGAGATTGGAGTCTCTGACATTCAGAACGCCTGGTATTGCACTGGTATGTAACTTTATTGTCACGGGTAGAAGCATGACCCTTTTCGTCAGATTAAGACTAATTGGCTATCCAGTGCATCAAAAATGTACCTTGGAAATCCAGAGTTCTCGCAAGAGCACAATGGAATTGTCTCTGCGAGACACTCTGGCAAAGAGCAATGATGCACGTTACTTTTACCCCAACAAATTCGGGTAGTGTTATCCGATTGCGTCGAAGTCCGAAATCATTCAGAGTAAACATGGTCTAGTGTTATCCAATTGCATGCAGTGAGATTTTTAAATGCATGCTTGTTGCTGCCCCTTGAGTTGGGCCATTACATTGCTCTTTGCCAGACCCTTAATCTTTCTAGATTATCAGGGTCTGGATTTTCCAGTGCATCAAAAATGTACAAAAAGGGGGGATTTAAAGCAAGTTATCTTAGATTAGCTCAATTATGCTGCATGCTCCTCTGCATGATCCTCTGACTCTCAACACTTTTGTATTAAATTGTAACAATGGTGAAGGCTACAAAAACACCTGGCTCCACCGGAAATAACAAGCCAGGTCAAGAACTTTCCATGCATAGAGTGGATTGGTGCCCATTTCCGAATCACCAAAAACCCAGGATCCAATCACAATCACTTATCCGGCATATGGCGTGCTTTAGTTTATATGATGACAGAGCAGTGCATTTAACACAACCAATGGCTGTGCTGGTGGCGACAGGGTTAAACGGATATGGGCGTGTATTTTCTTTGGAATTGAATAAACAACTGCATTTAAAACCTTAATTTACAAGATACACACAGTTGAGATTGAAAAGAGGTCTGGTGTCAAATAACCACTATTCTGGGCGCAGTAAGAGCCTTACATTGTTCTCTGTATTTCATTCATTTTGTAAGTCAGAGTAGCATCAAAATAAATAGGCCTAATGGTACATGGTTGCATGGTGTTACTTCCTTATTCTTTCACACAAGCATACGGGTATTTGTAGGCGTTTAAGGGCGTTTTTGGGAGGTAACCAGGCAGGTACGCCATGCTTTTGGAGGTGCAAACAAACGCTGCATCGCCATTGAGATCACATAGTAAGGAGCTGGCTCAAGGGTTATAAATGTATTTCTGTCGTGTTTAGTTGTATAACGAAAACACAGTTTATAGCCATACATGCGTGTTCACGTCTGGCTCCTTGGCTATCAATTTGGTAACGATGGGCTATTTGATATGGAGTGAGGATTGTCTCAAAATGATTTAAATATATATAAAAGGATATATATATACACATATACATACATTTATAAATATCCAAATACAAAATACAAATATAAAAATGTGACATATAAATAAATATAAACAAATTTATATAAATGAACGTGTCTGTAAATATATTTTCGAGATTTGAAAATAAATATGCTTGACAGTAGGAATGTCTCAAAATTACGTCAGACATAAAAGCAAAAAGGAGATTCACAAATGCGGATTCCACATACAAGTTCCACAAGTCAAGCATATTTATTTTCAAATCTCGAAAATATATTTACAAAGACACGTTTATTTATATAAATTTGTTTATTTATTTGTATGTCATATTTTTATATTTGGATATTTATAAATGTATGTATATATATATCCTTTTATATATATTTAAATCATCCTCACTCCATAATTTGACGTCTTTAGAACACTAAACATATCGGAGGTGTCAAATGAGTTAGCCTACTCCAGTCTAGATTGTTTGACGTTAATCACTCCTATGATGTATTGCTATTGTCTATCCATAGTAAAATGCCTGTTTTGAAGTTAACTGATGGTTAAATAACCAAAAATCCGATTGTTTGCACCTCCAAATGGGTGTGACATACGTCTGTGACGCGAGTTTGTGTGAAGCATGACAGTGAAATGCAAATAATCAAACCCATGGCATTAATAATTAAACAATCAATGGAAAATGGAGAGAGGGAGATTATGCAGCGTTGAATAATTCCGACACCACAACATGCATGCTGTACATGCCGCTGCAATCCAGTTAGCTAACGTTATTTATGGTTGGACACGACATGGCCCTTGTAGGGTAATGTTCGCATTTTCTCTGTTAACTTCACTTCGCTTTCTTTAGTGGTGGTAGGCAGCTGTTTGTTTCAATTGGTCAACCAACCCTGAACTCGAAGATGAATGGTAAGCACATCAGCCGTGTGACAACTAAAATTCTAGCAAGACACCACGAATTACATCTAATAAATCAACACTATGAAACACATCGAACACAAAAAACATAAAAACACTGACTGAAAACTCATTTTTCACTGATAGCAGTCTTAGCACTCACAGCTAACTAGCAACTCATGCCGAACTGCCAGCATGCCGTCCAGGCCGACGGGCGGTGTGGGTGTGTAACGTTAATGTTTTGTAGGAATCCAAAAATAAAGATGATAATTCATAATACACACAAACAAAACATTGTCCCCGCTGAAGCCTTTCGGTTACAGCTTACAGACATCCCAAAACGATTGCTTATGATATGAGGAAACTTACGACTCCTTTTTTCATGGTGGCTGCCATCTTGAATCGCTTGTGGGCACTGTACTGACCTCTGTTGGACATATTGATAATAACATGCATACACATCAGATAGGGCCTGCCCTGCCCAGGCCTGGATAGGCCTTCCTTTGCAACACTTTTGAAATGTATGTCCATTTTTAAATATTAGACTTTCATCTCTCTGTTAATGACCCTTATAATGTAAAATGAATAGTCAGGTTCAAGTCATTCACAGTAGCCTACTTAGAATGGCATCAAACAATGCAACTGATAATGGAGTGGAATGGGAAAGTGACCCCAAACCTTTGTCCGATAGTGTATATCTATATCTTTCATGTTAGAATATGCTAATTATTGTCAGACACATCAAATGAAACACACTATGTGCAGGTTTAGATATGTCTCACCAGACATAAATGGGATTGATTTTTGTAATGGAAACTAGTTAGGTCTTGTCCTGCTCTTGTGAGAAAGCGTCACTGTCAACATTTGTAATAGGACACTTCACTATGTATCAGCCAAGGAGAGTCTTGATCAATATTTATTCCAAACAGTAAGTTGCACCCTTCAGCAAACATTGTCAAATGTGACCTGGTTGTAAGGGGGGAGAAGAAAGTAGAAAGACTAACCCATGACTTAGCACTGACACGCGATTTATAAAGACCAGGGCTGAAAACCAAAGTAGGGGAGAAAATGTCACAATGCGTTATAGAATTTCAAATGGTTATTATGCTGACAAGACTGGATGTCAAGGGGGAGGGGTTGCATGAGGTCGAACAGTGGCTTGCATGTCCCAAGAATTCCTTGCATGACGCAAGCGATGAAGTTCACAGAGGTGAACACCAGGGAATGTGAGATTCGCCCCCAGTGTATACATTAACAAATTATGGTTACCATGAAGAACTGGAGCATTTTACTATGCTTTTAGTTTTGCTTTTAGATCCAGAATCTGTTCTGTATACCCATTCAGAAATTCAAAAAGGCATGTTGCTTGGAATTGCATCATCTATATAAATGTAGTGAGGCTGTAGCCCTCTATTTTGTAGAAGCACCTATGTAAACTGAATTATGCCATTTATTTTTCTACATCACTACCCCGTTGTTAGTGGAGCAAGTGGAGTGTTGCATTGAATTCTCTGGAGCCTGCAGCTGTGGGAGAAGCAAAGAGTCAAATTCCATGCATGTACTGTAGACAAGTTGTTCACTGCTGAGATAAGTGTGGGAAGACTCTATTGTTTGCTGTGCATCTCATTGCAATGATGGCATTGGCAGCCATGGAACTTTTAAGTTTCGTGACCTGTTGAAGTGCTGTGAAGTTCAGAATGGGAAAAGCTGCCAAAGTGAAACAGGTCTAATTGGTGTTGATAGAACTGAACAGTTTCAGCTTATTATTGTACTTGATTGTGCATTTTTTCCCATTGATATGAAATTATATTTGTCTTATTGGTAAGTCACTGTGTCAGTTGGTTTCCATCAAATGACAACATGACTGGAAGCCATCTGAGATGTCCTGATAATATTCAATCTCTTGCATCCAATTCATATCCTTCACAAAATATAATTTTGCATTTTATTGTTTTTCTAATACATCATTAAGCAACTTTTTAAGCAAATTTTGAAAGGTTGGTTTGCTCAAATCTGTACAGGCTACACATTATTTCGCATAGCTTTTGCGATGTATCAATAATTTTAGATTTTTCTAAACATACACTCAGATTTAGGTCTGCCTCAGATCACGTAGTCATACAACAGAATGCCCTTTGCCCTTAAAATATAAAGATTTACATTTGATTGATTTAGACTGCACCAGTGAGAACAACTTTGCTTCTTCCACCTTGAACACGCTGATACGGTTGATTTATGCTTCACTAATCATTTGTAGACTGACAGTGCTGCATTTTCTGTCAGTGTTTTTATCAGTATGCAAATGAAAACTATTTACTTCCTAAAAGCCACATCAAGAAAACAGTAACCAAATATCCCTCATTCACATAACCTTCATTCACATCCTGCAGAGGATCAACCATACCTCCTCAGGACAGAGAACGTGAGACAGAGACAGACACAGGAGAGAGTGAATCACTAGGTGATCAATGTGATGACACAAAATGGGGGGGTGGGGGCAACTTATTGAGAACAAAAGAATGTGAACAAATACTATAACAGTGGCTATAGCCTCTAAAGATTAAAGGCCTTTTAAGATAGACTGTTGGTTCAACCTCAGTGATAGCACCTGATTAAAATGCTACCACACCCCTCTAATCAGGTAGTGCAGGAGCTGTGCATATATGACCGCACTCCTGCGACACTGGTCATACATCCTTGTGCTCCGCTCAGCCACACAAACTTGGAATACTAACAAACGGATCTAGCTGCTTTCAAAATACCATACGGACGCAAGGGCCGTATCTTAGTGTGACAGATAACTGAGGAAGAAAGTTGAGGTAAAATCTTTATTGAAAAAACTTCACATCTTAAATGTATTGCTGCCTTTGACAATTGTTATGACATTTTACCAGCAGTACTGGCATAACGGTGCAAATGTTAATAACAGATTTCATACTGATGAATGCGGCGTGTACAAGTTATGACAAAATATACAATGCATGAATGCAATAGACTTTGTTTATGAATGTGAATATGACAGTATTACTGATCTGCAATGGTACTAATCTTGTTGAGCACAAATGTTCTAATAATTGTTTTTAATTGTAAAGATTGTAGGATCTTCAACCAAACCAGAAACCCGAAATCAAAATGGGTAATGAAATGTCATCTCATAAAAAGAAAGGACCAAAGGTAATTGTTGCTTCCAGGATTTTATGTTCTTATATACATTGTATACTTATATACATGTATCATTCAATATACTTTGAGAACCAAATAGTGTTTGTAAATATGTGATTCAGAAAGAGCTTTCTCTGTTTAACATTTGGAAAAAAAAATAGTTGTAATCTCCTGAAGTTTTTGAAGCTGGGTGGTTCCTATATACCACTGTTTGCTCTTCATCAACATTAAATAATCACATGGTGACTGGTTGTTTAGTTGCTGCAGTGAGTTAGCCTAACGCCCTGTAACATAAGACTTGTGTGATTAGGCATTGCTTCAACAAATTTGCCTGTTGCAGGGTAAGGTTCAAAATGGTGATCTTAATGGCCATGCTGTCAATGCATCCTCCGACGACATGACTGAAACAGGTATGTATTTATGTTGTTGAAAGTTTGTTTTGTATATTTAAAGTGCCTTTATCATTTTATATTATCACAGTTGTAATGGTTTGATACATTTACATTATTTTTGCAGCCCGATATGTGACTATACTGATAGCTAATGTGAAATTGCTTAGAATCTCTCTTGCGTCTTGTGACTTTGACTATACACTTAGATCAGTTTTGTTATCTTTTTCAATATGGTACAGAGCCATTTAGTTGAACAATGTGTAAACTTGGGGCGTAGACAGGAGAATAGACGAAGAGCTGATGTTTGATCTATTCCTGAGCATACATTACCTGGATGTGTGATCAGTGGTGAATGACTGTTGTGTACTGTAGAGGACTGTGTGTAAAAAAAATATTGATCTTTGATGATTAACTATCATGGGAAGAACAATAGCTCAGCTACTTTGGTGGAGGAAAAAACACTCACAGTGGTACTGACTAATTGTGTAATTAAACAATACAACTGTAACAGTAGCATCTTCCTTAGCCTTTAGCTGGTTATCTAAGCCAGTGTTTTTCAAGCTTGTTTGTGCCATGGCACACTTTTGACACTTAAAATGTCCCACGGCACACTAACATCCTGTGTGAAGAAAAAATAAACATACCATAGCCTAAAACTTCAAATAATACACAGATATGGCCTTATTATGGCTTCTATGCAAGACCTGCTCAATAAAACAAGCACCCTCTGTTTCATTTGTAGGACTATATCTAATGTAATTGTTGTTATGAACTGGATATGTGATGATTCTGTGAATACTGGATATGGGGCCCCCGTTGTACAATGCCTGCATACAACAAATAGTGCAATCATACAATCAAGAGCATGTGGTTATACATTATTTGATGCAACAGTTGCTTTTCTGGACCAGTGAGTGACATTTGGGTAATTTTCTGCGGCACACCTGATGATCTCTCACGGCACACTAGTGTGCCCCGGCACAGTGGTTGAAAAACACTGATCTAAGCTATGTTATGTCTCTTAAAGTTCTGCAAAATAGTGGTTATCTAAGCTATGTTATGTCTCTTAAAGTTCTGCAAAATAGTGGGAAAGGGATCATATGCATGTGCTGCAAGAGAAGGATAATATTTTGCTGCTGAGTATAGATTTGCAAGTTCGGGATCTGTAAAATACACTTGTTACACATTGCATTATAGGCTTGCTTTTTCTTGTAGTGACCACCACTGAGGTAACTGTTGAGACCTCTCAGTGCCCTGCCTTGGCTGTCACAACAAATGCAGATCCTTCTCCTGTAGTGGAGGCCACAGGCGCTGGCGAGACTGATGGAGTTCAGGAACAATCCCAGGAGCAATCCATTGACAAAGCTGCAGCAGAAAAAAACGATGATGCTATATGCGTCATTGAAGAATCAAAGTCACCTGGTGGAAATAAGACCAACTTTTTCAACAAGCTTTTCAACAAAAAGAGTGACACAAAGCCTGTGGAGGGTGACGTGGAAACCCATTCAGAAGAAGTTGTCTCAGCTGACCAAGTTGATGCTGAGGAGGTAACCAACAACCTACAATCTGTGAGTAACTAAAATAAACTGGAAAAGTGTTTTACTCCTGAAATACTTTAAAAGAATTTGTATCTGGTAAATAATTTTCAGCATTTATTATTTTCAGAAGGTAGTATGGTGAGGTTAGAAGTTGAGTAAAGTGGTAGTCTTAATATCTTTAAATGCTTGATTTTCTTTTCAGTATACTTAATCCAGTATTATGATAAAAAAGTATGTGTCCAGTAATCTCCTTTCTTCTTGGATTTACTGTTTTTAAAGGTCAGAGGATGTATAGCCTGTAATGTGGGATTGATTTATGATGTGCTTTAAAGATATGTCTGGAATTTATTGCTTTAATTGTAGGCTGCCACGGAATACTCATCAAAAACGGGAAACTTTGAAGAAATTGAAATTCAGTCTTCTGAACTTCTTACCACTGAAGTCATCGACGAATGGGAATGTCCTGATAACATTTCCGATTTTGAGGTCATTCCATTTGCAGAAGCAGAATCAGGACAACCATCAAATATTTTGGAAGCTGGTCCATATCAAAATGATTCCATGAAAGGGTCTGAGGGTGGAAATGAGATGGATGCTGCAGTTGATACCACTGAAGTTCTCACTCAGCCTGAAAATTCTAATGAGCCTTTTTTTAAGTCATTGGATACTATCATTGAAGAACCATCTATTGTGCATCCTACCACAGAGCTTGAGCTTGGCAAACTAATTCAGCCTTTAACAGGGTCAGAGGCAGCAACTACAGAGACTTTACTGCAAGAAACTGTGTCAGAGTTAATTACTGCTCTTGATCTAAGCTCTTTGACTTCAGATGAATCACAGGTTATTGAGCCTGACAGCCCAAAATCGTCAACGAGAACACCAGAGGAAGAGGCTCATGCTGAGGATCCAAGTGATGTTGGACAGACTGATGTGCAATCTGAGTCTCAACCAGTCCCTGTTGAGCAGGATATGCCACAAGAAGC
Organism: Alosa pseudoharengus; assembly: GCF_046254945.1. Classification (NCBI taxonomy): domain Eukaryota; kingdom Metazoa; phylum Chordata; class Actinopteri; order Clupeiformes; family Clupeidae; genus Alosa; species Alosa pseudoharengus. Next base: position 37,796,872 of record NW_027468881.1, on the reverse strand, counting down.
AGATGTCACTCCACAGGAAGAGACCAAAAGTGATGCTGAGATTCATTGCTCTGAAGATACTGTTGTTCAAGATACTTTGCATAGCTCTGCACAAGAAGAATTGATTGAAAACAAGATTGATCCAAGTGGTGTTGGACAGACAGAGGTGCAATCTGTCTCTCAACCTGAAGACACTGCAGAGCCAGAGATACTACCAGAAGCAATAGATGTAACTCCTCAGGATGAGGCCAAAGGTTCTCAGCAAGATGTGGTACCTGAGAATGAATGTTTTATGCCTACTGATGAATCGGAAGTTACCGAAGCTGACAGTCCAAACTTGGCTGAGGGAATATCAGAAGAAGAGCTTCATGCTGAGGATTCAAGTGATGTTGGACAGACTGATGTGCAATCTGAGTCTCAACCAGTCCCTGTTGAGCAGGATATGCCACACGAAGCAGATGTCACTCCACAGGAAGAGGCCAAAAGTGATGCTGAGATTCATTGCTCTGAAGAGTTGTTGAACTCTTCTACGGTTGTTGAAGATACTTTGGATAGCACCGCACAAGAAAAATTAATTGAAAACAAGATTGATCCAAGTGGTGTTGGACAGACAGAGGTGCAATCTGTCTCTCAACCTGAAGACACTGCAGAGCCAGAGATACTACCAGAAGCAATAGATGTAACTCCTCAGGATGAGGCCAAAGGTTCTCAGCAAGATGTGGTACCTGAGAATGAATGTTTTATGCCTACTGATGAATCGGAAGTTACCGAAGCTGACAGTCCAAACTTGGCTGAGGGAATATCAGAAGAAGAGCTTCATGCTGAGGATTCAAGTGATGTTGGACAGACTGATGTGCAATCTGAGTCTCAACCAGTCCCTGTTGAGCAGGATATGCCACACGAAGCAGATGTCACTCCACAGGAAGAGGCCAAAAGCGATGCTGAGATTCATTGCTCTGAAGAGTTGTTGAACTCTTCTACGGTTGTTGAAGATACTTTGGATAGCACCGCACAAAAAGAATTAATTGAAAACAAGATTGATCCAAGTGGTGTTGGACAGACAGAGGTGCAATCTGACAATTTAGATTTAGCTTCTCAGGCAGACGCCAGTAAAGACCCTGAGATTCATCCATCTGAAGGTACTTCAGTTCAAGATGCTTCTGAAGATACTTCAGCTCAAGAAGCACAACACTTAAGTCATACCAAAATTGGTACCGAAGAGGAAAGCTTGGCACCTTCTGAGAAATTTGAAGTGAGTGAAGATCATCCAATAACAATTGGGGTGATCAATAATGAACTTTTGACTAATGTTGATGATATTCAGGAGTCAGAATCATCAGATTATGCAGTTGAAGAAACTACAGGGGAGCTGATTACTCCTGTTACTCAAACAAAGACTATTGTGACACCATCTTCAGCAGATTTTGAAGCTCTGCAACCGGAAGACACCCACAATCCAGAAGAACAGTTGAAAGACTTGAGACACCTAGATCTTTCAATTCCTACTGGAAAGACTGAAACGGAACCTATTGAAATTGCATCATTTGAGCTGGGTAACCATGAAGATTTCACAGAATTTAAAACTGAAGAGGGCTCTGTTGATTTTGAGGTCATTCCAATGGCTGAGGCAGTATCAGGGCAACTATCTGACTTTTCCAAAGTTGGTAAGGGGGCACCTATAGATGAAAACGATTCCCTGAATGGTGAGGGGAATGCAGAAATGAAGTCATTTACTCCTAAGAATGAATGTTTTGTGCCTCGTGACAAATCAGAAGTTACTGAAGCTGACAGTCCAAACTTGGCTGAGGGAATATCAGAAGAAGAGCTTCATGCTGAGGATTCAAGTGACGTTGGACAGACTGACGTGCAATCTGAATCTCAACCAGTCCCTTTCGAGCAGGATATGCCAGAAGAAGCAGATGTCACTCCACAGGAAGAGGCTAAAAGTGATGCTGAGATTCACTGCTCTGAAGATACTGTTGTTCAAGATACTTTGGATAGCTCCGCACAAGAAGAATTAATTGAAAGCATGATTGATAATAACAAACTGTTTGCACCCTCTGAGAATCCTGTGGCGACTGAAGATGACCACACCATAGCTATCAAAGAGATAACAGAAGAGGTCATGGGTAATGCAGAGGATCCTCAGGACTCAGAGTCACCTGAATTAGAAGGGTCATATGCAACAGAAGAAACTGTAACACAAGCAGGTAATGTAGAATGTGAGGGTTCCACTTCTCCAGGTTATTTAAATGTCCCACCAAATGCTGAAAATGCTGAAATTCAGTCGCTGGTGAGCACACTATCAGAAATTCCACAGACCTCTAGAAATGTTCCAGAATTCACGGAAGTAAGAATAACCCAGGATACAAGTCCTAATGGCCTCTCTGCTGAAGAATCGACACAGTTACTTATCAAACTGCAAACAGTCTGCACTAAGATTTTAGAAGACTTATCTTTGTTTAGTATTCAGTCAATCAATGTGAAAATCTCAGCTAGACAAAGTCCTATCCAGTTAATGATTGATCTTTGCCTATCCACAAATAATGTGGCAAAATGTGAGAATGATACGAGTAAGATCTCAAAACAGAATGATGAGTGTCAAAAGGGGGATGAAGAAGGTCAAATTCCAGTTTGACCGAGCGACAGTGTCGTAAGTCTGACCACTGAGACTTAGATTGCTGTTATCAAAGCATGAAATCTGGACAATCTACTCATTGCTTTTGTTTTGTAATTTCAAATGACCTCAGTTGTTTATTAAACACTCTGGGAAACATTATTACAAAATTAAAGGTGTTTTTTCATTCTTTTGAATTTACTTTGTCTGGCTACATTATTCAAATGACCAATTTACTGATTATTCTTTTTCCACCATGCATGTCCAACATCCTTTAAAAATGTTTTCTCACAAAACTGATGTGTATCTTCATGTCCATCTATTAAAAACTGCTATGCTTTAGTCTCTATTTCAATAATAAATAAATAATAAAAAAGACATATGCTATTTGTGTATGTAAAACATTTCATGTAATAAAATGTGCATAAGTTTACCACATAAGTGTGGCACACCAAGCCATGGACATTGCTGAATATCAATGAGTGAGGGTGGGGAACAGGCATTAATAAAAGGATTATTGTTGCAAGTGCCCCGAGTAGGCTGAGGCATGGTTGGAATTGTGTTTGTGCCTCAATGCTGCGATTAACAGGAATTGCACATTGGCTGTGGGGTTTTAATACTTTATCCAAGCTGACAATCCTCTGGCTTCGCCTATAGGAGCCTGTGGACATAAAGGACAGTACAGAGCTTGAACTGCCAGAGAGAGAATCTCTCCACTCTAGTCCAGCTGTCACTGAACAGAACCAATCGGAGGATAATCCAGTTATGAACTTTTTTAAAACACTTGTGAGTACATGTCTTTAATGTTGTTGAATTTTGATTTTGACAGACAACTTAAGTTAAGCTGAAATTAATTGAGGTCTTTTGGATTTTGAAATCAAATATCTAATTACACGCTTTTCTGTTTGAAACTTTATTGAAGACCAGTAATTTATCAATTTAACAAAATCACTTTACTTAATGTTTTCTGCTGAGATTACAATTAAGTTATGAATGCCTTGGGGATCCCCTTATGTCCTTTTTAGCTTAACAATTCCTTCTTTAATAGCATGTGACACATTTATAATAAATAAATATATGAATAGCTTTCTTTGATTGCTACTGCTGGGATGGTTTACATGACACAATGAATACTTGTTGAATATGGCAGCTAATGATTATTTATATTGGCTGCAGCTGAACAGAACACTGAATAGGTCAGAAGTCTATGTGTGATGTCACTGCGTTATGATCTTGTCAGTGATCACACCCATTGTGTGGTTAATGAGCATGTTTGTTTACTCCAAATGATCAACACACTAAGCCCTAAAATCAGATGTCCTTATGGAGTTAAAACAGGCCTCACATCAAGCTAAATCAGGCCTCTGAACATGCCAGGATGTGGCAGCCTTTTGTTTCTGACATAAAGTGAGCTCACAAGGGAGCCCTGTGCATATCTGGAAGTTGAGATGTGCCCAGATAGAGCCGGGGAGGCCTACGCCATCTCCAGAGTACAATGACTGACTCAACAGGGAGTGTGCTGTATTTTGGCTCTGCATGAAGGCCTTTGTCTGCCTGCGCTTAAAGCTAGCCTCCATCAGGAATGCATACCATGGCAAAGCAAGCATTTATCCTTATCAAAAGCTGTATCACTTCAGAAATAAACTACATTTTGAAGATATTTTAAAGATTAAGCATTACGTTTTAGATTTATATGGAATTTTTACAAGAGAAATATGTTCTCTCTCACCCAACATTGAAATTTGTGCGTAAGCAATCAAACAAGCCTTTATTCCATTCTCAGGTGACTCCAACCAAAACTCCCAAAGAAGCAGCAGCAAGTTCTGATGTTTCGAAAGATCAGGTAATAAAAGCATATATCTATGAAAGACAAGATTGTTTTTGAGTTTTTAATGATGTTATGTGCAATAATATTATTGCTTTAGCTTGAGTGATAAAATACATGGTGATAAAGAGTCTCAACACAAATAGACTTGGTAAGGATGGTAAGTGCTACACATTCATCTTAATCTAATCAGATTTGTAGATGCTTACGCAAGACAATAGTCTCGTCAAATCAGAGTAAAAAACGAAATCTTACCTTGACATACAATTGGTGTAATGCTCATTAGCATGATCATGCTATGGTTCCCCTTGTGTTTGATATGCAAATAGGTAGCCTACCATATAGTCACTAACTAAACCTTTAAATATGATTTCAACTTTGTAAAACAGATGCCCTCATATTGCCTACATGCGCTCATATTTAACTATAATGATTTAAATACTCATTTCTATTCCCCTGAGAAGGAATCTTAAGGGACATTTTTAGAATAAAGATACAATGTTGATTGCTGACATATAGAGTCCTGACATCAGGTAGCCTAAGTTCAACAGTTTGACAATTCCTGAAAAACCCTAAAATACCTTAAATTATGCTAGAAATGATTGTGATGTGGGCTGATTTCCATCAGTCCACTACTTGAGATCTTTCCTTTGGATTGCTCAGGAAACTCTGTAAATGCCTTTAATAGAGTAAGTGTTAATGCTAGGAGATTCAGTGTGTTTCTGTAAAATGTCATATTATTATTTTGTGTCCCACAGTCACAGAAAGAAACTGCAGCAACAACAGCTCCAGCAAATGTGAGTGTCTGAGTCTGTGACATGATCAACATCATTACAAATGTCATTTCTTTCAAAATGATTGTGATGAAAGCATTGCAACTAAAACCTTTATGTGGTAGGCTTATGTCTTTGTGTGAATTGTTTGATCAATGGCATTTTCCTAACTCATAATTGAAATGTCTTTTGTTTATTTGATTTAGGTACAGGAAGTGGAGGCAAAAGGAAAGATGGCCCCACCTCCCCCGCCAGAACCACTGAAGATGGAATGCAAGACTGAGCCAACCTCTAAGAAAGAGGAGTCACAGCCTGCACCTAAGGAGATAGAGGCAGGCGCCAAACCCAAATCAGCCAAAGAAAGTGCCTTCAGCAAACTCTTCCGTCCAAAGGTAGGCCTACCTTTGAACATAGTTATTGTACCATTTGAATTCAATTCAATTCATTTGGGGCAGCCGTGGCCTACTGGTTAGGGCTTCGGGCTTGTATCCGAAGGGTTGCCGGTTCGATCCACGACCAGTAGGAAAAATGTGAGTGGGGGAAGTAGTTGAGCACTGCTCTCCCATGCCCACATCCACAGCTGAAGTGCCCTACCCTCATGCTCCCTGAGCGCCGCTGTAGCAGGCAGCTCACTGCTCAGTGTGTGCTTCACCTCACTGTGTGCTGTGTGTGTTTCACTAATTCACCGATTGGGATAAATGCAGAGACCAAATTTCCCTCACAGGATCAAAAGAGTATATATACTTATACTTATACTACATTGTTCTCATATCCTCCAAGGAAATGCTACAGATTGGGAGTTCAGGAGTTATAGCCTATTTTGATTGTTTTGTGTATTATCTTTCAAAATATTCTGACTAAATAATAAAACTGAATGTTGGTTGGTTGCAACAATTATAAATTAAAGGTGCTCTAAGCGATTTGGGTAACGTCACTTCTGTTGATGTTCAAACAAAACAGAGTTTTGGTCTCTGTCCCTCCCATGCAACTGAAACTCTCCTGAACGTGCATTTCGTCAGTGAATGGCTGGAAAAGTTTGTTATGTTTCATGGTCCAGGCTGTACCAGTCTGTTTTTGTTGCCTTTTTTGAAGACTGTGATGTCTACAGAGATCACATTTTTTTGCTGTGTTTAGGTGACAGGCAGCTAGCGGATCGTGAGGAGATGTTTTGCTGTATGTGACAAAAAATGTTTTAACTTAGAAACTGTGTCACTGTAAACATCGCTTAGAACACCTTTAACTATATAATACATACTCACTTACAGTACACAATACAAAGTCAAATATATGAGACCATAACAAAGTGATGTGAATTTGAGGTATTACTAGGCTTGAAGGCCTCTAAGGCAGTGCCCAGGGGAACCAGTGCCTCTGCCAAACCAGCTACAGTGGTAAATGTAAGCAATAGATTATTAAATTAACCAAACTCACTCTGTACTAGTCCGTAGTTATGATATACTTATGTTATTTAATACTCATGGGATTTTGCATATAAATGAACATATCACAGTTTTCATATGTGCATGGTTTATTTGCTTAAATTATGTCATTCCACTTAAACTTGCATAACAACATTAATATGACATAGATAGCTGTCATTACGTGCTATCAGTCATCATTTCATGAGAACATTCACCCATTCACCCAAATACCATGCACCAAATCATTCTTCTACACATTATCTTCATCATAGCCATATGATTGTGTCTGTGTTGGGTAGCTTTGTGTATTCTATTTGATTGTACTTGCACTGACTATGATACTTTTTAAACCTCCAAAATGAACTTTTGCTTTATCTCTTTGAAAGGTCCAATGTCCACATCAACCTACTTTTTGTATTGAGCCAAAAGTATTCACCTTTTCTGTTTCCAAGTGAACTGTAACCCATTGCTTATCTAGGTACAAAGCCACTGATTGGATTTTCAATACAGGGGACCAGAGAATTTACTGCCGTTAAATTTTTTACTATATCGTGTGACACATATAGATAAGGGTGGTTTCAAACTCAATGTAATACTTCTTTTAGGCTTTCAACTTCTAGATCAACTTCTTTTATTTTCATTCTGATTCCTGTGACAGACGTCCTCTTTCCCTGCACTGCAGCAGTTTGTGCTGAAATGCATTGACCTGGTTCTGCTTGCTTACAGGCAGTTGAGGAGACAGCAGCACCTGTGGAGGTCGAGGTAACTCAAAAGCATTATGTTGGTACTGTGGGTCTAAAAGCTCTCATTACATCTCTCCTTTCTGCATTGCATGCAGGTCTGAATATCAGAACAATCATTTCTCTATCTCTATACTTTTGGTGGAGGAGCTGTTTTGATTTTTTATTGGCATTAATTTGTCCACAATCCTTAGAGGGGATTGTGAAAAGTATTATTGTTTTCTTAACATGTTCTGTTTTGTTTCACCCTCCTGAATCAGTTTCCTGCTCTTTGCACTTTGTTCTTGTTTCTGGAACACTTGGGGATTTCTTTATATACATTAACCCCTTTTTATGAGTACACTTACCATTTTTGCATTTCATTTTGCATTTCTTCATATACATTAACCTCTTTTATGAGTACACTGTCATTTTGCATGTTCTATCTAGGTGGTACACCCATACTACGTGATCCTTTTTTTATGACAAGGTGGACATGTCTCAAGGTGGACATGTCTCAAGGTGGACATGTCTCAAGGTGGACATGTCTCAAGGTGGACATGTCTCATGGTGGACATGTCTCAAGGTGGACATGTCTCAAGGTGGACATGTCTCAAGGTGGACATGTCTCATGGTGGACATGTCTCAAGGTGGACATGTCTCATGGTGGTTCTGACCTCTTTGTTTCCTTTACTCTGAAGACTGATGCTTCCAAGGCGGCCACTCTAGAGGCCTGTGCTAAACTAGAACCTGCCCCAGCAGTCAAACAGGAGGAGGAAAAGGCTGAGAAGAAGCCCTCAACTTTTGCGTCCTTTTTTAAACCTAAAGTAAGGGCTTCACCTTCAGAAGAATTATGTTTTAAACAGTTGGAAATTAGTTTAATATTCCTTAGTCTATTATTCATATAGTAACAAAGTTGTGTGAATTTGAGGTATTGCTAGACCAAGTGACCTCTAAGATCCAGGCGGTGGCCTCAACAAGCAGAGTTCGTGGTGCTGCTAAGTCAGCTGGACCGGTAAATGACCAGAAAAATGAATTCGTCTAATCAAACTAAATGAATAGTCTAGGTTTTGTTAACCAGCGTTTGCCAACTGCTTCTCATATTGCTCAATTAATGACTAAAATACTTTTAGGTCTTTAACTTTAACTGTTTCTGTATGTTTTATTAACCAAACTGTTAAAACGCATCATATTTAATCTTTGCTGAAAATCACCAGTGAATTATTGAATGCCTTTTCTTTTGATTTGCATTATTTCAGAACTGTTAAATGAGCCTGGCTTCCATTACACTGTATTCCATCCGTGTGTCCTTTTTTTTTTTTAAAGTAGAGTCGTCTGTTCTAGTGAGCAAATTTACATCCATTTCATCTGTGGTCTTGAAGCAACATGTTGATGGGCTGGAATAGTATGTCTCATTCTGAGCCAGCATATTTGTTTCCCACTTACAGACTCAGGACTGTATACAGTTGAGTACACAACTAGTGTACCATGAGGAGCAATTAGCTGAAATGGACAAAAGTGAACTCAACTAGATGTACCGCAGAGCGGTACAAAATATGACCGCCGCCCAGTCCAGCACATTTTTTCCACAAAAATAAATCACGCTGAAAGGCCTATATGATTCTAACTGTCTCACTAAATTGCATTATCCACACTCAATTCTCACTGATATCTGCTAGACAACAAGTACCAAAACATGATTAGTTCATAGATTTCACATGTAAAATTAATTTTATACAACCCCACCTCCATCTTGCCTGTTCATAATTCTGAGAAATTCTTGAATTGTGTGCATGTACATGTTTATGTTATGCGTGTGTGTGTGTGTGTGTGTGTGTGTGTGTGTGCGTGCTTGTGTGTGTGCCTGCGTATGTGCCTGTGCATGCAAGCGTACATATGTCTACTGTGTGAGTATGTGTCATACGTATGATTACTGTGAATGTATGTGTGTGTGTGTGTGTGTGTATCTGTTTGTGCACATGTGTGCCCATGAAATGGGTTAACATGACCCCTGGAGGCAAACATACGGAAAAAAATGGTCATCCTAGGCCCTACAGTTCTCAAGATATTCACAGAGAACTGTGTCTGCCCTGCCCTTCTTTCGGGGGGTCCAGTCCAGCGGGGGGGCTACAGATCAAAACGAAAAATTACGGTTCCATGCTATCCATGTGGGGGTACATGCTCACCAAGTTTTGTGTACCCCGGTCTTTCAGTGTCCCGGGAATCCTTGTTGGTGTACGTCACTAAATGTACACATAAATTATTTTATTGTAAGGCCCCCCATGAACGAAAGTACACAAAACTTGGCATGCATTCGGAGGGTGTCATAATGATCCTACACTTTTAATTTCGTGCAGTTTTGACCTTGTCAGCCAGAGATATTGTGATGAAAACACCTAATTTTTTGCTTTTTAATTTTTAACTAGGTGGCGCTATACATAAAATAAGTGGTAATGGGATGGGTTGACATGCCCCCTTAAGACCAACATACATAAAAAAGGTGGACCTCCTAGGCCCTACGGTTATCGAGATATTCACAGAAAACTGTCTCCGGCCACCTACAGGCCAGTTGGTGTATAGTAACATAAATTAATTTATTGTGTGGCCCCCCATGAACGGAATTCCACGAAACTTGGCGTGCATACAGAGGGTGTCATAATGATCCTACACTTCCAATTTTGTACAGTTTTGACTTTGTTAGGTCACAGATACCTTCAATTACAACACCTCATTTTTACTTTTTTGTGTTTAACTAGGTGGCGCTATACATGAAATGAGTGGTTATGGAATGGGTTGACATGGCCCCTTGAGATCAACATACAAAAAAAAAATGGTCCTCCTAAACCCTACGGTTTTCGAGATATTCACAGAAAACTGTGTCTGCCCTGCCCTCCTTTCGGGGGGTCCAGTCCAGCGGGGGGGCTACAGATCAAAACGAAAAACGATGGTTCCATGCTATCCATGTGGGGTTACATGCCCACCAAGTTTCGTGTACCCCGGTCTTTCAGTGTCCCGGGAATCATTGACAGAAATTTGGGCATGCGAAAAAGAAAAAAAAAGAAAAAATAAATAAATAAATCTGACTAAACCTATATGACCGCCGCTTCGCTGCGCGGCGGTCATAATTATAATCACAGACTTAACAGCTCTTTTGTCCAAAAACATTTAGGCCTACTAGCGCAACCTGTAAACATTGTCACCATCACCTCCGTTTTAGTGAGTGTAAAATAAAAATCGCTTAACTCTAACAGAGTAATTAGTGTAGCTGTGCAGCTAGATGATATACCGTAAAACTCCAAATAATGGCCCGGGCCTTTATTTTCCCAAATCGCCAAACTGCACCGTCTAGTATTAGAGACAGGCATCTATATGAGACAGGCCTTTAATTCCCTTTACACAATACTTTTCCTCTGCAAAGACGGAAAAAAATATCAAATTAATTATTTCAAACACACTGAATGTCTACCCATATGACTAGGCTATCCGATGAAAATTACGGGTCATCATTCATTTAGTGTTGAGATGTTGAGTTAGATAAGATCTAAATAGTGGGGATAGCCGGAACAGATGAAACACGTCTTAATCAAACGTAATTCACAAAGACATCGTATCACACTGAAAACTCCTATAATAGCAACCTATATCTGTCCTCTGTTAAATACAGTTGCATTTTCAGCCTTGACCAAAACCGTTCAAGAATTATTTATGCAAAAGTGGAACGTGCATAGTGTTTCATTCTCCCTCCTTTTCAACACGAATGAAACAGCATGAGAGAGCATGAACCATATCGTTTCTCCTGTATTTTAAACAGTCAGCTTACATTTCAAATCATAGGCTACTTCTTTCTCTTTATCGTCATGGTAGTACGCATTTAGAATAAAGAATAACGTTTGTGAACCTTTTTGTTTTGTTGCCAGCATAAAAACAAGCTTACCATCGGCCTATCCACAAATTTGAAACAAAAGGGATGAATTGAACCAATGTCGAAGTCGGACATATAGGCAGAGTTCTGAAAAAAGTTATTTTCAGAGTTCTGAAAAGACGATCTGACGGGTTTTAGAAGATTAAATACAACCCGAAACTAAAAAACACATAATCTTTAACCCAAACCTGTAGCCACACCAGGCATTTAAAAGACACGGGCGTCTATTTAGGACTCGGCTATTATTTGAAGTATTACAGTAATAGGATTTTAAAATAGGATTTTATTAGGTTGAGTGAGCAAGTTAGTCACTGAATGACAATTTTCGTATAGGCTACTCTGAATAACGAAAAAAAGTTTATTTTAGGCTACTGTCTTTTGGACCCGGAAAAAAAGAATTGCATTACCACATTACAATTGCATTGCATCACAACTTAACAACCGGATAGGTATTGCTTGCTAACCTGCTAACATTTAGCAATATAGTCAGCCATGTCATGCTGTGAAAAGTTGTCTTTCAGTTCCTATTCGTAAGACCCTTCACATAACCATTTACCATTTAATTGAATTTGAAGATGATGCCATAAGTTGCCTGATAGTTAAAGCATACAGAGAGTGGCAAATTGTTGCATACGTTACTTTCAGTGACCTTGGAGACACAATAGTATTCATTCCTTCACAATACACTAGTAAAATAATATTTGACTGTACCCCATGTGCAAGTGTTGCGTGAGTCACAGTGTACAGTTAGTCATTTCACAAAGTAAAGTTCTGATGTCATTCTCTTGAACTGCAGGCTGCAGAGCCCACAAAGGACTCTCCTGCTGTGGCTGCCAACCCTGAGCCCCCCCAGGCACCAAAAGCCAAAGAAGAGGCGCGAGCTGCCCCACCCAGTGCCCCGCCTGCCCCACCAGCCCCACCACTGGACAAGTCTGTGGAGAGTGCTGAAAATCCATCCCCAACTGTTCCCCGCAGAGAAAAGAGGAACTCCATCCAGCTGTTCTTCAAGAACCTGGTATCAAACTAAAGGCAGTACTTTCACATATCAGTTCTACAGGTACACTGATAAATAAAGGCTACTTGGCTTATTCTCATGGAGCATGCCTTTTGGGTTTCTACCTCAAATGTGGTGAAGGGGGCCTTTCTATAGTTCTTGCATTTCCTTCACACCTTATTTGCTAGCAAAAAAAAAGTAAATCTTTGAATCTCTTTGAAGTCCTTAATTTCTATAATTCTTTTTGTCGATGTTTTGTAGATCTGAATTGTTTTCCCCTCCTCCACCTACCCACCCCCTACCCCACCCCCTACCCCACCTCTCTCTTTCTTTTGCTATGCTTAGGCTCAGAAGCGACATTCTGATGCAGGGGTACAAACGGAAGCTGCCGCACCTTCTACAGCTGAGAAGGGCAAATGAACCTCCATCTGCCTGCTTGTTTGCTTAATGAGAACTTTTGCATTCATACATAGATATATTTATTATTTACATTTTGATCTGATACCACCTTTGGAATAAAGGTGTTGGGTGTATGGTTAGTTCATATCCAGAAAATGGAATTTAAATGAAAGTGGCATAAGGTTTTTTCATCTTTTCACAAATCATGCAAAATCATCTTTTTAAAAAAAATGGCCACCGGAAGTGGAATGGTAGGGACCCAAGTTGGAATGAGTTTTAATGATTGTTTTAGGTTTGAGAGATTTGCAGAAAGTATATTGTTTTTGTTAGAATGTTTTCTCTTTTATGATATGACGTGGAGATACTTTAAACATATTTACACTTTTAAGTTATCTTGTATGCTTCATTGTTTAACATGGATCTAAATAATTAACCTGCTGATGTAAAGACTCACACACAATATGCATTACAATTTTACTGACAAGAACTGAACATGTTCTTTGACATACATTACTTACTTATTAGACATCAGCACCTGAAAATACAATCTTACCAACGTCATTCCTCAGTGCCATGGTACAAATGTGACCTGATCTGGCAAAATGAGTCACAGTGACCGAAAAAATTCACAATTGAGATTATGGTATTACTGGACAGAGGACACCATGAGCTTTAAAACGATGTCCTGGTCAAAGTCATATCTTGAATCGTTGTCAAGATTTTGTCAGCATTTTGACCTCCCACCCACTTATGACCTCCCACCATCTTTTTCCAATTGAAAAACTGAGAAAATCACATTTAAAGTTACAGGTTACAGGCAGATACAGTTTGGATTTGCACTTGAATAATATTTTTTGTAACTTTACATTCTTGTCTTGAAATTCATTTTGAATGCCTCTTCTTTCATATAACACCAAAAAAGGAAAATCAATATTTTCAATGTTTTTTGAAGTAATCGGCCTGTTTCTCAATAATCGGCCTGTATCTCTTAGAATGTGCGACTTGTGACTCATTTTGTCAGATCAGGTTATTAGAACACATTCTCCTTTAATGAGCACATTACAGCCACTTGAAAACACTGGATTGCACTTTATGATTTAATTCATGTTTTGAGGGACTTTTGACAATAGCCATTCCATTTGAGAAGCCTCAAAAACCTTCAAGCAGCTCATACATTTTGAAAACACATGAACACATGAGTGCACTCATAGCAAGGGCCTAGGTTTGGTTACAGCTTTGGTAGGACCAGATAAATCCCCTTCGTTTTCAGCCAATGTTGTCCAGGAGATGTACACTTTATGAGGACATGTCGGAATGAATATGACTTCACAACACAAATAATACACAAGTTCACTGAAATATTGGTATGGACAATTTTGTCATCCCATGATATCGGTATGGACATGTCCCTATAGTCCATGTGCAAACCCTTGCATCATGGTGAAATGTTTTTTTCTTTTTCTTTTTATTTCTGATGATTTGCCCATTTTAGGACTAGGCACTTGGATGTTGCATGATGTGGATGTTCATGACACCAAAAATGCTAATTTCTGTTTTTTTTTTTCCTTTTTCTTTTTGTCACAAAAAAAAAAACTGTAAAATACTGATGTTGTACTCGACCACCACATAACTAAATAAATGAATGTCTTGTGTCTCTCACCCAGTTATTGTAGCTCTGTTATGAAACAAAAATTTTGTAAGGAAAATGAGTTGTTGGAAATTAATAGGTTTCAATATTTTAAAAAAAATATGTAGTCTACTATGGTCGTCATTCTTGGGACAAAACATGAGGCAAAATTAAATTACTTTGCATTTAAGAGATCTTTGTGCAACCACTTTTTTTTTTACTTTTGACACCATCAACACTTAACACATAAACACTTGTTAGGAGACAACTTACTTCTTTTTTATGACCTACAATTCCTCAACAGATATGAAATGCCATCACAAATAAACAAAATATTCATCTGATGGAGTTGACGTATCATGTCTGACAGTAATGACATTTTAATTCTAATATATAGAAAATGAATAATAATCGGATGGAGTGGACTGAATGTGTTGACACATTTCCAAACAAATAGAATATAAGTTGGAACCATTTTGTGTTTCCTGATGCTAGCTGCTAACATAACCTACTCCATCATTTAAAATATTGAAAAGCTAAAAGCAAACATAGCCTGTCTGGTCCTGGGTTAGGGTTAGCATGCAGAGATTACAGGTGCGTCTCAAGAAGCTAGAAAATATAGTGGAAAAGTCCATTGCCCTGAGAGATTAAAGGCTCCAGAAACCATTGCTGATGTTTTGATTTTAATTTAAATTGATTTAATTATAATTCTTAATTAGCTGATTAGAGCTCTTCTCAGGGCAACATTTCTATATTATAAATTCTTTATTGTAATATTTTGAGATACTGGATTTTTGCTTTCCATAAACTGTAAATTGTAATCATCAAGATTAGAATAATCCAGATTAAAACAAAATGGTTTGAAATAGCCAGGACACAACTAAACCTCCATAAAACAAGGGTGATTTGGATTTTTTATGTATATATCTTTAATGTATTACAAATGATTGAATCCTCCTCTGTACAGAAGTGAATGTTTTAGTTGAGAAGTCAAGGGATCACTAATTAGATAATGACTAAAATTGAGGAGGATCATTTAAATGCATTTTATTACCAATCTTTCAAAAGATTTACAAAAAATATGTAAATTAAAGTCTCTGCCTAAAGAATTACTCAGGACATTTCAGATTTTTATGTTCATCATGCAGCCATATCATCACTCTCCATGCCACATGTTTTCTTGATGAAGCTATTGGTAAGAGACATTTTCTTATAATCACATGTGTTTCATGTACAGTAGGCTATAAACTTATAATGTTAACATTTCTGGCATAAGGCTATAGCCAATTAATAAAGTGGTCACTGTTCTATAGTGTATGGCTGATATTTAGCTGGTTAACAATAGGCTATTTAAAAAAAAAAATAATAAGGTCTATTTCCTGATGTATTTTTGTGACGGTTTACATTACTTACTCTCAAACCATTATGCTTCAAAGGCTGGGGCTGTGAATATAAACTTAGTGGTGGTCATCCTGAAAACTGTATGGAGCTGCCCTCTTGTGGTCATGTTCATCCTCCCAGATGAGAAATCATCTGTGCCCTTCAATATGGTTGGCTAAATAGAAAGCCAAACCTGACAGAAATTGAAGATATTGGAGCTAAGGAATGTGCAGCCGTGGCCCATTGGTTAGCACTCTGCACTTGTAACCGGACGGAGGGTTGCCGGTTTGAGCCCCGACCAGTGGGCCACGGCTGAAGTACCCTTGAGCAAGGCACCTAACCCCTCACTGCTCCCCGAGCGCCGCTGTAGCAGGCAGCTCAGAGTAGTGTGTGCTTCACCTCACTGTGTGTTCACTGTGTGCTGTTTGTGTTTCACTAATTCACAAATTGGGTTAAATGCAGAGACCAAATTTCCCTCACGGGATCAAAAGAGTATATATACTTATACTTATACTTAATAACAAAGATTAAACACCAGTAGTCTGTAATTGTGAGAACATTGAGAGTTATTCAACACCAAGAACAATGTATTAGCTCTAACTGAGTCATCGCATGTCAGCATTCCTTTTGTAACAGCATGTCCCCAGTCTCATCCAGTGGGATTTATGCACATCCACAAAATGTAGTGTCAGATGATGAATGTTTCCCATAGCTTTTGTAATGTTGTGTATTTCATGTCGGGGGTTCACTTAACTTTAAAGCTCACATGACCTCACAATCTATATTATATTTAAATCACTGTAAAGCCGGTGTTTATAAACCGAATCAGTAGCTCCAATTTCAACAGTGACTTCATCTTATTTGTGTGTGTGTGTGTGTGTGTGTGTGTGTTGTGTGTGTGTGTGTGTGTGTGTGTGTGTGTGTGTGTGTGTGTGTGTGTGTGTGTGTGTGTGTGTGTGTGTGTGTGTGTGTGTGTGTGTGTGTGTGTGTGTGTGTGTGTGTGTGTGTGTGTGTGTGTGTGTGTGTGTGTGTGTGTGTGTGTGCATGCATATGCATTAGGGCCAAAGGCATAGGGGGTGGAAGGCCTGCTGTCAGAACTGATGTGTGTTGGAAGCCCTTGGGAAGGGAGCTGGAGTTTAGGGGAGGCCAGAGAGAAGAGTGTGTGTGTGTGTGTGTAGGGGGGGGGGGATTATGCTTCCACAACAAGAGTGATACTGCTGTGATGTGAAGGGGGTTTAGGATGTCCTTGCTTACATACATATACACAACCTAAAATTAGATGTTTGTGCTCTAGAAGCCTAATTAATGTCCATTTCCATAGAGAACAACAGTAGAGCAATGAATAGTGAACATTATGCTAACATAAAAACATATTGCACAGATGAACAGATCACATTTATATACTGTGTAATATATTTGTCAGCATGCAAAGCAAATATTTGAATTATTATTAAATTATTATTATTTATTATTATTATTATTATTATTATTAGATTTGAATTAATCTAATCAATTATCAATCAGTCCATAACCTGCATCATCTCCTAGATTTAAGAATGTCTTGGTCATCAGAAACATGAATGCCACACATGATATGGACAAAGGTGTATTTGTGTTTCCATACAGCCAATTGCATTTCATGGCAAAGTGTAATGAGCTGCTCATTGTCTCTCACTGATTTGACAGTCAAATGGTCTGGTAATTTGACAACCACAAATGACGCTTAACTAGTACAATTTTGTTTATTAAGGTCAGTCTGCAGCCTAAGCTATTCAGGAGCCAAAACCACTGAATAATAAAAATGCAAACAATACTATACTCCCATCTCCAGTTTTCAGGCATTCACATGTACTTCAACTCAGAGTGAAAATTCCAGCATTCATTCATAAGCTCCTCAATGACAAACAAAGTTGTTTTCTTTTTGATAAAGCAGCAGCTGTTGTTGGCCTGTTGCTTTATCACAGGCTGGGTCCAGCCTCCTCAGAGGTAGCCTAATAATGGCAGACCAAATCAGCAGTGGCTTGCCTGTCCTTTGTCATAACAGAACAATAGGAGAAGAGTGGGAGGCCTCTAAAAGTCACATGCCCTGCTTTGATTCACAATATGCCTGAGTGCAGCAAGCAAATTTAACAATAGTAAGATATGGGGCCAGGTCATCTTTTTTTATAAGATTGTAACTGGAGTTTCACCTCAGTCATCAACAGACACGTATAGCATTTATGTTTTCACTTTAATCATCAAAGGGCCTGCCTAATTGTTTAACAAGTACATTTTGCCAACTTTGATTTTGTCTGAAGAATTTAAGAGCCATTTTCAGAGACTAAGTAAAGCTATAGGCTACTTCTTATGTATATGTGTGTCCATGTGTCAGTTTTGATTCCAACACTATTGATTCCAACACTATTGCTTCACATTTTCAGAACATGTGACGTCAGAGTATGGACAAAATTGTAAATTAATTATCTGGAGGACTGAAGAGAAAATGCACTAGAGAAAGAGTTCTTATTGCCTTTATCCTGCCATCACCAAAGTGCATTGTCGCAGCAGACGGAGCCTGTATGGCTGGGGTCCAGTCCACTTCTGAGGCTGGCAGGGCAGAGGCCTGCTCACTGTAGTCTGTGCTGGTTTGTTCACTCTCTCACTGCAGGCAGCTGGGTGGACAAACGGAGAGTCCTCTCTCTGGAGACCAACTCAGTTTGAGATATCCCTTTCAGGCGTCATTCATAATAAACTATGAATGCAGGCAAAATGAGAGGCCATGGTCTAACGGAGATTTAAAAAGGCAATTGTAGTTATTAATATATAGGCCTATACTGTATCTTCTTGCGTAGCATTATGTTGACATGCCTTCTCTTGTCTAAGGCTATACTCTATGAAAATGTCTTAACTTTTAACTTCCATGATCTAGAGTCTCAAATCCAAAATCTACTTTATGGAAAGTACACTGTTTCTCTAATGTTAAAAAACACACCGTGATAATGACTCGTTACATGAGACACTGAAAATGCACATTTACAAACACTGTTCCTTTACTTAAGTTTTGTTTTAGTGCTAGTTTCATTTATGCAGGAGAACTGTCATTACACTACAATATTCTACCAAAAAGGATAAATCAATAAAATGTTACAAGAGCATCGGTCTTTAACCATGCAGCAAGAATGGCTATGTTATCACCTGAGTTGTTTAACAGAGGCTATATAAGTAAAAAAACATTTTGAAACAGAAGAACTAGAGGGATTTCCTTCTCAGGATATCCTCCAAAAGATGTAGTGTGATGAAACCTTTTCGGTTAGCATGACTAAGGACATAAAGCACAACATTTCATCTTTTTTTCCTTCATCTTTTTTATGACCAATGAACAGTTGTTTCCTACAGCTACAGGCCAGTAGACACCCTACATGTGAAGGACAAAATAAAAGTTTCCAGGGATTGTCTGAAGAAACACAAAGCTGTGTTGTAAGAGTTGGGTGTGGGTGTTAGTGTGGGGGAAGGGCGCAGGCAGGGTGCTATATTGACATGCATGATAAAAGAGGAAAGGTGCTCCACTGAGTTTTGCTTTTTTGAATGGTATCAACAAATGGATAGTTGGCATAGACCAGGCCATCAAAGATTCATCATTGGCCCATAGACATATTCTAAACATTCTTCAAATATTTCCAAGAATAAATACAATGTCAGGCTTTGGTCACAGTAGGGTAGAAAATGATTTATTTTACGATGAATATAGGCCTACATGATATTCAAGTAGGCTATAGTGGTGCTTGATAAATAGTCTATGCCTTGCCTGTTTCAACTCTGGCAGTAGACCAATTAAAGAAAAGGCAGCTCAACTGTTAAACTGGCTAGGAGAGGCTTGATCGCTAAAATTAATGCATTGCAGAAGACCATTGGTCGGTGTGAAGACGGCTCTCCCCTCCCCCAGCTCTCCAACTTAAACAGAGAGCTGCAGAAGGTATGTCATTCTCTCCAATGTAGGCATCCAGTCAGTTGATCTGAAATTCATAGGATGATAAGAGACAAACAAGAGAAATAATGAACTTGTTAGTTTCCACGTTCTTTACCCTGCAAAGCTGTAAAGAATCTGCCAACATGCAATGACATGTCTTGTTACAGGCTATCATGTCGTAGTAGGCCTACATCGGAAATTGAAGTCTGAACAGTAGCCTAGGCATTGATCCCACATGCCACTGAAACAAAGGGAGGGATTATTAAAATACCGGTATAGGCCTAATATAAAAAAAAATCTCTCTTGCCCTTTTTGGGACAGTCTGGTAAAGTAGCCTAGGCTAGACTATAGACTTAATTTTAGCACCACTGAGGCTATTTGATGAAATCATCATAGCACTGCAAGACAAACCGTTTATCTAGTGCATTGATTAAGGTCATTGCCATTTAGGCCTACATCATCAGACTTCTCAAAAAGTTGATTTAGAAGTGCCCATCCCCACGTGACTAGGCTACTGTTGCGTCGTGAACGCGCAAAGATATACTGAATGAGCGCGCTCAGTGCAACAGCTGCATAGTGTGAGATTTGCAAACATTGAATGCAAGCAATCTGGCTGGCTAACAATTGGCTAACTTAGCTAACCAGAACATTACAGCGGACATGATAAAGTTAAGGTTACTTATTAAGTGACTACTAGATTGCTGTCAATCCCGTTACTTTCATAAATACGATGGTTTCGGGTAAGTTTCCCCATTTTGTTAGATACACTATTTTTTTTATCGTTAACGTGTGTCTTACTTACAGAGTTGCTTAATTCACTGTAAATTAGTACTGTTGTTCGTTATGTATAATTTCAATTATATGAAATGTCTTCATTAATCTTGTTAATATCAACTTGAATGGAAACTGATGTGGAACTTTATAGCTCTTCTGTTCTGTTCTGCACTCAAAGCAGGAACTGTTTGTTGAATGCCCTTTTCAGGCACCTACCTAATGGCTTAGCCAAAGATAGTAGATAGGCTTAGCTCGCTATTCTAACGTTACCGGCCTCAAAACAACAGAAAAGTTTGCTATGGAAGTGCTTAAACGTGTAACGTTATTGTACAATAAGAATGAGCTTGAGCCGTTGCAGACCAACATTAACTTATTGTAATTGATAGAACGAACGAGCCTGTTTTCTCTTGGAAGTCAGCCTCATCCAGCTGAATACGTTAACGTTATTGGGCAAGTGTAACGTTAGCTAAAAAGAAACTCTTGACTGTATCCCTGGAAGAAAGAAAGACAGGTATACTGGTAAACCTATTGGTCCTGTTGGTGTAGGCTACTCTATTTTATGAAATATAATTCTAAATCAAATTATTGTCTTAGTTTTATTAGAATAGTTAATTCATCGTCTTAAATGTATATGATTAATACCAGGTGCCTTAATTGTATTAAGTAATTACGTTGCCAACTATGCTAGGATAGGTAGCTAACCTAATAACCGATGAATTAGAACAGTGCTTCTCATCATGTTCTAAAAGTGGTTCTCTGGTAGACCACATGCCAGAATTCCGCTTTAGCAGATACTGCAGCGCGTTGTCTTAAAAACAAGCAAGCAATAATGACCGGTTGGGTACTGTGGCACTAAATGGCAAAAACAAATAAAGTGAAATAATTTCGTCTATGGACGGGGGGTTTCACCTCTTGTATAGTATAGCTACTACTGATGCCAAACCAAAGTCCTTGACTGACTTTGTTGAAGGTGGTAGGCTATTTGTCTTGTAACGTTCACCATGTTTACATTACAGTTTATTCAGCGTAGATTTATATATAATTAAGAACGTTACAGTCCAATGTCAACGTGTTGGGTAGGTTATGTAGAATAGCCGGTGAAGAAGTGGACGAGTAACGTTTTTTTTTTGTCTTCCAAACACGTCTCACGCACGTGTCAGGAAGTGAATTCATAGTAGTGTGTTCTACCTATTAGGGAGACGAATGATCAGGTAGCCTGCCCTACACATAAGAAATCGTATTTTATGTTTTACCTTTAGCATATGTCTCAGGAATAATAGGCTATATGTTAAATGCAAAATCATCACAGAAGTTTCTAGGAGATCATGCTGTGGATGAGTTGTTATTTTGACTTTGACGCCCAGCATTATGATTTCATAATATGCTAACAAAACTTAAAGTTAACGTCACTACTGTCCTGTTGCATGGAAAGTGTAAGTTCTCATAAACGTGCTATCTTGAAAAAAACCATCGATTCACGGGAAACGAAGCTCTTCCGAACTTGTGTATACAGTTGAAACCAGAAGTTTACAAGGACACCATAAATAAATGTTATTCCTCAAAAAAAAAAAAAAAAAAAAAAAAACAGGGGCCATACGTATACATACCCCTATGTTAAATTCCCATAGAGTCAGGCACATTTTTATTTTTAAAGGCCAGTTATTTCATGCATCCAGGATCCTGATAAAGTTCCCTTGGCCTTTGGAATTAAAATAGCCCCACATCATCACATACCCGTCACCATATCTCACAATTGGCATGGGGTACTTTTCATAAGATCATCTCTCAATGCAAATCAAACCAGCTATTCGGCTAACTAAAAAAAAAAAAAAAAAAATGCCTATATCTAGGTATGGTGAAGGGTATGTGATGTGGGGCTTTTTTAATTCCAAAGGCCAAGGGAACTTTTATCAGGATGCAAAAACTGGCCTTTAAAAATACAAATTTGCCTGCCTCTATGGGAATTTAACATAGGGGTATGTATACTTATGGCCCCTGTTATTTTTAGGAAGAACATTTATTTATTTACAATACATTATTCATTCACAAAGAAAATTGGTGTCCTTAAAGGTTGGGGTTTTTCTTCATTTTGTTAATTAAGGCATTAAGATCAATTTCCAAAAGATGATTTTACCTTCCTCTTTTTATTCAATTTAGCATGTGTATGTACAGGGTATGTAAACTTCTGGTTTCAACTGTATGTAGCGAAATGTCTTTGTTTGCAGATTTCTTGTTAACGTCAATAATGTCATGCGTATTGGCCTAGCATACTTGATTTTATTCTTTGTCTTTAAGTTTATAACACACTGTGTTATCCATGCTTTAGTGAGAGCATCTGCTTTGGGAATAAATTAAAGCAGAAGTGTAGAAGTACTTTGGTATGTTATTATCTTTCTAACTTTCCGGATATATTACAAAATAATGCATTTTAAAATAACCACCTAACACATGCACTCATTCTGAACTATTTCGGAAGTTCAGTATTTGCAGAGCTCAATTTGACTTGCTGATCTCTTATTCACAGAGCTGTCTGTCTGTATGTTGCTTAAGTGGAACTACTGAGGGATACATTTTAAGCCACACTGCAGGGGTATTTTGGTGTCTGGGTGAAAGCAAATTCATAACAACAAGAAATTGGCTCATTTACCAAGACACGTCAGTCTCCCCTAGACATGCTTTAAAGAATGTCGTTAGTCCAGCTCCACCTTGCCCATAGCTTCAGCCAGATGTTTATTTCATGTTTTAAAAATGTTTCTGCATGATAATATGTTTTAAAGTATTCAGTTATTACCAGATAGTATTTGCGGTAAGCCTGTATGCAGTAAGCAGTATTTGTTAATATACCCACCTTTTTGTTTTGGTTAGGCTACACCTTTAACCTGCCTGCATGGCATGCACCTTGGAGGTGATCTTTGATGGCACACTCATGGCTGAGAAATTAGTGAATTTGGTGCTGGCTTCTTCATTTCAGTGAAATTTCATTTAGCTCTCAGTTGATTTCTCAGTTTGATTTCCTGAAAGTTCTCCACTTAAAACAATGAGAAAGTGAAACTTGAACTACGTTCTCTTTACCTGCTACTGTGTAAATTGTATGGTTTCTTCTCTGAAAGCATGGAAAGGATCCCTACACAGTAGAGAAATGTGTTTGTGGGTTATGCATACATGTATCAGTCTCTGATGTAGGCACTTTTTGTTATATGTTTGCCTTCCTTTTCATCAACGTGGCTTTTTTCCATGTATTCACCACAGCATATCTGTGTGTCTTCAGGCTAGTGCGGAAACATAACACCGGGGAGAAACATCAAGTAATCAGAAGATCTTCAGTGCTGACACACTTGCCCTTCTTCACATCAAGTGGAATTGCTTCAGCTTTTCACATTTACAACATCATGGCTAGCTTCTATGCTCCAAGTTCCCTGGCAGCAGTTAAACTGACTTTCTGACATGGCTGTTAACTGAAGTGGACAAAAGTATTTATCGTCCATCCAAAATCTGCCTACTTTGACCATACTTGGCCACTGGAAGGCCTTGATAGTACTGTTTCAGTCAAGTAGGGGTGAAGAGGCATTCAGGCAAGCTGCCGTACATCTGGAGTCTGACTTGTGAGCTGCAGAAAGATGCCTACTCACCCACTAATCCCATTTATGGAGAGTCCTGACGGACTAGGACAGGACTTTCTCAGCAGCAGCAGTGCCAGTATGCCTGGTGCCGGCTCCAGCATGACACCCCATGCCAGTCTTGCACAGAAAAATGATGTCCAGCCAGTAGGCGCCACCCTATCAGTGGACTGTATGTTTTGTGAACAAAGCTTTCAGCAGCAGGAAGACTTGGGACCACATGTATTGTCCGAGCACCCTACCACACTGTTTGGCCCAGCTGTTTTACGGGTGGAGGCAGAGTTCCGAACCCCTGGCGAACGGCCACGTCCCAGACTAGAAAATGTCAGCGGCCCAGTTGATCTCGAGGAGGCGCCACCTAGCTGTGTAGTGTGTGGACAGGAAGTGGTAGATGCAGCTGACCTGGAGATTCATATGAAGCGCCATAAGGACTCCTACTGCTACTGTTGTTCAATATGTGGCCGTCGCTTCAAGGAGCCCTGGTTCCTCAAGAACCATATGCGTGCACATGGCAGTAAGGCTCGTGGCCGAACCCTCCAAGACCCAGAGGGTCCAGTCACTATCAATGGGGTTGTGCAGGACCAACCCCTGCCCAGTGGGATGTCAAGCTACCGGTTGTGCATGATCTGTGGATTTTTCTTTGCTGACGTGAAGGCACTTACTGAACATAGCCGAGCACATTGCCACAAGTTAGAGTCTGGTGAAGAAGGGGAGGAAGGGCCGTGTGAACAGCGTCCAGAAGATGGCGAAAAGACCCCTACCTGCCAAGATGCATTCCTGAGGCTGTTCCAGCTGCAGCCAGCAGCTCAGACCTTAGAGCAACAGAGGGCCAGCCGTGGAATTGCCCTCAACCCTGTCAACACCTACCAGGCCTGGCAGCTGGCCACCAAGGGGAAAATTATGACAGGAGTCAACGTGGCTAAAGAGCTCAGCCCGGACTCCATATCCGACAATGAGGATTCCTGCTCGGACAAGGAGGAGCTCGGCCGAATATGGGGCTCTGGACAAGGTGGGAGAGAGGAGAGAGTTGGGAAGGATGGCCCTCACGGTCACCTCAAACCCAGCGGAGCCGAGACGCCTTCTCCAGAGCCAGACCAGAGAAGCCTGAGGAAAGACAAGCCCACACACTGCCAGGAGTGCGGAAAGACTTTCCGCACGTACCACCAGCTGGTGTTGCACTCTCGCATCCACAAGAGAGAGCGGGTCGGAGCCGAGAGCCCCACGCCTTCGTTGGATGGGAAGGCCTATAGCACTGGCTCAGCTGACAGCACAGGACTGGACAGAACGGAGGAGTATGCAGAAGATGGGTGTGAGGACGGCAATCCAGAGCTCCTTTCAGGTAAGCTGGTGGCAATCCAGAGCATGCTCTCCTTTCAGGTAAGCTGGTGGCAATCCAGAGCATGCTCTCCTTTCAGGTAAGCTGGTGGCAATCCAGAGCATGCTCTCCTTTCAGGTAAGCTGGTGGCAATCCAGAGCATGCTCTCCTTTCAGGTAAGCTGGTGGCTTTACAAACCCTTGTTGCTGAAGCCATCCAAAATCAACAGGTTAGGTTAGCCATCTTATGTCTTTCATGGAAATTATATCCACAGTAGAACGTGTTAAGAAAACTGCATGCACTGTATTATTTATATATAAACATATGCATCACTCACTACACATGTAATATGTTTACACACATATTACAGTATTTTCCTTTGAAACAAGCTACTAAAGATATGCCCCTATTATGATTTTATACCAGAAGTGCTGCCTGTATTTATACACCCTGACCTTAGATCTGATTGAGGTTTTGCAACATGAATGGGTGTGCCAAATCAAAAGCAACCCAAACCTGTAGATCTTGATCAACTGTGACCTTCCAGCACACCTGACTACAAAACAGTAGCTAAGCAGAGACAAGTCTGACAGCCTCCTCTGCGAAAGAGTGTCTTCTTGTTGGCTACTTGTATTAAAGCATCACTTAACAGGGATGTCAGGAAATAGTTCATCTAGAGAAAAGCTAGTTTAAATTTGACCAAAATGTCCAAGGCCTTTTGACAGGTCTACGGGTTCACTAGTTAACAATCTCTAATATAGAATATTAGTTTTCAAGTTCCTCTTCAAATGCTCTTTGGGAGAGTAGATTTGCCACAGCACAGCATTTGAAAGAAATGAGCTCCTCATAGTTTTGCAAATGTCATAATTTCCCTTTCCTCAATATTAGATAAAAAAGACGAGAAGTTGAAGCTGAAGATTCTTGCACCGTCACGTACATGCACGTATTGCAGCAAGACCTTTCGCTCCAACTATTACCTCAATATTCATCTCAGGACACATACAGGTGAGTGCAAATATATCACTTACATGTAATTCAGTTAATGCATTCTAAGTCTGCAATTAAAGTAGAATGTGTATTAAATGTATACCTGTCTAATTTTTAAACTTGTGACTTGTGAATGATTGTACATTTGTGTTGATACAATTATTGACAGCAAAAAAACTCACAATTTAAGAATTCAATTGTTAAGCCCCATTTTTTCCACACCTCAGGTGAGAAGCCATATAAATGCGAGTACTGTGATTATGCAGCGGCACAGAAGACCTCCCTGAGGTACCATCTCGACCGCCGCCACAGAGACAAGCCTTACACTGAGATCCCAAACATCCCTGTGTCCTCCACTACCTCCACACCCTTTACCAAGGAGAAGGAGCCCTCCTACAAGTCCTTCTCTCCTAGGGTTCCCAGCGCTGTGGATGCTAAGCCTGACACCAGGGATGGCCTGTGTCAACGAAGCACCATGGCCAGCTGCAGCTCAGTGCCACAAGCAAAGGCCGAGCCAGCAGATAGGGGGTCAAAGGTCATCACAGCCTTGAAGTCTGGAGACAAAGATGAGGAACCCCTGAAGGCTGAAGGTGGTGAGGAGTGGGGATCCCCTCTGGACTTGTCTGTGAAAGTGTCTGTGTCGGTAGCGTCTGCCTCTGACCTTTGCAGCCAGCTGCCCACCAACACCTGCCTGTCCTGCCCCTTCAGCTCCCTCTACCCGGAGGTCCTTCTGATGCACCGGAAGCTGGTCCACAAAGAGAAGCTGGAGCAGAGCAAGCGGCACGCGGGCAGAGGCACTGGCACTGCCCTAAAACTGAAACGTCACACAGGATGCCCCCCGGCTCTTGAGGGAAGAGATGTGAGCCCTCTGACCACCGTGGACCGCAAGCACCCTCGGAGGACCTCGTCTCCTCCACCCCTTCCAGCTCAGCCTCCAAAAGCTGTTGGGAAGAGCCAGCCCTTTCTTAACAAAGCCTTTCATTCTCTGCCTAAATGCTCCTCTCTTAAAAAGCCAGAACTGGACAGACAAGGCACCCGGTTGATCGTTCCGCATCCCAGCCATGTGTCCGGTAAACTGGATCTGGGGCCCGCTGAATCATCCTCTGTGGCTGGCAATAAACAAGTTGCGATGCTACTGGATCGGGACAGAGGTGCGAGTCAAAGGGGAAGTGCACTCTCTTCGGTTCAAGGCAGTGTGGTGTGGCCTTCTGACGCAGTGCGCCTCTGCCTGTCCAGCAGGTTTGCACGGCTTCCACAGAGAGACTATGACGAGCCCGTCACCAAGCGGCTTAAGCAGTGTGACTCTGCGTTCGATCTGCCTGGAGCCAGACGGCCACTAGAGGAGCACTCTCATCACCTGCCCCCAGATCTGGGCAGGGTCAGCGTGCTGCCACAGGGCAACGTAGCCTCCGCCGCTGGCCAAGGAAACAAAATGGCCCCCTCTGTGGGCACAGCAACTCGAGACTCGGACTGGAGCGTGATCAGCCTGCTACGCTCCTACAGCCCCAGTGACCTGGCCTCAGTGTATCGTAGCAGCCCCAGCCCTGCTAACCCACACGGCACAGGTACAGGTCTGCGCATCACACACGTTATACAGTCATTTCCTGTGTATTAGCCACACTGTGTATAAGCTGCAAGACTGTGTTTTATGCAAGTTAAAGAAACAAAACCATATTAATACCATATTTACTGCCCCTGTGTATTGTATGGGAAATTACGGTACTAAAGATATATGTTTAATTGATCAGTTTTCAAACAGTTTTTACCTGAATAGAGCTGTTGCTTTTGCAACCTCATAAACTGGCACATGTTTTTGTACTAGGGTTAGTAGCTCTGTAAACAGTTGTTTTCATTACAAAGTGTTTCAGGTAAACACAAAAGGCATTTGAATAAAGACTGACTAGTTAAACGTAGTGTAACACAGCTCTGCTCTGTGAGCTTTGCCTGAAGGACCATGAGGTCTCAGTTTGAGCATGAGCACAAGAAAGTAGTGGGCTAACATTTAAAAATCGCAATATCCTTAAATTGTGCATTGTTGTTTCTTGAACTTAAAAATCAAGTAATAATAACATTTGTTAATGATGGCATTAAAGGTAATCTAAGCGATATTGGCTTCTGTTGACGTTCAAAAAAGACAGAGCTAGCTCCCCCCTCTCTCTTCCCCCCCCCCCCCCCCCCCCCCCCCCCCCCCATGCAACTGAAACTCTCCTGAATGTGAACACCATTTTTAGAGCCTGGGATGTCTACAGAGACTGTTTTTTTTACAGTGTATTCAGGGGACAGGCAGATTGTGAGGAGATGTTTGCTGTATGTGACAAAAATTGGTTGTAAATAATTATTTAGCATGATTTTTTTTTTTCCATCATCAATTATTGCTGCCTACAGCACAGCACTCACACCCATAGGAACAACTGTAAAAGGGAAAAACCTGTCTTCTGTACAGTCAAGTCTGCTACTAACTATTGCTTCTGTTGTTTATAGTGGGCAGATCCTTGCTGTACCCTCGGTACTCTGGTAGCTTGCTGCAGAGGCCAGAGCCTCCCCAGGCAGGCCGACAGGAGCCCAAACACAGCCGACCCTCAGAGAAGACCTCTTAGCACTCATCACGGTGAGTTAGCAGTACATACAATGTACACTACTCTGTCATAGCGTACCAACTGGACATGGTTGTCTTTTTTTGTGTGATTAATTTATAGTGTTACAAGAGGTGCTCTAAGCGATGACACGCGGTTTCTAAGCTAAAACATTTGTTGTCACATACAGCAAACCTCTCACAATCCACTAGCTGCATGTCCCCTGAATACACTGTAAACAAACGGTCTCTGTAGACAGCCCAGGCTCCAAAATCGGCAACAAAAACAGCCTGGTGCAGCCTGGACCATGAAACATAACATGAAACTTTTCCAGCCATTCACTGACAAGATGTGCGTTCAGGAGAGTTTCAGTTGCACAGGAGGTATGGGGAGGGAGGAGCGAGATAGAAGACACAAAGACACAGAAGTGACAGTACCCAACATCGCTTAGAGAACCTTTAAGTATTTTGGATTCCCAACCTGCAATGTTAAAGCAGCACTATGCAAGTTTTTTACCTTAATACAACAGCTTCGAAGCCAAAATGATGGTGAACAAACCTGTAATAGAGGAATCGTTCACCTGGCATAGCCATAGACCATAGTTGGTTAGTGGAAAACCAGCCTTGAAACACTTAGGTCTCATCCACCAGGATCTTCTTGCGAGAATCGTGAAACATTACCTGGTTAGTAGATATAGCTCTTTGGAGATAGTCTTTGCCTGTTACTTCTCCTTCGGCTCCAAAACAAAAGTGCATGCACCGTGTATAGCAGGAAAGACTTAAGTCGTGAGAAGTATTTACAACGACAAGGTAAAATATAAGTATTTTGCAACTCATAAAATGCCAGGAAATGGTGAATCAGTGTTTTCCAAAGCCCAAGATTATGGGCCCGGGTTCGGCAGTGATCTAGGCAGCCGGAAGCTACGTCAAATTGAGGACTCTGAAATGGGCAATACCTCTCCTTTAAAGTGAAATTGAATAAACCAATCACATGCAACCACTGCATTCTGATCTACAGTACCCTCTAGAATTATTGACACCTTTGGTAAAGTGGACTAAAAACAGGTATAAAAATAATCTTTTGGTGATTTATTGTAATCTCACAATAAAAACAATGAGTACAAATCCAAACTTAAAGGGAAGCAAATTTAAAAATATCATAAGAAAAATCTCATAAAGAATAAATAGAAGCATTTTCCTATATATATTCAACTTATTTAAGCTAATCAGAGTGTCTGAACTTTTAGAAGTAGTTCATGACTTTATTTTTTCACTATGGTATGAATTCAAAATTTTTCAACATGGAAAAGACAAAAGAATACACTAAATTTAAGACAAAAGAATACACTAAATTTAAATAAAAAGATTGTGGCATTTGTAAGTCAGGGAATGGCTATACAACTAGGTACTTTGTCATGGTTACAGATTTTGACAGATTTCGCAAAGTTTGAGGGAACCTTTTTGGGCATAGAAGAGAACAAACAAGCATTTATATTTATGCTGAGTAGCCGATGTATTAGAGATTGCATTGTACAATTTCATAAGCCTTATTTAGAGGACACTAAGAGGCTGTCCTTCAAAAAACCTGAAAAGTCTTTTGCTCTCTTTTCAGGTCTGTAGTGTTCAAAGCATTCTCCTACTTCAGATGCAACTGGATGGAAGGTTTGGACCTCCACTAACAAGCTGTGACCCTTTTTGTGTGCTCATATATCTCACTACATGAGATGTGTTGGACTCTTGTAGTTCTGTGATTGTGGTTGTGAGTGGATAAACATTGTATGACTGAGAGATTGGTTTATTGGTGTGGTTGGAAGCTGAAACTTTCTCAATCTATCCTCACTGCTACTTATTTGTTTTGGAGTATAGTTTATAAACAGCAGAAAGTGGGCACCTCTTTTGAAGCCCTTACACCATGTACTTTAATGTTGTTCATCTTCCCAAGATGGCCATATTCAGAGAATGGTCCAGCCATCTAAAAAAATGAACATCATTCATGATAGATGCCAAATCTCTTGATTATCTTGTTACCAATGAAGCTTTTGGTGCACAGTCTGTTGTAATAATGTTTAATGAATGAACGCGTATTATTCTATTCAGTTAGATGGCTATGTAGGTTTGAGGTGAGGTTTAACAGAATTTAAAGGTATGGAATGGAAGAGAACAAAATATCCATTTCAAATATACATCTAAGTCAACTCTTGTTCAATGCATAATAATGTTCTTACTCTGAAACCGATTGAAACGTGTGCGTGTGCGTGTGCGTGTGCGTGTGCGTGTGTGTGTGTGTGTGTGTGCGTGCGTGCGTGCGTGCGTGCACGCACGTGTGTGGTACATGGTCAGCTGAGGAGAAAATTTGATTGATGTTTGTCTTGTGCACACTCCATTTGTCAAAAACCCCACAACAGTTTCTTTTTGCTCTGCTCTGGATAAGAGAAGTATAAAAACCTGTAGCTGTCGCGAGTGAGCTCAAGCTTGAGCTCTGACTCCATCAGCACTTCTGGGGGATCCTGTGTAGGTGTTGGTTCACCACAAGCACTGTGACTACTACTACTGGGACCCAGGTTGGCTGTTGGCAACAGCCCTGGTTTTTCAGGCCTGTGATCAACTTTATTTGCATTTTATTTAAAGTCAATGTGTTACACATCAGAATGATTGTGATATGGTGTTGTCATTTTTTGTTTGTATATTTATTTTCAACACGTGGTGTTTTTTATTTGTCTACATGGTCCAATCTCAGTGAATGTATGCTTGCTATTGTCTACATGGTCCAATCTCAGTGAATGTATGCTTGCTATTGTCTACATGGGCCAATCTCAGTGAATGTATGCTTGCTATTGTCTGTATGCTTATTTCAAGTTCTGCCGTGTCATGTCTTAGAACATTGATGGACTAATGCCTATCCCAGTCTTCTTACAGCCTGATTTATACTTGAAACCAGTGTGCATCAATTTGAGAAGGGTATTTCTGTTGTTTTTTTACTTCTGTTGATGGATTCTCATTGTAATGCTGGCCAACAACCAAGATGGTGTGGTACAGATAAAGGAGCCTGGCATAGACATGCTCTGATTAGACTCACTACTGAGGTACCGACTGATGACATGCCACAGGTACTGTTTACTGGATAGGGGGGTCTGCAGTTTGACCCTGTGCTGCTTGGACATTGTGTTTTGTCTTTAAAAGGTCATTGCCTGGACTGTTGTTAACTTTTGATAACTTTTGTTTTAACCACCACTTTCACATCTTTCCACCTTCAGTCCTGGTAAAGAATGCATAGTATTATTTAGATTGTCTTGGCACTTTCATTAGGCGATTGTGTGGGTGTCCCCCCTCCCCCCCCCCTCTGCTATATGTGGTGGTGTCCGCAGAGTGACACCAAATAGTATTTTGGCCAGCTCTGAAATTCTTGTAACTCTTATGTGAATTTAGAGGGAAAGGGCAGTAATGAATATCCCATTTCAAAAAATGGGATTTTGTAGATTTCTTCACTTTGGATCAGATAGATTGTGTTGTGTTTAAATGGCTAGAGTTTTGTGTGATGGGTAATGTCTGGAATGGGTTTGGCCAGTGTGTCTGCACTGTCAGTATTATGCACTGATGGAATTTGAATACATTTTTGTCTTGGGGACCACTTGAGTATTGTTTCATTGTTCCTGTGACATTCTGTCATCTTCTGTAAACCTTGTATATGTTTAAGCAGCTGTGGTTGTATTAGTTTTTGTAAATATTCCTTCAGTTTTGATACATTTTCTTAGGAGTATCTCCAGCGTGTCATCTATGTGCACGTGTTCTACTGCACAAGGGATCAGGATCCACACAGATATCGGAGTGGTTGGTGTGGAGGAGGACATTTCAGATATTGGTGTCAAAATGTCAAGTCATATCAATTAAAATCATAGAAGCTGTATTGATTTAAAGTTTAAATGTTTGTCAGCCTTAAGACCAGTCTATCATGTCAACTTTTGCCAATGAGTAATGAAATTGATTTGGTCTACAATTCCTTCTATTAAGAAAAAAAAAATGACCACGTGGTGATAATGGTGTGAGTAAGATGACGTTGGAAATAAATATGAAGACTTGACCAAGTGGCTGCATTATTTAGAGATGACTGTGATGACGCAAGGTCTGCTCCAGGGGGCAGTGCTGGCACATTTTTTCCCAACTGTCCCCATGCAACATTGACAGGAGTGCATAGCCAGAGTTGAACTCTGTCATAAAGCATGATCGTGTATCACTTCTATTGACTGGTATAGATGCATACACACATCCAGAATGTCTTATCTATTCATTTTTTTTACCATGAACTACCATTTTCTTGTGTACTTGTGTAAGTTTAAATCCACATGTGGTAATGTTATCTTTTTAGTACCAGGATGGCACCATTCTAGAGAAATGCTCCCACATTTGCCCTGTGGGTGACATACTGGCATCTGGGCATACCACAGTTCACGTGACCCTACACTGAGAGGAGACTGGCAGAGCACATCATAATGGTGCATTCTGTCAACTGTAAATTGCATGGGGCAGTCTCCACATTAAAAAACACACCCCCAACTCTTGCCTGCTTTCTTTTTTAGTGTAGCACATCTGTTTTGTGTCTCCTCCCCAGGGCCTGTGCAGCGTAATCTATTGCATTAGCTCACATTAGTGCATATTGCCCATGGGCCTCCATAATCACACAACGCAAAATGAGCATTTCACTTAGCATCACCCTCACAGGCACACACACACACAAGCGTGCAGACGCCTGGCACTGAGGGAAGGGACCCAGACCCAGCTGGACGTCACACACCCTCTGTTGTCACGGCTCCCAGTCAGGGACAATGCCCTTGAATTCTTTCAGCTTTCAGAACCCACTCAAGGATTTACTGTCAGACGTTTGACTTTAATGAGGCAGGATCTTCCCTCTGCTTGATGAGTTCTGCTGTGTGTTGCTGTGCAGTTGTAGAGCTGCCATTGATGCATATTAGCAGTTTGTTTAATTTTATGTCATCAGATGCTATATCATTAATTAAACTATCATGCATGGTGCTTAAAATAGGAATGGGCTTGTGCCCCACCACCCCAAAATTGTCACAAATTGCATCATGGAGTACATCAGTTTCTATGTCACGTGTGTGTGTTTGTGTGTGTGTATATATATATATATATATATATATATATATATATATATATATACACACTATAGATATACATACCTATATATATGACACATTACACACACATGTGGAACTATTTGTAAACGAAATATGAGTTGATACACGAGTTGCTACATGTTTGGTACGACAGTGTAATGGCTTGTGGTCTGTTCTGTGGTTCCTGCTGCCTGTGGCCTTTGTGGGCAGGCAGGCTGGGTTTCCTCCTCCTGGTGGCTGCCACTCCTGCTGATACAGAACCGGACTCAGCAGCCCGACTCCCACACCGCAAAGCCAACTTCAGGTAAAGGCCCGAAATAGCTGAACGACATCTTAATTAGACTCCTGTGGCACGGAAGTGGAGGTGCAACACAACAGCTTGTCCCACACAGCATTTAGTGAAGAAAAGGAACCCCCACAGAACAAAATGTCTCCTAAGACAGAGTGAGGTCATGTGTGACTACAAATTCCATCAAAGCCTTCTAAACATAATATTATGATATGTCCAGTCCAAACATTCCTCCAGATGTCAATCCTGACCTCAGCTGCCTCTGAGGTAGGTTTTGTAATGTTCACACACTTCTACGGATGTTGGTATAATTAGGCAAAATGTTAGATGTATTATGCTAAAATTATCTATTCTGTGCACATGCATAGTCCCAATTTATCTATATTTTAGGAATTGAGTTAAATGAGGTTAATGTATGAAGTCACTGATTTGACACTGGAAAATGGTGTGGCTAAGTATGTGTCACTGTTTGGACCTCTCATGAGTGTCTGGGCAAAGATTCCACATTTGTTTTGGTGCTCTTTTTTGAGCCTGTCCTCTCTGAACCTATGGTGCCATGCCAGCAGGCTGAGCTTGTGGACAGATTGCTTGCAGCAGCCTAGGACAGTTCATCATCATCACCGTCGCTCAACCCCACAGAGGAAGAGCAGTGGCCATGTGGTGCACCCGGAAGCAGAACCCCGGCTGCCCAAACCCCAAAAGCATCGGGAAAGGGACCGAAGCGTCATGAGACCATATGGAGCAGGCGGAGAAAGCACAATCCCCGCGCCGAGAATAATGGATGGTGTGTCATGTTTCATGTCGCAGGGAAGCCGTCAAGAGACCTAGAACAGGGAAATCAAACCATGTTGCCAACAGCCAAAGCGACGTTTGCAGCATTTAAAGATTTTGGCTTTCTCCCCTACCAAAGCTGCATCCCAGAGAGAGAGCCATGAGGCTTTGTCTGTGGAAGTTGCACATGGGGATCCTGTACTCTATGTCTGATCATGACTCTGGGATGAGTTTAGAGCACTGATGAGAAAGTGCAAGAACAGGTACGCTTGTACTAGCCCTACATTCCACACATCTGTTGTGATGTGCATAACATGTGGACATTAAACTGCTGTTAACACTCATCTCATGCCACCATGTCTATTATACACATGTGCGCATGTATGTTAATTAATGACAGACAGCATCAGAATGAATATGAGCAATTATCTTTTGTAATGTTCTGATTCTGCTTATGGTCATCGTGTCTAGATTTCCTCTTTTCCACAACCATTTTGTCAAGGCAAGAAGGTTGGGGAGGTGGACAGAGAGCCCTGCACCTTCCATGATTCCCCTGGTGTCTCAAAGCCTGTGGCATCCCCCACACTCCCACTCAGCAGCGATCCTCCTCACACTGGCCTTATGCCGATTAACTAATTCACTTTAAACTCCTTTCTCTTTACAGGAAGGAGGAAGAGGAGGAGCTGATGACAGTAGGCTTAGCAGCATATCTCTTCCTCCTCCCTCACTGGTGGCACGGATGGGGAAGGGGGGGGGGGGGTATGGGGACATTATTTTGCCGGGGGGGGGAAAGACCACATGCTTGTTAAGTAGCCCCCCTCTCTCCGCTTTCCCCCACCTCCTTCTCTTGTTATTTCTTTTCTGTGCCTTGTGCCCCCCACCTGCATGTGGAATCAAGCCCACCCCTCCCCTCGCTACCTCGCTCTGTGTCAGAATTACACTTAAGTGCTGTTGGCGATACCCATGAGTAAGCCCTATAAAAGCCCAGGCATGGGCCCACACGTTATTGTTTCTCGCGGATGATTGATTGATGGATGGCTGCTGACACTTCAATGAAGCTGTTTCCACTGCCATCTCTATCCCATGATGTGCAGCGTATATTCGCTATCCACGCCTCATTGCACGGCTGTGTCATTCCTGGAAGTTCATTTACACCGCCTTCCCTCAAGGACCTTCTCTCTCCTCTTTTTCTCTCCCCCTCTCTCATTCTCTCTTTCTCTTTTTCTCTCTCTGTCTCTGTATCACGTCTTCTTTTTGTCTGTTCTTTCTCCTCCCTTTATTGTGTCAAAATGGGCCATTTCTTGTCATCTCTGCAGGAGCTGGAGTCATTTGCTTGGGACAATAAGACAAAAGGTGCAGTGAGGTTATTTACTGGAAATGTGTGTCTAGCATGGCTCTGCTGTGTGTGTGTTTGTGGACTTGGAGGTATATCTTGAGGATACAGTTTTATTCTACTAAAACCTAACGTACCTCTTTAACCTGAAAGACACAAAACATCTGATATCCAAATAATAATTTCTCCATCTTCAATTTCAGAATGTTTTTTCTCAAAATAACAGCTTAAGAATTATTACTTTGCAGCAGTGGAAGAGAGTATGATTTTTTCAGAGACAATTGCTCATTTTTCTCTCATATGAGGAGCAGATGGTGGGCTAGCATCGGAGCAGTGGCTTTCTGGGATGGCA
Organism: Alosa pseudoharengus; assembly: GCF_046254945.1. Classification (NCBI taxonomy): domain Eukaryota; kingdom Metazoa; phylum Chordata; class Actinopteri; order Clupeiformes; family Clupeidae; genus Alosa; species Alosa pseudoharengus. Next base: position 37,760,128 of record NW_027468881.1, on the reverse strand, counting down.
GCCATGAGACGCCCCCTCAGGTGTCATCCAGCCCCGCACACAGGGAGCATGATGGGTAGGACATGGCACCTCCTCCCAAATCATGCCCGTCTGTTCACTTTGCTATTTTCCTTCCGCACTTTAAACACTTCAACACTTCAATAATAACTTTAAAAAAGAAAAAACCTCATGGACTGTCTGGCTGACTTTGATTCATAGAGTTTCTGTTGCCTGATTGGTCTTGTTCAGGTCACCTCTACCTCACAGCAGAGAGTTGCAAATAGAGGACACTAAATGCTATAATTTTCATAATAGCCTTCTGGGTTTTGCACATTTGCACAAATTAGCTATGCATTTGACTGATCCCTGCTCTTTTTGTCATAACCTTTCATTTGATGAATGATTCTCACCACACTGGAAGATGAGGCTAGTCTTGATGCGTGAGCGTGAATTTTTGCTGCATTGTTGCAGCTGTGCAGGTGACATTTCAGGGGGCTAATGTGCATGCTCTCAGCTCAGTAACAACATGAAGTGTGAGTGGGAAGGCTAAGAGCAGAGAGAGACATTTCAGGATGGCCTGTGTGATGTAGTCAAGCGGAGACACATGCTTAGATGTCCTTTATGGCTCTCACCTCGGGTGTCAAGGGACTCATTTAAAAGCAGACCTTTGATATCTTATAGAAACACAGAGGTCTGGAAATGACACCCTCCAGTAAATGCTGTTGATGAGGTGGGGTGGGGATGCTGGCTTTTGTGTGTGTGTATTTGTGTGTGTGCGCGCGGTGTTTTGTGATTGGAAAGGGGGTTGCTGCTCTGCCTGTTTTCCATCTCTCTGGCCATGCCCTTACTCTGGCCCAAGAGGAGATGAAGAGTCCCATAAGGCGAGGGAATAGGTCCCCACCTCACTGATGTTTATATATTAGCCTCCCCACTGACAAAAGGAGGCAGAGAGTGGAGGAAAGACAGAGAGAGTGAGGAAACATGAGTGTGAACCCTTGCCGTATTTCCCATGAGCCTCCACTTGAGTGTCATTCTTTACCCATAATCACCTCAGTGGGAGTGGTGCTCTCAAACGCAGCTGACCTCACTCTCATCACTGCCTGGGGTGATAGAGGCCATCCATAACCATGCAGTGCATTATGGGCCGTAATGATGGGGACCGACTCCCTGCCCTGGGCTGTTGATGTGCTGGCATTTGGTGTGTGTGTGTGTGTATGTGTGTGCGTGCGCGTGTGTGTGTGTGTGTGTGTGTGCGTGTGTGCGAGCGAGCGTGTGTGTGTGTGTGTGTGTATGTATGTATGTATGTGCGCGCGCGCGTGTGTGTGTGTGTGTGGGGTAAGGGGTGTAGAAAGGATGAAAGCCACATCAGTGGCGCCCAGCATCTGAGAGGGCCCATAGGAGAGCTGCCACACAAGGTCTTTGTGTTTGTCCCGTGCTGGACTGATGTACAGCTCTGTGGTGCTGGCTCAGACCCAGGGGATGGAGGGCGCAGTCACACCACACCGCAGTGCACATTTCACCCCTAAAACTGCAGCGGAAAGAATTCATAACCAGAGCCAGGAGTTAACCCAAATCTAAATAGTGACTTCATGTTTAAGAAACAATGCTCTGAAGGCTTGAACAATACATTAATATCTGAGCAATTAATGTTATTGGGGCCACAATCCTGAATTTTATTTCAATATCTGTGCTTTCTGCACTCGAAGAATGAAAAATATGGACCATTGTGTGTTTGTTACTGTATTTATATGTTCTGAAATATTCTAAATCATCACTTTTGTATATTGCATTTATGTATTTTCAATGCTACAGCCCTGTTGGAGTGTAAAATGTACATACAAACTACATTTTATTGAATGTGATTATCTTCAAATCTCCTAAACCCATATTGCAAAAAGAACGTAGACAACATATCCGATTTTGAAACTGAAAAAAAACGGACTTAATCATACACTCATCTTACATTTGTCTCCAGCAACACATTGCAAAAAAGTTGGGACTCGGGCAACAAAAGACTATAAAAAGTTGTCAAATGCTAAAGAAAACACAAGAAGGAACATTTCACAATTATTTAGGTTAACTAAATTAGGTTAACCCATGACTGGGTATTAAAAAAGAACATTCGAGAGAGGCGGAGTCTCAGAAGTATTCATCATCACTCCTTGAAAACCTGTGCCTGGTGTCTGATCACTTCTTAGGTCATCAAAATAGAAAACTGGGACCGGACTCGGACTGGAAAACAATGGCATTTTTTTTTTTTTTTTTTTTTTATTGGTTTATTTGATAGGGACAATGCATATTAATGAACATTGTGTAATAAACACCATGTAAATATGCCAGAATTAGTAAGAAGAACTACTTTTCATCTGCAGTCATTCTGCAGATATTTCAATCGCATGACTCCAGATAGTCCGGGTGTTAAAATGGCCTGCCTGCAATCCAGACCTGTCACACTGGGTGCATCATGGAATGAAAAACATGATTAAGAAGACCCCAGACTTTTGAGCAGCTGGAGTCCTATATCGGGCAAGAATGCATTTAATGCAAACATTTAATTCTCAAAACTCTAGCAACTGGTCTCCTCAGTAACCAAACATTTACAGATTATTGTTAATCTGAGATGTGATGTGCTGCAGGCATATATTTTTAATAAAACAATAAAATGTTTATATATCCTTTCGATAATTGATATGCTGTCTTTGCCATGATATCCAAAAATATCAGATATTGTGAAATCAATTCATTGTACATGATGTAGCTATAAAGCAAAATGTTTGTATCCAAATGTTTACATCAGCAACAATTGCCTCATAAATAAACTTGACTTATTTCTTTATCCAGAATGTTGGTTCTCCTGGTTGGTCTCCTCATTTGTCCTAGGCAAATTGACAGCATCTTATTGACTTCCTTTCAGAGCCGGCTCCTCTGATTGACAGAGTATGACTTCCTGGTAGGGGCCGTGCTTTTTAAGAAGAGGGGGTGAACTTTACAGTCCCCTAGCTGCAAAAACAGCATGTCTTAGCCCAGGGGTTCCCAAACTTTTCCACGACAAGGCCACCCAAATACCACTAGGTTCTGGCCAAGGACCCCTGTGATGTGTTATTAAACCCATCGAGAATGCTATGGCAAATGTAAAAATACATTAAGCTAATCCTAATAATTATTTTAGCCACAAACACTTCGCGATGGAGCATACAGTGTGTAAAAATTGTATTTGGGGCTTTCTGCTATATGAGAGCTATCGCTCTACTATTATTCCCAGTCATTATCATGGAAAATATAATGTTCAGATACGCGACACATTATTATAATGGCATTGTATAACAACCCTCATAGTAATAGGTATATGTTAACATTTTCAAATGTATTTATTTGTTGCTTTTATTTCAAATACACCCCCTCGCGGCCCCCCAGGGGGCCCCAGCCCCCACTTTGAAAACCACTGTCTTAGCCCATGCTAACGTGCTGCGACACCGAACACTGCACACCCCCAAGTGGAAGAATGGTGAATTGGGTTATGTGTCTTTACCTGGCCAATAATCCAGCTGATGAGCACTGTACGTGTAGATCTCTGGGGGAGAGGAAATGTGATTACAGAAAGCAGCAGTGGGCCTGTCATTCAGGGGGAATGGGGGGTGGTGCCTGTATAGGTGATGTGTGCGTGCTCAGGCAGTCTTAAACAGGCGAAAACAGAGCACTTGACTGCTCACCTAGCTAACCATATTAGCTGAGAGATTGGTTTGCATCAAGACCCTTAGGTGAGAGGACAGAGAAGACCTTATTAGGCAGAGAGAAAGACGGATGGGGGGGGGGGTGCAGAGTAAGGTGGGTCGGAAAGACACAATAGTTCATGAAGGAGTGAATTGGAGGCCTCACCAGAGTGAGTTGTCATTCATCTCTACTTCTCTTCTGCTTTGTGGTTTTTTCCTTCATTTATTGTTTACGGCCGTTGTGCATCCACCTGTGAATGTGAGCCAGTCTGGAGAGAAAGGGCCTACAGCTGTAAGTAAAGAACAAAGGCTGTCAGTCAAGCCGGCTGATCTGGCTTATCCTTGGGCCGAGGGCTGAATGCTGGGCTGGAGTGGATGTTGGATGTTTATGTGCCTGTCAGGCCTCTCCTCCTCCTCTAAATCAAATGATACAGCTCTTAGGTACACCACTCACGGCTCTTTATGCCAGCTGCAGAAGTGAGCTGGCCGAGCATCTTTTCCCCCTCAGACTGTTTTTATTTCTCATATGGCAGGATCAATTCTGCGGGTGCGCTTCAGACATAAGATTGGTCTCCTTATGTCTCTTCTTATTCTCAGTTTAAATTTCTCATTATTTCAAAACAATTGATTTCATTTCATTGCCAGGTAAGGGAGAGCAGGGTAAGTTGAGCATAGGGGTAAGATGAGCCACCCCTTTTTTCTAGAAAACCGTAAACAAATGCTATCGTGTGACAGCATTTTAGGGAAGAGGGAATCATTCCTTACAATCTGTAGAAAGGTACAGCGCATGGCCAATGTGGTATAAAATGTATGTGTAAAAATATGTTTTTTTTGCTCTTCAAGTGGATTCCATTCATGTCCAGAGATAGGGTGATTTAGAGAAAATGGGAATAGAACAACATTCAGATGCATTACACTTCAATTGGTGCCCTTTTAAGCTATGACGTGAGGGCTAAACAAAATCATGAATGTTACCTTAGCTTGTTGTGAGAAGTATTTTCTTGCAAAATGATGGTTGTGGGGTAAGATGAGCCACCAGGGCTGGGGTAAGTTAAGCCAGTTAACTAGTACTTGTATTGCATCTGTAAGATTGTTAAGTTTGCCTTGATTTTGTGACTTCATTCTATATGGTTCCTTAGTGTTACTAAGAGCTAAAGAGACTAGGCAGCAAATCAATCTGAGTTATTTAAGTAAATTAAATGGGAAAATTCAAAGGTAAATTCTGTCTTGGCAAATTTTCAGTTGAATCTATTTAGCATTTATTTAGGTGTTTGTTACTACTTGTACAAAATTAAATTATTGTTTTAAGAAAATAAAAATGTTTTAGCTGAAATCTTTGTTTTGGACTAACTTACCCCACACCTAGGCTCATCTCACACCACATATGGGGTGAGTTGTGCCAGAACTGACCAACATTTTTGCAGAGACCATGTTACCCTTATAAGTTATCAAAGAGTTGTTAGGTACAGAAGTTGTAGAACACTGCATTTTTGTTTGGTGTGAAGGTTATAAAACAAAATCTCTTTGGCACATTAGAATGATGAAGAATGTAAAAAAATGTCTCATCTTACCCCGTTCTCTCCTTAGTATGTTTGTAAGTAAGTGTTTTTCACCAGGGCCACGTGATTTGGTTGAAATACAAAATACTTTTTTGTTATGTTTGTGCCTCTCATCTACACCACTCGAGCTCCTGAAAACGGAACGATTTACCAATGCTGTCAGCCCCGTTTTCATCTGAAAACTCCAGCTTTGCATTTTAATGTGGACAGAGAAATCCACAAAAATCTGAAAACGATGATGTATAAACTCCTGTTCCCTTCCTGGTTAGATTATGTCAATCTGATGTGTCCCTCCCATAGGTCCCTCCCTGATCCATTGTTCTCATATCATCATTCCATTCCATGATTCACTTCCCCTTCCACTTCTAGCCTGACAGCAGTGAATACAACATGGAGAACAAAGTACAAGCTTTACTGGCCTTTACTGTCCTTAGTAGCTTTACTGGACTTGCTGTCCTTAGTAGCTTTACTGGACTTGCTGTCCTTAGTAGCTCACTGGCCTTGCTGTAGCTCACTGGACTTGCTTTCCTTAGTAGCTTTACTGGACTCTGTACTGTGTTGTTAAATAAAATGAAATACATGAATCTTCATGTGATTTGTGCGATTGGTCACGTGATCTGTATTTCAGGGGTCCAGTGTGGACAAAGACTGAATTGCAAACGTGCACCTGTGGGGTATACTACGAAGCACGTTAGACATATCTAGGCTATGTAGACATATCGAGGCTTGACAAAGCCTTGACTCAGGGGTATACGTTAAGTGATACTACGATTGCAGTTATGTGATATATTTGTCAAACTAGGCTTTCAGCTCAGATCTGTGCGCGTTCTCGGTGTTAGGATGACTTTGGCCAATCGTGTAACGTGGAGACGCACAAGGGGCCTGTACTACGAAGGGAGCTTAACCTACCCAGATGTAACCCAGGGTTACTTTGTTAAACCGGGTTTGACAAAACCTGGTTATCTTTAGTGGTGTTAATCGGTACTACGACGCTGATTATGAAGTTGATTTGTTCATCGGCAGTGAACAAAGCAAGGCAAGGCTGTTGGCAACGTATTGCAGATCGGGTAGCCTAAATGCCTAAAAGTAAAGTTTTATTCCCACATGTTCTTCAAATATGTGTTACGGAGGATTAGTAGCTTGCGGAATGTCTGGAATGAGTTGAAATAAATAGCCTATTTTGAGTTCATAGAAAGGCCTACAGATGCAACCCAATTCAGAAGTGGGCATATAGATTACAGTAATAAGGATAATTGAATGTTTAAGTAGCCCCCATTGACTGATTTAGTGTATGCCTAATCCTGTGAACATTTCAGATGCAACACCATTGCCAAACTCACATGGCAGCAGGTGAAAATGAAACACAAAAACATTATTCAGAATAGTAGGTTTATATAGTTATAGCTTTCATTAATATTTCTTAATTATGAAAACATGTAGCCTAGGCCTAGCTTATAGCCTTCACTTGGCCTTTGAACACTACTGTAGGAGGAAAGGCACCAGAGTGTTTTACAGCAGTAGCAGAAGAGTTGGCCATCGCAAATAATATTGGAAGGCCGATTATGGAGGGGGTTGAGGGAGGCATTCGGTCGGATTCTGGTGCTGTGGTAATGTGTAGCCTTTATGTGCAGGGTACAGTAATATGACATTCAATTCAACAAGTTTGTTAAAATTGTGATTTTAATTTATTAGGCCTACTGTAGGCTATGTCCGATTTATTTTAGGCTATTCTTGCTCAGATGTTCAGCATAGGCCTATGTCCGATTTATTTTCGGACATACAGTATTCTTGCATCACCGATGGAATACATTAATGTCCACGTACGGGCATTGCTATGAGACGTCTTCCTAGATCATCTGACAAAGATAACGAATTCCCTCGGCTGACAATCTATATCTTCATAGAGAATATCGTCGGCTATATATATTTTCTGGCGGTCTCTCAAACCCCTCGCATGCGAAAAGAGTGCCTCACGATTTGCGCTCCAATGTCGTATGGATCATCCAGGTACGCCGACATGTCTCGGGAGAAATTGTTAGTGGAGGGGTGGTACTTATAAAGGGTGTGGTTAACGGAAACCTCGGGTTAACCAAGAACATAACCTGGTCGGAGCAGGTTTGAGATGCAGCGTAAATTGCCATGGCAGCATACCTCGGTTAAAACCTATCCACCTTTCGTAGTACGGGTTAATCGGGAAGTTACGCCACACGTGATCAAGTTACTCTCGAAGTTACCCAGATAAGCCAGTAACCCCGCTTCGTAGTACAGGCCCAAGACCGCTTCTATTTAAAAACAATTACTTCCGCATTCATGAGCGATAGCTTAATCTACACTGCGGTCATTTTTTGTGTCTAATCTTTAACATCAAATAAATCCATTGTCATCAGTTGTTGTATGGTATGCACGTCCATAGTGGGATATTTGCACGCACAGCACTATTAAAGCGCATTCGAGATCCAAAATGTTAGGCGGAGCTACATCTGTAGGCTAGATATATGACAGAATCCTACATGTGAGATAACTTTCTTTTTTAAGACAATTGATTGGTCAGTGTGCAGTAGATTACACGATTTCAGCTATAACTTAGCACATAACCTCCTTCCGACCAGGTTTGGTTGACAGCATAAGATACCATGGTGATATAGCGACACTAAAACAGATCCACTTTCGTGTCACAGCATAGCCTGGCTTTGAGCGCAACATACCTCGCTAACCCACTAATCGAGATTCGTAGTACACCCCACAGGTTTTGTCAACCCCGGTTTAACAAAGTAACCCTGGGTTACATCTGGGTAGGTTAAGCTCCCTTCGTAGTACAGGCCCCAGGTCGAGTGCCGTGGCTGAGTTGAGAGGTGGGGCTATGTCGTCATAAAGTTGCCGGCTTCACACCTACAGGCGTCTACACGGCGAAAGTTAGCCGGCGGTTTCAAAAGTTCCCACTTCGGAAGCCGGTTTCAAAAACTATCGGTTTCAGTCTCCTAAACTGCCGGCGTCGTGTACATGCAAGGCGTAAACGTTAACAAAACCTCACCAAAACCGGCGTCGTGTGCACGGCCCCTCAGTCTCTAAATAATGCATGTCCCAGTCAACCCTCCGGCGATATTGGACCCCCAAGCGTGCAGCATTGTTTGCTTATTCCCCTCATTGACACATGGGTCCCGGGGGATATGTGGAGTCAGACAGTGTGGGTGCAACACTAATATCCCCTCCCTCTTCCTCAACCTAAACATTTCCTTTAACAGTGAGCAGCGCTACACCTCAGGGTCATAAATTAAGTAGCCACTGCTGCACAAGATGTCCGCCTTCCAGCAAGACCCTACCCTGAGCAATAAACTTTGACATTGGCGCTTGAAAAACGGCAGCCCTTTTTCATTGTCAAGTGTTACAAATTGATGAAATGAGTTCATCGATGTTCCCCGGTCATTATCTGAGCGCCAGCACTTTGTTTTACAGACAGCGAGGAAAAGGGACAGCGCAGATTAGGCGGCCGGGCCACAGTTTATCAAACAAGATCTAATATCATCCATAAGAAGCGGGGAATCTGGAAATCAATACTTCATTACTAAATTGTTAGTGGGGGATGAAGAGCGATGCTGGAGTTCAGAGATGTGCCTGGCTGGCCGGGGCATGGGAAGTTCAATGTCACCCGAGAAGTGATAAGTAAAGGCAGTGATGGGAAGAAACACTCTCTGTAATGGTGGGAGGAGGAGAGTGGGACAGGGCTGAGCAGACAATAGAAACAGCCTGAATCTGTGATTAAGTTCAGGCTACACTAATGAAAAAAGACAGAGGCCAAACACTTGGTCATTGCATCTGACTTGCTCTCACCATTGCAACTCTACAACAGACAATTCTACAATTCTATTCCAGAAGATATATATATATATATATATATATATATATATTCACCAGAATATATATACACTAAATGTGCATGGCGGGTGAAATCAGTTCCTGCCATACTGTTATAATTATGAATAATGAATGAATAAATTCACGGACACATGGGGTGTTGATATGTCTTCTTTTGAACAATAATGTCTATTAATACTGTTTTTTTCTCATTTCCGTGTGCCATTCTATCTTATGCCCTTTAGGGTTGATCAAATTGGGCAGGAATAGAAGGTGCCATGGGGTGAGCAAAGGAGCAACAACTGACTTATCAGAGCATAGTCTATAGTGCAATTGTTTTGCTTTGAAAATTGTTTACATGATCACATAAGATATAAAATGATACAATGTATTCTAGTTAACAATAGTTTGTAGTAGCTAGTAGTTAAGCACTAACTACCCTAGTTCAACTTACAAATGCTACAGGAGAGGAAGGGCGGAGAGAGAAGGCAGTGCGGAATTTCTCTGAAAGATTCTGTACCTCCGCTTTTTTCAGTTGGTATTGTTTAATTCCATGGTATTCTACAACTTTCACATACAGTGAGCGATGGCTTAAGAGAGGATTATTGTGCAAGGCAAGTCAGTGTTTTCCTGGCAATTCTCTGAAATCAAATGGTCAGATATTTAACCATATTTTTAGCATATCATTTTCTAGTTTGTATCAACAGTGATTCCGTAGCCTAACAATTTATGTATTTTCTCTGAAGGACTTCTAACATGGGTATGTTGTTTTGCTAATTAAGCGTATGCTGCTGGGCTAGAACTTCAAAAAATCACCAATGGGGGTGGTTGATGCCCTAGCAAGACTTTATTACTGCAGCATCTTGGATCTTCACATGCTGAAACCTTCATTCTGCACTCTGCGAGCTCTGAAAAGCCCCCTCTCTGTGTGGGTGACAAAGACAAACATTTTTTATGGCCATCTCTGACGTTGGCAGAGGGAAGTTGACAGTCCAGTTTCACAGGCCCTCTACTAATGATTTTTGAGAAGCCCCCAACTGATTCCTAAATGTCTGCAATATCCATAAACAACTCCATACTGTCCAATTAAGCAGACAGAGATGTACTGGGCTGTCACAGATTTGCATGGCTAAGCACCTGAGATCCAAAGGATGATTGGGGTTTGTGTGTGTGTGTGGTGTGTGTGTGTGTATGTCTGTGCATGTGTGTGTGTGTGTGTGTGTGGTGTGTGTGTGTGTGTGTGTGTGTGTGTGTGCATGGAGGGGGGAGTGGGATGGCATGTCGGCGAGGGAGAGAATGAGCACAACGGATGACTTTCATTACGGCATTACAGCCGTACCCTCACCCAATTACTGCCACGATTAATTGATTAGCTTACCTTTCCCTCTGCTGGAAAAGCCTGTCGTCTTCTCTTCTCTCCTGTTCCTTGTTCTCTACTGCTCTGTTGTTCATCTCTTCATTGTTTTTTTCCGCAGTATTCTTTACATTATATTTAGCAGCTATACCCCTCCATCCTCTCTTGAGCACTTCATTAAATGTCATGGAGAAGGTGTTGTGCCTTGTCTGGGAAGTGCAACGCTGTGATACCTGTGCTAACCTTATCTGTACTCCTTTCACACACATGCCATCTTCTTTTACCTCCAGTCACCTCCTCACCCCACGCTGGGATCTGAGTGAGGCCCACCAGAGCATAACTCAACTCATTCAAATGGATATAATAGAGAGGGAATCATAGCGCTTATATTCAGCACACCCCTGCAGTTTCCACCCCCCCCCCCCCCACACCCTGTCCACCTCCCTCTCTCCTTCTCCCCCTCCCTCTCTCCTACTCCTCCTCCCTCTCTTCTTCTCCACCTCCCTCTCTCCTACTCCTCCTCCCATTCTCCTTCTCCTCCTCCCTCTCTCCTTCTCCACCTCCCTCTCTCCTTCTCCCCCTCCCTCTCTCTTTTTCCCACTCATACGGCTTTCCACCAACAGAGAACGATTTCCTATTTGCATTAACCTGTGCGAAACAAAACATGATATAAGGCAGATGCTTGCTAAGGTCAGTCCTGATATACCTGTATAGTGTATCTGTGTGTGTGTGTGTGTGTGTGTGTGTGTGTGTGTGTGTGTGTGTGTGTGTACCCAGGCTAAGAGTAGACTGTTTTTATTGTAGGAATCTCAGGTAAATGTATTTGAAGAGATATGCTGGTGTTTTTATCCTGGGTTACAGCAACACATGTAGAGAGAGAGAGAGAGACAGTGAGAGAGTCAGAGAGTGAGAGAGAGAGAGACAGAGAGAGAGAGAGAGAGACAGAGAGAGAGAGCTCAATGTCTGTTTTTGAATAACAACACATAGTTGAAAGTAGACAGGAGATGTCCCATGAATGTGCTTGCTTGCTGCACATAATCACTTTTGTGTGACAAAAAACTAATTGAACTCACGCTGTGTTGTGTACATGAGTATGACAAGAGCTAATGGGATCATTTAAAATACAAACGAGTCGTCACTATCTCTCCATTAATTACCTCTAATTACACCAGCACAACCCACATGCTAGAGCAGCCCTTACTGTATCCCACATTTGAGCAACGAGCCCCTGGACTCTGATTAGGTGTGCACTGCATCCACTAAATTCTTCAAAAGAGTGTTGTTTTATTTGTTTATTTACACAACGACTTTTTCATGTTACATTAAAGGATGACTTGGCTTTAAGGCACAGGCACATGACACATTAGTTGAGAAATAAATGATAATGATGTAAATGAAATTGTACCCCTTGTGGTTAAAGGACAGCTAGTGTAATTTTGAAGTTTTTGTAGAAGTAGTGAAGAACTTAAACTGGTATAACTGTTTTAAAAATATTGTTTGAAATGATAACAATTGTAAAACATTACAACAAGTGTACAATGCTAACACTGGTAAAATCCATATAGAACAGGGAGGGTGTACACCAGTCCTTTGGGTGCACTGTGTTGCATCAGGTCTGTGTACGTGTTTAATTGTTGTTTTTCACCCCTGTAGGCGTCCTTGGGGGGGGGGGGGCGCCCGGTGGCATGGAAAGGTTAGCTCTCCCTGATGCAACTGTGTCTCTGGATTTCATTCAAATGCATGTCTGATCCAGTGAACCTCTGCAATGATTTTCATGATTGTCACCGACTGCCACTCACAACCAGTGAATGAGATGGGAAAATACCTGATTAGGTAATTTTTCAATTTCTTTTTTTTTTTTAAATGGTTATTTTCCTGCCACTGTTCAGGGATTCATTCACAATCAAGGGTTAATTTCACACCCCAGTGAATAACCTGCTTTAATCTCCATCCACAATAATTAAATGTGTCCAATAAAGTGGGCCCTCTCCTCCCTGTTCTTCCCTCTTTTATTGTTTTACATCCTTTACATGTCACCTCACCATCCACATGCCACACCATGCCAGCCAGCCTGCTAGACAGAACACAATCCTGCCCTATCCTCTCTCTCCTTCACACACACACACACGCACACACACACACACGCACACACACACACTCTTTATTTCAGTTATTTGTGGTCTCTGGAATGTGAAGATCTGACCTTGTCGATCAGGCCCAGTGACAAGTTTAATCATGGTGTGCCCTGCACCAAATGATGGCCAAATAGGAATGCAAATAATAACCAATAACCAACAACCACTAACCAAGAGCACTAATACACCAACAGAGACACAGATCCCCAAGACTTATAAAATCATTCAAACTTACTTTCTTTTTATTTCCAGTCTTTGTTTTCTGAATCTGTCCACTCACTCCTGTCCACAGATGAAGAGAGTCTGAATGGGGGGATAAGACACTCTCCCTCACACACATACCCTCTCTCACACCCAGAGCTTTTCCTTTGTCTTTCCCTCCTAAAAGCTTTTGCCATTGAAGTCTGTCTGGAGTTTGATCTATTTACACGGATGTAACATGTCAATTATGAATCCTTTGAAGTCATGGAGTATTTATGTTCAACTTTTCCCCTCTTCAGAGCAAAAGGAAGCCGGGGTTCTTTTCGCAGCCGTGTAAAGGGTATCTGATAAAGTCTCCCTTTTCTCCCCACTCTTGTCATGACGGAGCGGCAGCCTCTCTCTGAGCCATGTAAATGAAGGCTTGCCAATGGCCCTGTGATCCGCCACAGAAGAGGAGAGCGCCGTAAAGACTTTGAAATGTTGATTTAGCCCAGTTGGAGGACAGAGGGTCTCCGCGCGCTGCACCTTTAAAAAAAACACCATTGATCTAAGTTTCATGTGCGCTTCAAAGTTTGTGAAGGTTGCCCCTCTCTTCTTTATTTCCCACTTCAGCCCCCAACGCCAGCAACACCCCTCTCCTCTCACCATCTCCATGAGGTGAAATCCCAGCGCTAAACGTGAGGATCTGTGTCGCCTTAGCAGCACGTGGCTGGCATCATCCTTTGAAGTTTACAGAGGACAAAGGACAAGAGACACTTTGCTTAAACCTAATATTTACCAATAGTATAGACACACAATGCATTAGTATTTACCAACAGTATAGACCCACAATGCATTATAATGACATTCAAACCTCATAATGATTTAGCAATCCACTCCATTTACATTTTTATGTACTCATAAAATGTAATGTTATAGTACTGTATAAGCCTGAAGAATCAGTATGCCTACAGAGCCTCTTGATAATGCCACTGATTACATTTTGGTCTCATGTGAAATGCTCTGTATTTAGCCATATGTGACTTCATACAAGCTTTCATGACAAAAGTATGATTTACACTGCAACATTACAATGTTGTGAGTGCTGTGTTTATACCAGTATAATATAAATAGTGATATAGACTTGCCAATCACGAAGATGCATTATGAATATGAACATTTACAAAAGTGTTTATAATGCTTTATGGATACTTTATGAACATTTACAAAAGTGTTTATAATGCTTTATGGATACTTGGTAAAGTGCTATCAGACTGGGCTCTGTAAGCATGTCAATCAAATATTTTGTTCGCTAATGTGCTGACACAAAAGTTTACTGGGCTGCATGCACAGTTCTGAAAATATTAGGTCATGTGATATTTTTGGAATCATGCAAAACAGTTTCTTACTCTCCATGTTTGTTGGCTGCAGTTTAACTGTGGGAAGAATCAAATCTAAAATGATTCTATCTCCATTTATAGAGCTAAGCAAGCTGAGGAGCACATGGCTTTCTCCAGAAGCTCATTTCCAAATCAATAATTCATCATCAAAAAAAGCTCTTTTCCACATAGGAATAACATTTTGCTGTAATTGTAAATGATTCCATCTGCTCGGGTTTGTCAGTCAGCATTAGAGGGTTTACAGCCATGTAAACAGGATCTAACATCTTAAAAACTATCAGTGGCAAACCCCATTTCCGACTCAAAATGATGGGTTTACACACCAATCCTCCAGAGGCCATCTTGAGTGCTCGTGATTCCTTGCATCTCCGGGCTTCCACGTAACACAGTCTGGCAATGTCAAAGGGGAAAACAAAAGCATGTAGAGAGAGGGAGGAACAGATATTGTCAGATACTCTGCCCCAATCCAAGCACCCCGCCTCCTGAAGCATAAACATCCCACTGTAAATTCCACGTCCATTCCCAAGTGAGATCTCTCAAACCCATGTGTCTATTTTCCATGCACTTTTTATACATTATGATGTGTACCAATCATGGGTTTGCAGACAAATCTCTCAGGAAATCTAAATGACCGAAATATACATTTCCCATGAAATCTGAAATACTACACTTTTGTCCAGTAACTAAGCGCCTAATTAAGCTCTTCAATCGCATACTAGCTCCAGATTAAAAAAAGAAAGATATCCAACCCATGTGTTTGATGGGTGCCTGATTTTTCTTCTTTTATTTTCGTCTTTATTGATACCATGTCATTAACACGTATTATGTATTATCCAAAAGCACTTCACAGACCCAAGGTCTAAACACCGAGAGCAACTACCAAGAGGAAACCCTAATCACCAGGGGTGTGATTCCGAAAACCATAGTTGCTAACCCGTTGCTAATGGGAAATGGCATTGCAACCAACAAACCAACTAAGTTAGCAACTATGGTTTGGAGAATCACACTCCAGGCTGGCAGCACTTGTGTTGTATGGGCATCATGTGAGAAGAGTGGCATGATGGCATGCACAGCACAACGTACTCTGTGTGCGTATTCTGTGAGATCAGACCCACTTGAGACGAGACTTGAGGAGAGTGATGTTTGCAGTCAGCTGCTGATGTCATAAACCCTCAGTAGACCCCAACCCCAACATTACCACCTCTGACCGGACATGCATCTCCCGCTGGGGGAAAAACACCCAGGCATCTCACCTGCCTCGCCTCACAGGTGACAGCTCATCAAGAAGGTAGGGAAGCAGAGCTGCTCCGAGCAGGGGTTTGATCAGGTGTTAACTCCACATAGCCCACCAGCCATAACATGCATGACACATAACCTGGCGTATCTTCACAACTCCTCTGTCGGTCCATTTGTTTGCCTATAGCCCCCTCTCTCAGAACAGAACGAAATGCGCTGTACCTGTCTGCGGAAGAGGCTGCACACTGCAGAGTGCTCTCCCCTTAACCCCCCACACAGCTACTGGGGCTTCCGCTGGTGTTCACATGTGCTCCATCACTTTCTCTATGTGTGGAAGACATATTTATTTGCACATATTTGACATTATAGTGCTTATTGAGAATCTATATGCTGCACCTTTGTAAAAAACTTGACACTTATATTCATCATTGCAAATACTTCAGGAAGCATCTCAGGTTCAAGTTCAAGTTCAATTTATTTATTTGTCCCAAATGGGCAATTTGATTGCAGACAGGATCACATACCACACAACAATAGACACAACACACTACAATACAGACAGATATGCACAAAATAATAATTTAGTTGTGATAAATAGGTCTGACGATGCCTACAAAGATGAGTCAGTAAAAGCAAGATTACATTTCATTAAATAAGGGGGGGAGGGGGGTCACTAAATGGACAAGTCTATCTTTTCCTGTTGTGTGCATTCACTACTTGGATAGAAAAGGGGATGAAGGAATTTTTGTACCTCTGTTTAAAAGCATGTATTCAGAATACAGGGTATGGCCTGCATCTTGATAAATTTGTATAGCTTTGTTGAACACCTGCTTATTAAAATATTCGGTGAGACTAACAAA
>NW_027468881.1:37711363-37738863 GCF_046254945.1 Alosa pseudoharengus | reverse complement strand
TTCAGTTCAGTTCAGTTCAAATAACTTTATTGCAATAGCCAGTATTTAAGGAGAACTCGGGCCGTTTTCAACATAGGGCCTGTTGTTCAATGTCACCAATTACTGGCGGTAGGGGAAAGAAGAAAAACAAATTGGTGTACATAGCTTGAGTTGTCCTGCTAGTGGCTAACACAGCCAGACGGCTACAAAGCTATGCTATGGGGGCAGATTTTAGACTGTGTTTGTGCCTCTTAACAAACGATTAATGGTTTGATAATTGCGATTGTAACATTCGATGACACTTACATGGTAGCAGAATTTATAATTACCGGTTGCATAACTTCTATGTTGTGACTTCTATGCGACTGTGGTAGCACAACTTGATTTCGTTCATTATAGCATAACTAAATAGGGATATCAATATCAAGTAAAAAATACCATTCATTGTCTCCACTGAGAATTTGATTGTAAGCCATATTGGACATGGTAGAGATATCAGGGGTGATCAAAATAGGAACAGATTTGATTGTGGTAAAGTAAGTCTATAGTTCACGAATGTTGGTTTACATTCTCTGTTCATTTGTTATGATATGAAAATTAGATGAGTAAATGTACCCCTTTCATAACTTTTGATCATATTCAATGTTTTTCTTTATGTTTTTTCTTTACTCAATGTTTTTCTTTTTCTTTATCTCTGACCACTTTCAAGCCACAGCCAATTTTGATGTCAAAATCCACTGTTATTTTTTTTTTTTAAACCCTGGCAATTAAAGGACTAACTCTAGCCTGGTTAAAATCAGACTCTTTCACTCTGTGAAAACAGTCTGGGGACACTAGCATTGTAAAGGGCGTAGACTTTACGCTAAACTTTGAAATCATTGGTCCAGCCGAACCAATCCAATCACATCAATAAGGGATTCCCAACGTTGCTTCCTACTTCCCCTAAATTTGACCAACTGACAATAAACCATATCAGGAGAACAGTCAGGAAACAATGTATCTAGGCCTGTCTTTTCTGTATACATTTTCACAGTCGTCTGACTGCAATTTCCGACGTTTGTAGCCGTTGCTACTACCGTTTACAACAGCCACTTAATAGCATCATTCTCTCTCATCGCTGATTGGCCTTGTCCTTTCTGGTGTCTGATGGAAACGTCAGAGAATTATGGTGTTCCAGAATAGTATCTCCCTGACATTACAGTACAGAACAGAACTGGTACCGCTATAGTGACGTGGTATAGAGTAGATAACGTGCCTTCTGTTGGTCAGTCTGCAGAAGGCGCGGAGAATTAGTCTTTTATTTTCCTTTTTTTGTGGTTGCGTTTACAGAGAAGGGCAGAGAAAGGGAATTCTATGGAACTGTGAACCAGTGGATTTGTATTCAGTCATTGCGTTAGAAATGGAAGAGTGACAATCCCTGATCACTGGCCAATAAGAGCAGGGCAATGACAGTTCCACATCCCACCATAAATACATGTGCTGGCCTGGGAGTGAACCCATGACCATGTGACTTATGATTTACTTCCTTGAGGCCGAGGACTCCATACAATGATAGATGTGTGCCTGCGTCTGGTCAGACTCCAGCCTGACACATAATCTTTCTCTTTAAAGTGGGAGATAGAGATAGATAACAAAATGTTCTATTGATTCCACACACCTAGGGTTTAAAGCTTAACAGTAGCACAAGGTTATTGTGTGCACAGATTCATGCCTGAACCAGAGAATGAACCACTGTGTGTCAAAAGCAGGGATCAGCATTATTATTATAATTTTTCTTTTCTTTTCTTTTTATTTTATTATGTGTCAATTTGTTTAAAATTGACAAAGATGGTTGTAAAAACTATGACAATTATTTCCAATATGCAAAATGACAAGAGATTAAATATGTTCAAGTAGTAGTTTAACCGCTTGGTTTCTTGGGAAACATTCAGAATAATGTTAAGTACTGACAGTTACATAAGCTATAATATAGTTTTTTCCTTCTACCGGATTACAAGTCACATTTCAGCCCTTTAGGTCACTTGATATGACTTAGAAACACAACTGAGCCCTAGCACTAGGTCTTGTGAAGCTGTGCAGATCAATATAGAATAAAAGATGAGTACCTGAAATAGCTACTTGCCTGATGTTTGCCATTATCCTCCATGCATGGACTATTGTGTGCTACTGCCAACCCAATCTTGACCACATAACATTATTGTTTTAACCATTACTGCAGTTATAATACATATAGTCTCCATTTAGGTAACCATGCCTAACACGTCTGGTGCATGTAACTGTCAAACTGAAACAATGAAGGTGTTTCCAGTCGAGATTATCAATGGAATTAGAATCCAGTTGAGATTATTTTGGATTGTCTGTGGATGTCTGTCAACTTATTTGGTATAACTGTACTCCATTTGGTGAAATAACTACATTTCTGTCAGTAGTTTGAGCAAACTGGATTCAGATGGGATTTTACAACATGCCTCTGTATATTACACAACACAGAGATTTGAATGTGGAAATATATTCGCTTTAGCTGAGCCAGAGTACAAAACTGTCCTCTCTTGGTCATGTTAATCAGCCTTGTAGGTAATGAAAAGTAGCAGCATGCCTATACCAGTGCACATGTTACACCTTTCAGAAAATTGTTTTGAAGCATTTCAATTATTTGAATCTTCATACATGTCATAATTCTTATCATTAATAGCATGATGGGCTCAAAACATCAGAACAGTTTATGTTTACAACAGAGGCCTCTGCCTGTTTTCTTTCTCTATTTTTGTTGTAAAAACTCACTAATAGCTTCAGTGCTAAATCAAATTATACATATAAGTATGCTTGCATCAGAGACACAGCAGTGAAAACCGAACTGGATAAAATTGATGCCAGTTCGCATTTGCAAATACTCTGTCAATCTGTCGTTAAACATGTTATCAAATAATAATAAGGATACGGTTCTCGCTTGTGCTGGCGTGCTCTGCTCTGATGTTGATGTGCCTTAATAGGGCAATTGTGCACTGGGATTCTCCTGCTTGACTACACATGAAACATCCTGCATCCACATTTGAGTTTCCAGCTGCACTTAGGACTTTTGCTTTATTTTAAATGTAGGAATATGGGTGTGCATGTGGCATGCTCGTGATAAAGTAGCTCATTTAGTTAATCAAAATGGCTAAAAAACACAGGCTTATAATAATTGAATATAATATAATAATTGAAATTATTCACCTCTTTTATCAGTCATTAATTCATCCTCAAATGTACTTGGAAAATGTGGTTTAGTTTTATTATGTTTCATTGATCAGCATTCTTAAGAAATACCTTGTAAATTACTGTTGATTACAAATACAAATATATAGTCAGAGAGTACACAGATCCAATCCTGTATAGCAATGGTCATACAGTTAATTTATCTTAAACACTGCTCTCAGGTCTAAGTTAACTTATTTAACTTATTAAACATTGTGATAGTTATTCAAATTCATAAGGACAATTCTATTCTATTGCCTCAAACTCTGAAAGGCCAACTCACTTGCTCTATCAATTGATAAGAGTGTGTCACTTCTGCTCTTCTCCACTTCTCTGTTTTGTCTCTGTCTCTTAGTCAACCTCTCTTTCTCTCTCTCTCTCTCTTTCTCTCTTTCTCTCTCTCTCTCTCTCTCTCTCTCTCTCTCAGAAAGTTCTGCTTGTAATGGTTGTCTTTAAATATTCATTGTGTTTCATCGCTGTGCTGGATGCGTGGCTGGCCCAAAAAAGACACGGCATATGATTGAGCTGCGTCTACATTTCTCTTTTACCTGGAAGAGAACATTTGAAAGGCTTTAGCAAAGTGTCACTCAATTCAAGTCACCTTTCAAGAGTGACGCTTGTAAAGAGCACTGCCGCGTCAGCAAGCACTGCATAGAGCCCATGTGTGCAGTCAGCCCCTTTATATATACTACTCACACACACGCACACACACACACACACACACACACACACACATTTTTGTACTGATCACAGGCCTCAATATGTTCTCATCCAGTTGCATATGATTCTGGGACATAGCAACCAGACATTTGGGATCTATCCAATCAGTATGCCACCAGCACAGCGTACTGTAGTTTGCAGATAAATACTTACCACACTGCCAGCAAATAGATGAAAGAGTTTTGTCTAAATCTACAGCTAACTAGTCAACATTCTTGTAGCTTTTTTTCAAGTTAGCTTTTTGGCTTTTTTACTGGGTTTCTGAACCACTATATGACATAATGAATATGTTAATAAGAAAACAAAACTTATTTCACACAAGCAGTTTGGATTCTTTTTTTTCTATCTAGTATCAGAAATGTGGGTCCATTTCTATTTTAAATGAAAAATTCAGGGCCCCACTATTTCTGTTATGGTCAATCTTTAGGGTGTTTCATGGAGTCACTGCCATCACACTATACAGTATATGGTTCTACAAGAAGAAAGACAGGTTGGAATTGATGACAGCAGCAGTGCTGGCAGAGGGAATGTCTCTCGTCATGCGTTGGTAGGAGAGCTCTGACTTGATTGCCAAGTTCATCAGTGCATTCCTCAGATGTGTCATGGAGGTTTGCCTGTGATGGCAGGAGAGCAGACTCAAACTGGAGCTGACATCTCTGCAAATATGAAGGAAACAAATCACACAGTTCTATTGCTGGCCTAATTTTTGTCCGACTTACTGAAAACATTTTAGTTTAAATAAACATAAATAAAACTTTCTGAGCCTAGTTTCTGAAATCATTTATTGAATTGATCACTTTTTTTGATCAAAACCATGTACAGATATCAGGTGTATGATGAGGAAGAAGAGGAGGACAGAACAGTCATTGCAGATGAGGTTCAAGGAACTGTGATAAACTGTTATT
Source organism: Alosa pseudoharengus (assembly GCF_046254945.1). Classification (NCBI taxonomy): domain Eukaryota; kingdom Metazoa; phylum Chordata; class Actinopteri; order Clupeiformes; family Clupeidae; genus Alosa; species Alosa pseudoharengus. Next base: position 37,734,025 of record NW_027468881.1, on the reverse strand, counting down.
GTTCTTGTCCAACCCTTGCAGATGAGGTTCAAGGAACTGTGATAAACTGTTATTGTTCTTGTCCAACCCTTGCAGATGAGGTTCAAGGAACTGTGATAAACTGTTATTGTTCTTGTCCAACCCTTGCAGATGAGGTTCAAGGAACTGTGATAAACTGTTATTGTTCTTGTCCAACCCTTGCAGATGAGGTTCAAGGAACTGTGATAAACTGTTATTGTTCTTGTCCAACCCTTGCAGATGAGGTTCAAGAAACTGTGATAAACTGTTATTGTTCTTGTCCAACCCTTGCAGATGAGGTTCAAGGAACTGTGATAAACTGTTATTGTTCTTGTCCAACCCTTGCAGATGAGGTTCAAGAAACTGTGATAAACTGTTATTGTTCTTGTCCAACCCTTGCAGATGAGGTTCAAGGAACTGTGATAAACTGTTATTGTTCTTGTCCAACCCTTGCAGATGAGGTTCAAGAAACTGTGATAAACTGTTATTGTTCTTGTCCAACCCTTGCAGATGAGGTTCAAGAAACTGTGATAAATTGTTATTGTTCTTGTCCAACCCTTGCAGATTCTAGTGAGATTCCGAGCAGAGAAGAGGTTTGATTTGTTAGATGCAGATTTCAGTATCATTTAGACTCTATCACAGTTAGATGCAGATTTCAGTTCATCATTTAGCCTCTATCACGGTTATTGTTAGATGCAGATTTCAGTACATCATTTAGACTCGATCATAGTTATTGTTAGATGCAGATTTCAGTTCATCATTTAGACTCTATCGCAGTTATTGTTAGATGCAGATTTCAGTACATCATTTAGACTCTATCACAGTTAGATATAGATTTCAGTTCATCATTTAGACTCTATCACAGTTAGATGCAGATTTCAGTACATCATTTAGACTCTATCACAGTTAGATGCAGATTTCAGTACATTATTTAGACTAGTACATCATTTAGACTCTATCACAGTTAGATGCAGATTTCAGTTCATCATTTAGACTCTATCACAGTTAGATGCAGATTTCAGTACATCATTTAGACTCTATCACAGTTAGATGCAGATTTCAGTATCATTTAGACTCTATCATGGTTATTGTTAGATGCAGATTTCAGTATCATTTAGACTCTATCACAGTTATTGTTAGATGCAGATTTCAGTACATCATTTAGTCTCTATCACAGTTATTGTTAGATGCAGATTTCAGTTCATCATTTAGACTCTATCACAGTTATTGTTAGATGCAGATTTCAGTACATCATTTAGACTCTATCACAGTTAGATATAGATTTCAGTTCATCATTTAGACTCTATCACAGTTAGATGCAGATTTCAGTACATCATTTAGACTCTATCACAGTTAGATGCAGATTTCAGTACATTATTTAGACTAGTACATCATTTAGACTCTATCACAGTTAGATGCAGATTTCAGTTCATCATTTAGACTCTATCACAGTTAGATGCAGATTTCAGTACATCATTTAGACTCTATCACAGTTAGATGCAGATTTCAGTATCATTTAGACTCTATCATGGTTATTGTTAGATGCAGATTTCAGTATCATTTAGACTCTATCACAGTTATTGTTAGAGGCAGATTTCAGTACATCATTTAGTCTCTATCACAGTTATTGTTAGATGCAGATTTCAGTTCATCATTTAGACTCTATCACAGTTATTGTTAGATGCAGATTTCAGTATCATTTAGACTCTATCACGGTTATTGTTAGATGCAGATTTCAGTTCATCATTTAGACTCTATCACGGTTATTGTTAGATGCCGATTTCAGTACATCATTTAGACTCTTTCACGGTTATTGTTAGATTTGGTTGATGCTTTTATCCAAAGCTTAAGGGCACAACGGTGGCAGCTGTGACTTGAAGCCTCAACATGTCTTGCTGCTGTAATGCCAGTTCCTTACGGCTGATTCAGACCGCCGACGTGGCTTGTGCATTCTGTCTGTGTTCTTTGTGAAATACAACAAGTTGTTGAAGACAATGCAAATTTTGAAAGAATCAACAGGGTCAACCTATATACAATTAAGACTTTTACAACGCATAAGGGTGTGCATGAAGCAAGTGTAAGTACATTTGGACCACAAGTCAGGGAAATGAATGATTTGATTATTTGCAAACATATCTACTTAATAAATACAGAATGACTTTTAAAAATGTTTGCATTTTATACAGATAAACTTTTAAAAAACAGTGTGTCTAGGGTGAAACCTGATCTATGTCATGCCTGTTACTCTGGAAAAGTAACAGGCCTGACAGTAATTGTTGGATGATGGCCCCTACCCAGTTAAATCTCATTAAAAAATAGTACATTATAGAAGAGAGAAAGCAACTTGCTTGTGTTCTAACAGTTGGAGTCCTGTTTGACAGATAATGCAACTTCCTGTAAAGATGTCACTGGAATCTACCATTATTTTACAGGGTAACAGGCCTGACATGAATCCAGGGGACACTGATAAAATGATTCATATTTTATAAAAAATAATCTAAATGTATGCGAGGAATATTGCTTATTATTATTATCTTTTTGCCTAAAATTTACAAATGAAAAGTCCTGGTGAAAAAGAACAATCATAGCAAGGGACAGGCCAAAAACCTTACCCATATCAACATATATGCAATTTTAATTATTTAAAATAATATTTGATTGAGTTTATTTTGATTTGATATTGATGGAAGTATACATAGTAATGCTATGTTTTTAAATTACAACTGTATTTATAGATATTTCTTATGGACACAAAAGGTACCAATTTCAAGGAATCATGAGGGAATAGAGTGCACATGAGTGAATAGAGTGAACACAGGTGATTTTCAGGTGATAATAACGTTACATTTACATGCCAAATTTAAGGACGGTTTCAGAATGCCACACATGAAAATCATGCTACAGACAATGAGTGGCAGACTGAGCATGATGTGATATATACTGTAGCATGATACCAGACTCATTCCACAAATAGTTTGTCTTCTCTATCATCAAGTTATTCAATTAGGCTACTCATATAGCCTTAAAGTGTAAGTTCAGTGTAAATTGACCCATAGTCCTGTTGTTCAAGCTCATCACATGTAGCCCATAGGAAAAAGAATGAGACAATTTGGGACAACATGGGCCAAGTTATGGACAGGCAGCTTAAAGCAGACCCATGGGGCAATGGGGAGTTACTTTCAGTTTCCGTTTTGATGCCCTATGGGTCTGCTTTAAGCTGCCTGTCCATAACTTGGCCTACGTTGTCCCAAATTGTCTCATTCTTTTTCCGATGGGCTGTATGTGGTGAGCTTATACAACAAGGCTATGGGTCAATTTACACTGAACTTACACTTTAACTCAAAACAGCTGTTAGGCCCATGTCAAATTTGATCTTTTTAAAAATGTCAAATGCAGCCATGCTTACATTCTGCTTTCAGCACATTAATTAATATCATAGAATATAAAAAATATTCAATATTCATTATTGAATGTTCAGCTGGAATTAAGTTTTTCCCTTCTGTCCTATTTTTAAAGCAGGCCTACCTGTGGGCATGTCACTGGATTACCGGTTTTATACAGGAATAGCGCTTTTGAACAGCCACTGCACTAATTGTACATTTCAAGTGAAGTCTTTGAAGTGTTTCAGTTTTCAAAGGATTTGAAGTGTTCTGCTACTTCTGTGTTTGGTTGTGAGAATTGTATGCAGTGTTTTGACAAAGTGAACCATGTTTCCAACAATTTGCCTCTGTAAGAAATAATTTAATTAAAAAAAGACTGTTACTAGATTTCTGTATTCAATACAAATACTTAATCCAGACATTCAATATTGTAGGACTAGTTCCAGCCTCAGTGCTGCCATTATGAAGACCGGAACATGACCAGTGTAAGGTGTAACTCACATCTTGTTGTGAATGTTTCGTAAATTTTGAAAACTGTTTCCAGGAGCATATAAAATGTGTGTGTATGTGTGACAATCTGTGTGAGAGATTGTAAAAGTGTGTGTGTGTGAGAGAGAGAGAAGAAATTTCATTATATATAAAAAAATCTGAAAAATAAACAATATATGATTGTATATTATATGTGTGTGTGTCAGCAGGCCAGTGCATTGTATATTATATGTGTGTGTGCCTGCATGTGTGTGTGTCAGCAGGCCAGTGCATTGTATATTATATGTGTGTGTGCCTGCATGTGTGTGTGTCAGCAGGCCAGTGCATTGTTTGCTGTTCATCTCTGTGTGTGCTGTGTTCTATGTTGGCCTATCACTCTTACTGCCTGCAGCTGACCTGTCACTCACTGAGACACAAATCACCAGAGACGGCAGCAGATTTCACTCATTTCCTTACGCACCATGAACACAAGCGGGGGTCACAGACCTAAAGCCCAAAACTACATCTGTTTCCCACCCTGACCTCGAGCTGCAGGCCTTCCAAGCACCGGTCTGTCTGACAGCTTGTGTGTCAGCTTTCCTTTAAGAAAAAAGCAGGCCGAGAGTGAATCCTACACAAACTGACTCAGGGTAGCAGGTTAAAGGTAGGACAAAAATGTATTATAATGTCTTGTGTTTCTACTATGCTCAGAGGTGCAAGGTGTAACATCTACTTTGCATGTACCTATTGTTTTTCAATACATACTTTTCCCTTTTCCCTTTCCCTTTTAATGGCAGATTGGTTTCTTCAAGAACATTTATCAATCTAAGAACACAAAGAACACCAAAGTCAAAGTATCCGCTTTGAGAGTTTACCATCATAGCCTGCCCAGGGACATGCTGTCTCATCACTTCCAACTACTGGATATTATTTAGCCAATTAGAGACTTTATTTTTATTTTTTGATTATTTGCTTATTTGTTTTTTTGTATGTGACGGAGTACCGTCACTACAGTTGAGTATGCGCTCTGGCTGCCATACCAATGGGCCTGCATGGCTCTTTGGCGTTGTGGTCAAGCTGCAGAATTAGTGCCCCGGAGACCCGGGTATTGTATTGTGGCCTCTGTATTGTGATATGTATCATATCGTGACATTGCAGGCAATAGCCAGCCACACCTCTCAGTGGGTAGGCTACTACATATTAGGCAACAAATTAACATTTTGTTCTCTGATGTTTGGAAGCAGGTGAAAACTGATGGTACCGACGAAAGGGTCATGGGCTCATTGAGGTGTGTGGGTAGTGAAGACTGACCCGGTTTGATGAAACAGAACAACTACGGCAGCTCAAATTGCTCCAGTCCGGCTGGGTGGGGTTCCATGCTATCCTTGTGGGGCTACATGCCCACCAAGTTTCGTGTCTTTCAGTGTCCCGGGAATCCTTGACGGAAAACTACATATGCGGGAAAAAAAAGAAAAAACTCTGAACCTATATGACCACTGCTTCGCTGTGCGGCGGTCATAATAATATTAAAGATATAGATACATACTTATAAAGATATAAGATACATACTTATAAAGATATAGATACATACTTATAAAGATATAGATACATACTTATAAAGATATAAGATACATACTTATAAAGATATAAGATACATACTTATAAAGATATAGATACATACTTATAAAGATATAAGATACATACTTATAAAGATATAAGATACATAACAACAGATACCCTTGCTTAAAAAATACAACCTTGATGCCAAATGCCTAAAAAACTACCGCCCCATCTCCAAGCTTTCTAAAGTTCTGGAAAAAGCTGTCTGTCACAGCTGATTTCTGGCCACTCGCAACATACTAGAACCTTTTCAGTCAGGTTTCAGACCCCTTTATAGCACTGAAACAGCCCTGCTTAAAGTAACTAATTATTTGCTTCTTACGCTAGACTCAGGTGATAATGCCATTCTCATATTACTGTCTCATATGGGGTCCCTCAGGGATCCATCTTGGGTCCTATGCTCTTCAGCCTGTATGCTCCCATTGGGTGCCAGGTCAGCGTTAGTAACAATGTTGCTGTGGCTGCTGGCCGTGGCGTTCGATTGGAACCTCATAAAAATCTCTGGGGCGATTTTCAGCATTAATTTTTGAGACACAGAGCTCCGGGGCTATTCCCAAGACATCCGGGGCTATAGCCTCGAATGCCCAGGTCTAACGACTCCACTGATGGGCAGAAATGTGGTCATGGGTAAAATGCAACCAATTTGTGTTCATTGTTTTGACATATTATTTATAATTAATGTTAATTTGCCAACCCTGGTTATAACACAATGTATCAGTTTGTTGCATATGGTACTGTGTGTAGCATGGAGACCAGTCACACTGCCCATGCTGACCCCTATCCACCATCAAAAGTGCCTACAATGGGCATGTGAGCATCAGAACTGGTCCACAGAGCCAGGACGGCCAATCAGATAGTTATCATAACTCAGCACCGCTTTCAAGAAGCAGAACCAAACAGATAGTTATCATAACTCAGCACCGCTTTCAAGAAGCAGAACCAAACAGATAGTTATCATAACTCAGCACCGCTTTCAAGAAGCAGAACCAAACAGATAGTTATCATAACTCAGCACCGCTTTCAAGAAGCAGAACCAAACTCGGTGCATTACCTTGGGACCACATTGTGAGGATGCACAACAAGATTGGAGTCATTTGGCCTCTTGGGAGCGTCGTAATTAGCAAAAATGTATAGCCCTGCATGATTACATTGAAAATATTCAAGGTCCAATCATAAACAAACTTGGTGCACACAATCTCCACTACATTATTTGGATGCCGACCAGGTGGCGTTACAACTGGCACACGTCAATATCTCAAGAACCAGGTTAGTTAGGTATACTTAGACATCCTCCCATTTGCTTCATTGCTACAAGTGCTGAGAGGTTGGCTTACCAAAATGTCTGCCAATCAGACATCAGTAACCAATATTTGCCCATGTGAATGACTGATCTCCTTGAAACTTGATAGGCTCATTCATCACATGAAACAAATTTGCCACTAGGGGGCACTGTGTTTTTTGCACATACGTTTTGGCTTATATATCAGGAGTTGCAAGGCATAGAGAATATCTTCATTTCCAATTATTCCAACAATTCAGCCCCTGTCTCCTTTTTAGGCTGTTTGACCATTTCTTTTCCACCATTTTGTTTCTGTTGTGTGATTTCAAAAATAGCTTCAACTATAAAGTTCAGGTGTATTTAGTAGCATTGTATTTACTTCCTGAAGTTAAGTTGAGTGAAGTATTATATCAAATTTTAGTCAATATAAAAAATACCAAAATATCAAACCTGTGAATGTTGGGATGGCCCATTCAATTAAGTGGAACTCTGAGAAGCCATGCAAAAAATAAGTAAATATATAAATACACATAAATAGATAGATGGAGAGAGAGAGAAAAATACAAATAAAAGCTTTCACGGTTTCATCTCACTGCTGTATGTGCAGTTCCAGTTCATACAGGCCTTCTCCTGGACTTCTTCTTAATTAGCTGCTGGAGTGACACTTTTCAAGTGGCAGCCTGACAAGCTGATACCCAGGCCATGGGGAGAGAGGCAGACTGAAGTGCGCTGGCTTTCACCAAGACATACGGAGAGTCTCACTGTTTATTTGCACATGGGCCTATTTGCAACATACATCACAGCTGGAATGATTGAATTGTGTGTACAGAAAATTATTTTCAGTTACAGCAGTATACTATTTTTTGGTATATTCCATACCAGCATTGCCACAAAGAGTGAATCTGTTTTCCAGAGTATGAAAAAATGGATTAGACTCTAATGTGAATATGTCGGACAATTAATCCAAGTGATGACAAACTGAGCTACATTTCTGTTATGTATCAAAAGTAGCTTTCACCTATTTTCCGTTTGTTGGTGCTTGTGGCAATAAACAATTCAGACATAATTTGCGCAAACTCCATCTAATGTTAATGAAAAGTTGATTTCCGAGCTCCAAGGGAAACTGCTTCAGCACGTTGGCCGCACCTGCCAGATTCTTCCATGTGCTTCTCTTCTTGCTCATTCAACTCCGTGGCCATGTGAAGGCGGAGCCTCGACTGCAGTCACTTAATGGGATGTATTTCTCTCAGAGCATCTGTAATAAGTCATCTGTAGGAAGATTCTTTGTCCTCATATATCTGTCTTAATGTCTACATTTAAATTAAGAAACAGAAATGCTTGTGATCCAGTGTTACAGTAATTTCCCCACATTGTTGAGTCCTAGACCTTAAATCATTCAAAGTACTGCCTTTAAAAGTGCTAGATTTTTCAAAAGACCGGTGGACTGCAGATAGGAAGCAGGGGATCCACCAGTGAGGCGAGGAGCTAAATTATTTATGGCTTTAATCTGTTCAGTGAGGTGTGTGCGCTACCGCCCGTAATTATAAATGCAAGAAGAAATTATGGCTGAATACTTTAGAACTCATCAGATGAACAAACGTGATTGGCCGCTCATCTCCAACAATAGAGGGCACGCTGATGTCAGGATATTCAAATCACCATGGTGCCCATTCGCTTTCTCCCATTTACCATCAAATGTCAGCTGCCTGCTCTAAAACAGATATGATGGTTGGTGGTAATTGAGGAGTTGATTGCTTAGAGAGAGAGAGAGAGAGAGAGAGGTGGAGAGAGGGGGCAAAATTGGATTTAGAAATAATTATTTTTAATAGTACTAAAATAAGAGAACAAGGAAAAGTGTTTATTGGTAGGCTATCTATATACAATAGACTATTACTTAATTTGTGAAAAGTATAGGATTCATTTATTATATGTACCTTACATGAAAGTAATGTAATGAGAGGGAAAGATAAAATAGATGGAAAAAGTGAAAAGGGGCAAAACTAACTGATATTGAGTTCTATTTCTTTGAAACATTTTGAAACACTCATCTACTTAGTGATATGCCTCCAAAGACAGCCGTCAATTCGATATCATGATTGCTCTGATTTCCCCTTTGATACAATGAAGCATGAGCCCACAAACTTCCAAAGAGCTGTACAGAAACTACAATGTGCTGAAATAACTGAGTGGGGAATTAGATGATTCATATTGAAAATATGCTTAATTAATATTATTTTACGCATCATAGTATTTCAGTTGACCGATTATTTCATGTCATAGTTTTATTAAAATGAGGTGAGCTTAGAGCACTACTTCCTTTTACTAAAATAACCTTAGCCAAATGAAATAAAGAACAGATTAAACAGTTCAAATTTTTAAATCATAAGCCATATATTTAACACACCCACTTATATTTTCATCCAATATTATTACATGTTTAAAACCCTGGCTTCATTCAAGGAACACTATACTGATTGTCATCCAGTATCAAATACTTCAATAAAGAAATAATTCTTTAACAATTATACATTATTATAATGCTAAAAATTCCAGCAATTACCCATTCATTTAGGCAGTGAGTGGAAAAGCATATCTAAAAAAGCACACAGATTGGTAGAAAATGTTAATGTTTTATTTATATTGGTATAAAAGTTGCAGGTACCCCTCGTCTCAAAATTCTCCACAAGATCAGACTCTCTTTGCCACAATGCTATATTTACATTTATATCGGACACCATTTCTTTTCAAACCTTCCAAGACCTGTAAGCTCATACTGATTCTGAGCCGGAACTGGTGATTAAACATTTATTAAAGTGCTTTCCTCATCTATCATTTGCCACACAAAATATTTACAAAGCAAACATACTGTACATTTGGGTACATGTGCTAATGTGGATCAGGCCACCCGCTGGCACATCGGTGCAACATGCAGGTGTTTTACTAGAGTTGGAAATTACAATTAATTAACCAAATGGTCTTTGTTTAACAAAGTAATACAATAAAAATTGCCTTATTATACAAATAAATAGTAGTCATAGCCAGAGCTATTGCATGCAAACATCAGCAATTATGTTTCAAGCAGTAATACAGTTCATTACTGGTGAAGCACGTGAGCAGGGTGCAGACATCAGTTGATGAATTTACAATAAAAAAGAAAACTTTCTCTTCATTTTAGTCCAGTTTCCATGTCCATATGATGCTCTATGGTTTTCTATTATTTGTTATCTTAAATTTTAATAAGCACACAACTTAATGCTGAAATTAATGTCATGGGGAAATTGTAAAAATGTGACCCGTTTTTCCTGTAACAAAACCAAAACAACAACAAATAGAGCAATGACACTGAAGGATCAAGAAAACGGCAGGTAGTAAAAGACGGCCATGCTACTCTTTGTCCATTTCAACAAATTGTGAATGATTCTCTGGGGATTTGCTGTGAGTTTTACTCAGGTGGAGCTTAACGGCGTGATTGCTAGCAAATGTCCGGCTGCAAAGCTTGCATTTGAACTTAGAGTCACCATCCTCTTCTGCATTCACTGACTCCAAGGCCCTAACAGTCAGAGCCTTGGGCAGCTCAGGCTCTGTCACGACTTTAGTCTGGTGATCCATGGGCAATTTACTCATGTCTTTGATCTGAAAGCCAAGATGAGACTCCAGGTGGATTATGAAAGCTGGAGGTGTCCTGAACTGGGATGCACAGTCGTTGCAGTAAAATACCGGGTGACCTGTGTCCATGTTCTTCAGAAACTTGGTCCCACCTGTTTTGCGGAGCTGGTATTTCACATTGGCAAGCCAGTGGCTTATGGTGGTCATTGACAGTCCAGTAAATTTTGAGATGTGCATTCTCTCCTGTGGGCCCAGGTCTGATAGGAGGTACTTCCCCTCCGATGTCTGAAAGAGGCTAGAGGCAAACTGAGCTTGCAGAATAAGGAGGTGCTGAGGGTTCCAATTGGACTGTCTACCCTTGCGTTTATGCACGGAGTAAACCTCATTAGAAACATCCTCAAATCGCCTCACATCTGTCTCAAGCTTCAAAGCTGGAATTCTGGATGACATGGAAGGCTTCGGAGTGGTGGCCTTAGGGAGAATCTTCACCATGTCTGCTATGTCTGACAGTGCATGCTTTTGGGGCATGGGGGTGGATGTCTGCGCGTGAGATGAGCTTCTCTTGTTGCTTTTATACTTTGTTAAGTCTATTGGCTGATCATTGTTTGTGAACATGAAGTTATTTCCAGAGGAACCAAGGACAGATTTTTCCAGACCTCTGCTCAGTTCTGAGAATATGGACTGTGTGCGGGCAGATAGAGTGCTTTCAGCTCTAGGATTGACTGGCTTGTTAGCTTTCCCCAAGTGATTGTTCAAGACTGACTGTAGTGCACTTAGCGGGTTTATGCTAAGGACTTCTTGGGAGTCACCGAGGATCTCTGAGGCACCACTGTGGCCGTTGCTGGCGGGGGGGCTTGGGGAAGTTTTGCCTCTCTCTGAGAGTGCCGGGCTCGGCTTGTCTTTGATCACATCCCTCTCTTCAGTTCCACAGTCTGTGTCCAGCTTTGAAGAGGAGGAAGAATCATCCTGACAGTCGCTGTCGACATTCTCTTCCAGATCTAACTTCAGGCTCTCCTTTGCATCAGTGTTACCCACTTTCTCCTTCTTGATATCAGGGCCATGATGCCCCTGCAGTCCTTCAAGGCCTCCACTTCCCTGATACAATTTGCCCTTGGGGGCAATGGGTCTCAGCTTGGGGTTAAAAGTCTGTTTGAGTGGAATGGGAGGAGATGCTGCCAGGGGTGTGCTCTTGATTACCCCTGAGAGTTGATAGGCTGCATGAATGCTTGGGTAGGCACTCCAGCTTGGAGTTCCTGTTTGGGCTTTGTTGATGGCCGAGGCAACTGTGTTAGCTAAAGATTTCAAGATGTCCTCTCCTCCACCTGACGCTTGTTCCAGATCCTCCTCCCGTAAGTATGGGTATCCCAAAGAGCCGTCACTCTGCTTTCTCTCTTCTTTCAGTTCCTTCTCTTCTTTTTCTCCAGCTTTTTCCAGCGTTTTGTCCTTCTGCACACTCTTCTCCTTCTCTCCCGTGGAAGTCTTCCCTCCCTCATTCTCAGTGCCGGCAGGCTCAGCTAGCACTTGCATCTTCTCTATGGCTAGTGGGTCAAGCGCTAACTGCTTTCCCTTCTTGGAGGCGGAACTGGTCACTTTGATGAAGTGTCCCGTGACCATCATGTGGGTGGTTAGCTGCTGTAGGGTGTCATGGGAACTTCCGCACTCCATGCACTTCAGTATTTGGGACTTGCATGTCTCAAACTGCCATGTGTAGCTAGCACCATTCTGATAGCCATAGCGGTTGTTGGGAGTATTAGAAGGGAGGCCTGTGGAGGACCTTTGGGCCTCAGCGTACCCTGCTGCTCCGGTCGTTGAGTCAGGAGAGCATGGCCTAGTGACCTCAAACACACGTTTCTTTGCTGGTGGGACTAATTTAGGGGTCATTACTGGAATTGGTTCTTTCAAAGGCACTTTCTGGTAATGTTTAGTTTTTATCATGTGGACACTGAGGTCCTGTAGGGAGTCAAATGAATGGCCACAGAACATGCACTTCAACACCTTCTGGGCGTCCTCCTTTCCCTCCATATCCTGCATGTTCCTCTTGCGGCTTTTAGAGGAGGAAGTGGAAGCAACGCTTTTTTTGCTGTAGTTGTCATCCTGGTAATGGCCACTTTTGTTCATGTGGACTGTAAGCTCAACAAGCGTGTCATAGGCGGCACTGCAGTCCTTGCAGCGGAAGCGGCTGGCTCCTGTGAAGACGGTTCCACAGGCTTTACTGCTCTGCCGGTACAAGTGCACAGAGCTGAAGAGGTTGGGCTTGGCCATGCTGGGTTTAGGGGACAGGGTCTGCTGCAGGGTTTTGGACAGGGCATCCTGATGCCAGTCAAACTCAGTCTTTGTAGCGCTGCCGTTGGTGCTGTCGCAGTTGGCTTTGCCATTGTTGCCACTGTTTGCCTTCACATCCACTCCAATTCCTGTCCAGTAGGAATCAGACAGGAAGTTGGCATAGGCGGCTCTCATCTTCTCCAGGCTGTTGTGCATCTCCTCCTTCAGCTTTGACACACGACCCTCGTCTTCTTTTTGGCTCTGAGGAGAAGACACAGATGCTTTGAAGTCCGAGAGACGGTCGCTGTTGTCACTTAGGTGGGACTCCAGCTCTAGCTCTTGATTGGACAAAACACTGAGGGGAGAGTTCTGGAAACTGTAGCTGCTTTTGTTGTCCGTCTCTTTCTCCTCCAGGGCCTTAGGGCTGGTGGTCCTGTCTGAAATGTCCTCCTCAGTCGAGGGCTCCTGCTCTGCACCATCCTCCTCCATGGTGGGCTCTGGTAAGCCAGCCTCATCCTCAGGGAAGTAAACTGAAACAGAAAAAAAACAGAAATGGAACAATCAGGAAAATCAAGACAATCAGGCAAGAAAAAAAACATCATTTTTTTGTCTGTTACATCCTTGGACTGGATGTTGACCAATAGAGATTACTGCAAAAGCCAAATAACAAACACATAAATTGTAAATAAATTATTATTATCATTTTTACATTATTTTGGAAACTCCCCCTTACACTCATCTTTATTCGGTGCCTGACAAAACAATAACTAGCTCTTATCACTCGCATCATACGCCTGTGTATTGTTATCTGACACTAACATTATTGCCTCAATTACCTGCTAATTAAGCAACAGTGCTTAATTGACAGATTTGTCATCAAGTAATCTGATATATTGTAATGCTGCAATTAATGCTACTTTTCTTTGGCCTTGATATTATATATGTCATAAGAATAACCTGATAGTCACAAAATCTACAAAAATAGACTTAACACATTTGCCTTTTGTCTGATGTGTGTACATGCGTTCAAAAATGGTGATCTGGTTGAAGTAACTGAAAAAGATTAGTTTTTCGCATTTTAAAGATTTTAAAATTTGTCCTTTACATTTTCTGAGCAGTTTTGTGTCTGTTTTTATTTAAAAATACATTGGACATTAGAGTTATAGACGAGGCACTTATGCGTTTCATGTAGTTAATATTTCCTTTTGAGTTACTGGACAGGAAGTGAGGGGGGGGGGGGGCGGCAGAGTGTGAGCACCATAAGTGCAGCTCTGCAGCCCTTTAGAGTGTCCACGGCCTTTGGATTCTGAAAATAAGACTTTTTTTATCAATATTTCACAAGTGCCTCAGGAGAAGGCCTGGAGGTGAGCTTCTGCCAGCTAATGGATTGAGATCGAAACGGGCTTCAGCCTTTCAAAACAAACATGGATAACGGCAGAGCTGGGAGACACTTGCATTCACACACACCAGAGACTCCCTTACAATGCTCTGTGACCTTGATCTACCGGAGAAAGTTTTTTTTTTCCTTTTTTTTTTTAATGGCTGACCAAGTTGGCCGATTGCTCCCAAAACGCCCTCTCCAAACGTGGCATGTGAGAGTTGGAGAGGGAGTCATCTTTTATGCATGCCTTTCTGTATATATAGTTTTCACAGAGAGGTGGAGCACTACTGACTATGACTGGCTTGGAGCTGACATCTTAACTGTCCAGAGTGGAGCTCCCAGTCAGTAGCATGAAAGAGGACCAAGCAGTGTTTGTATAGACTCTCCCACTTCCTGTGTTCATTTCCATTAAACCAGTGACTGAGGTGGACTGAGCTGATCAAAAGTCAAAAATACTTTTGATTATGATTGTATGTATATATTTGATTTATTTCACTAATGTAAGAAAATGGAAAATGTTCTTTGTCTCACACACACACAAACGCACGCACGCACACACGCACGCACACACGCAAACAAACAGTATTGTCACTATTGTAGATTTTGAATGAACCCTTTCTCTGGAAGGTGTCCTTCCCAGTTCATCACTAAAAGTGTGTGTGTTGTTTGTGTGTGTGTGTGTGTGTGTGTGTGTGTGTGTGTGTGTGCTGAGTAAGGGAATGTGAGAGAGAGCATCAAGTGAGGCTTGTTATACAAGCAGCTGGTCTCAGGCCCACAAGATCATGCACAAGAGCAGGAACCTCCCCAGCTGCAGATTAGCCAACTGAACCTGTAAGTCACACCGTACGGACACGATAACACTTTATGAACAAACCGTTTACAAGGTATTTCTAAATGACCTATTTACTATCCATTACTGTAAATAACATTAGTAGATTACTTACAAGTATCTTATAATTCACTTAAAATATATATTAACTATGTTTAACAAACTGTTTAGACGTTATTACTAAAAGGTTAGTTATATATTTATCAGCTTGTGTAAGAAAGTGAGATGGTTAACACATTTATGAAACCTTACCATAAAAACCTATACCGTATCGTTAACATACATAGAAATGCTGAACTTCAGCATCAGGATCATTTTATAAGTGAACCAAACATGACAGAGTCTGTGCTGTCTCAAGCCAGTGGATGTTGCTCTCGGTCTAACTAGACTTCCAAAATAAGAGGCTGGCAGACCGACTCTGAGATTTAGCATGTCATAAACTCCTGTAAACCAACCAATCTGTGTCACTGCAAATTTATCTCCTCAGACAGGAATATGCAGAGGTCAGAAAACCTGGGGTGTCCATCATAAATCAGCCACTTGAAGTGTTTATAAGATTAATCCTTTGGAACAGAGTCCTGGCATAGCATGGGCCTGCTTTCTGAGACAGGCCCACTCTTGAGCCAAAGCCCTCGCTGTGTGTGGAGAGGAGGGAGCTGAGGCCCAGAGGTGGACAAACTCCTGAGAATGGGCTAGATAGGGACATGAGAAATACTGGTTAAACTCCTGAGAATGGGCTAGATAGGGACATGAGAAATACTGGTTAAACTCCTGACAATGGGCTAGATAGGGACATGAGAAATACTTTAAGTGGGACAATCACAATATTCTCACATCATTGAAGCTGTCCAATGAATAGTGGCTTCGTATGGCAAGGCATCTACACACAGTGCTTAATGTCAGAGACTTAGTTTAGCTTCTGTAGAATCTGCAGATATAATCCATCCAATTGACATATACTGTAAGTATGTATGTATCTATCTATCTATGTGCACTCTATCAATAGGCAATCTTGAGAGTATTCTGTTGTTTTAGTTAAATGTTGTGGTTCATATACTTTAATAGTGTGTATGAGGATGTTACATATAATGTAATATCATTGGGTGCCTACATTTCCCATGATATTCATACTCTGTGAGACAAGTGTAACTGACCTCCTAACCTTTTAGTGGGTGTGTTAACATATTTGAGGGAAATCAGTACAAACATCAACATTTGTCCCTGAGAATGCCAACATTTCCCCACATTGATCGTACCAGCCGAAGTGGGCAGCCGGGACTTGGCCAGGAGACAGCTGTGATATCTCCAGCCTTTTGTGAGTCTCCATGTGGTAACACTATCTTCAGAGGACCCAGGGCAAATCAGAGGAGCCGCTGACATCTCCATGTGTCTGTGTCTCTCTGTCATGCGTGCCGCGCCTTGCCAGGCCCAGCCCTGTGTCTCAGGCTACAGTTTTTGCAGAGCACAAATCAATAGCTCTTTTTACTTCCCATTGATTGCCCAGCGGTGGGAGCGACCTAAGCAGCGCTGTTATGACATTTCTAGATTTCCCCCTGTCCTTGGAACAATCAATTACAAGCACATGGCAATCAAAACCTCTTTGCAAAATGAACCTGCTTCATGACATTTTCATCTGGTGGATTTATGCCATGCTTTAAAAAAGTGGGAGAGTGAGAGAGCAAGGCCCACTGTGTCCTGCATGAAAAAACCTGCACACACACACACACACACACACACACACACACACACACACACCAGGTCAGGCATAGAAACCAAGTAAAGTGCTGTGTTTTACCACTGAGAGAAAGGCTTTGGTAAATTTCATTTGTGTTACTTCCATTTGCAATAAAAAAGTTGTATTGCAGCACATTTGCCTGTGCACCCAGTTACATGCCAACCTTCCCCACATATGTACCTAGTAAGCTAGGCGTACAAGCTAGGCGCACAAGCTTGGAGCGCAAGCTAGGCGTACAAGCTAGGCGTGCCAGCTAGTCTGGCACTGCCTTTTGCCCAAAGTGAAGCTCCTGGGCACTGTGATGAAGTTTACCGGAGTGTATTTGGCTTCCATTGTGATTGAGGACAGTGGTCATCTTCTGTGACACTGTACATATCTATCAATGTTGAAAATCCACTGGCAATGTGACATGCCATGCAACCACTGAATTTAAAAAAGGACTATGCAATTCCAAACTTCAACAATTTCACCCCTGAGCTGTTTGAGTAGAAGGCTTATAGTTAGGATCAGAGCATGCATGCATCTCCCTCATCAAACGCCATATTAGGATTTTAGATATCAGACACTGGGCTAGCAAGGATTAGTATTTTAATGCTAACACACTGTAGGGTTTTGAGCTGTACGAGTAGAAGGCTTATAGTTATGATCAGAACTGCGCTAGTCTGTAGGGTTTTGAGCACTAGTCTGTAGGGTTTTGGGTACTAGTCTGTAGGGTTTTGAGCACTAGTCTGTAGGGTTTTGAGCTGTATGAGTAGAAGGGTTATAGTGTAGTTAGGATCAGAACTGCACTAGTCTGTAAGGTTTTGGGGGTCTCTGGGTTACACCATTAGAAGTGGGTCATTAAGGAGATCAATGAGAGTGTAAAGGCCTGTGTGGGCCCATCCTTAATAGACTCAATGAAACACACTGCCAATGTGGAGCCTGGGGCAGAGAGTGCTTATTCACACTCCTTCCCTCTCTTTCTGCCTCATATGAAGATGTCCTGCGCCCACACATATAACAGCACACCTAATTAAGGTGAGATGGTTTTCAGACAGATATAATGTTTACATCAGCAAAGGATAAAATTGCAGTCCCATCCCTATTTTTCCATGGAGGAGTCAAGAGTCCAGAGTAAGTCAATTTGAAATGTTGAAAAGTATACTTTTCAGAAACAACATCTCCTGTATTGCACACGATCGTCCACATGAGCAACATGATTTCAGCCGCTGCAGCTGGATGGATTTAGCGTTGCCTCAAGAACCAAATGATAGAGAGCGAAGTGAGACAGAGTGGAAGCAGGACGGAGGGGAGAGAAAGGCGGAAAAGAAATCTTCCCAAAACTGAGTTGTGTGATGGGGTCAGATCTGGACACCATGCCACTGAAAGATGATGGTTCATTTTTGTATGCATGACGGGCATGTTCCTTAAAGCCGAATTACCTACTTCACTAAACAGGAGTCACTCATGCAGATAAACGCGGCGCTTTCATACACCCACACATGAAATATTTAATGGCCTAATATAATCAAACAGAGACCCACAATTCAGAAGGGACATGGCAGCAAAGTTACACACATGGACATTTTGCCATAATAGGAGGCTGTACACAGAAATAAAACCGTCTACCTAGGCATTAGTCAAAGTGACATATTTTCACTGACATTTATGAGAATATCTGTCCTTATATGCCCATCGTCAAACGTGCACACGCTGCATTTCTTGATTGCACACAGGATTTCTTTATGGCACAAAAGAAGTTAGATGGCAGTGTTGATCACTTTTGAGTGTTTTCTCAAATGTAAATGTTGATGGCAACTTGGAGGTTTAGGCATTCTGCTAGACGACTAATTTTGTTCTGCGCTGCTAAGCAAACTTTTAAAGGATGAATTCTGAAGAGGGAGACCAGGTTAATGATGCCATCATTGTCAATTCATATCACATGTACATACATTGTAGGAAAATTCAATAAATTCAAGGAAACAATATGATGAACAATATGGTTTGCAAATAAAGGTTATGTCACAAATAAAGGTTGTCATTCTTGTGATTTTTCCTCTCCCTGCAAGTGTGTGTGTGTGTGTGTGTGTGCGTGTGTGGCTGTGTGTGTGTGTGTGTGTGCGTGATGTCATTTGGCAGGGGTACTGCTCTTGTGTGTGTGTGTGTGTGCGGCCGTGCGTGCGTGTGAGTGTGTGTGCATGTGTGTGTGTGTGTTTTATGTCATTTGGCAGGGGTCAGTGTTTCCCATACATTGACTTATTTGTGGCGGCCCACCACAATATCAACATTGACCACCACATAATGATTTTCCAGGTTGTACTACATTGTGCTTAAAGCTGGTTAGAATCATAACCATGCTACGCTAATTTGTTAAAAACTGTTGCATTCAAGTTAATTCTGCAAACCAACCACCACAAATAGAATTCAATTCAGTGGGAAACACTGTGGGTACTGCTCTTGTGTGTGTGTGTGTGTGTGTGTGTGTGTGTGTGTGTGTGTGTGTGTGTGTGTGTGTGTGTGATGTCATTTGGCAGGGGTACTGCTCTTTCGCAGCTGCTGGAAGGTTGTGCTCCTGGACACCTCACTCCCCCAACTGTGTGATCAGAGCTGAGAGGCAGCAGAGGCTCAGTCAGGCTGCTTCACTGCAGCCTCATCTCTCTCTCTCTCTCTCTTTCTCTCTTGCTCCCTCTCTCTCTCGCTCTCTTGCTTTCTCTCTCTCTCTCCCTCTCTCTTTCTCTCTCTCTCTCTTTCTCTCTTGCTCCCTCTCTCTCTCTCTCTCTCTCTTGCTCCCTCTCTCTCTCGCTCTCTTGCTTTCTCTCTCTCTCTCGCTCTCTCTCTCTCTCTTGCTCCCTCTCTCTCTCTCTCTCTCTCTCTCACAGTCTCAGGCTGGTGATGTTAACTAACAGACATCATTGTCAAACTCTTTTTCTTAAGTCAGACTAGATTACTGAATCATTTAGTCCATCATTTACTAACAAATTAATAATGACATAAAATGTTTTACAATATTTCATAAAAACATGTAAAGATGAGGTAACACTGTAATAATCACAAGGCAATACATATATCTAAAATACTTATTTTATATTACAACTTTAAGTAAAACAGATTCCATTGAAGTAGGCCTAAGGAGAAGTCTGGCGATTTTTCATATAGATCTATGTGATCTAGAAAGATATAATGTTCACATAGAACTATGTGAAAATTCGCTGTATTTCAAATTTAAGTCATGTTATTGAACAATATTAATTTTTCTTTTAGTAGTAGTTTATTTTTGGACATAGATTATGTTTAACTCCAGCCATTTTCAAGCTGCATATGCAGTGTGGGCTGCTGTTACTATTCTTACTATTTGTGAGGTTAAAGGTAAAGATTACCAAACGCAACTGTTAGATCTGATGCTAGTCTGTACAGTTACTGATGGCAGAAGGGAATGGAAGCAGGCAAAGGTACAGCAGACAGCAGAGGAGACAGACCTATTACCTAGTTTCAGCTAATCCTGTTTGATATGGATTTTGTTTTGCTTTGTTTTGGTTTAAATACATGCTGTCATGACATGCCTATACTGATTCTACAGCACAAAACACTACTGTTTGGTCGACAGATGCAATCCAAACCAGAGGAAGAAATAGTTCAAAACGGACCTGAAATTGCTTTGCTCTCTTTGAGATTATTACATTTGACTGAATATTGGAACCAGTTTAGCAGTACGTTCAGTGAACAAAATAGTGGGTATCTTTAATTATGTGACTACAGGGTCAGGCAACAGTAAAGGCCGAATAAAAAAAAAAGTCCTTAACATATTTATGAGTAAATATGTTTCATTACATGATGCAACCATTTGCAAGGCAAAAGCTACAATCTTCAGTGGCCCTCTTGGATTCAGACATGAGTGCTGTTAAGGGCCATGTGCCTCACAGCCAGCTCAATGCTACATTGAGCATAAGATGCATCTTAGGATGTATCAAGATATTTCCCTGTGTACCAAAAAGCAGTTCAATCATCTCTACGATCTCTGTTTGATTGGTTTTCCCTGAGTGTCCTTAGCAGTTTAATCATCTCTACGAGCTCAGTTTGATTGGTTGGCCTGGACCTTAACACAATTTTCAGATGCATTGTCTCCCATGTAAGACCAAAGATATGTGTTGCATTACACTGTGGTGCTTCCTCAAATAAAAACATAATACTGTATATGATCTCATTTTCACATGAATATGATCTCAAACTAGCCATTCATTTTCAATTCCTTGTAAATACAAATCCACAAAGAACATGTATCCTACTGTTATCCTTGTTTGGCATTTTCTTTCTTTTTTCACTTCAATTGTTCATTTTCATTTTCACTTTTCTTGTAACATTTCTTGTTGCTGTTTTTTCCTATACTGATCACCTGCACTCCTGACTTATACTTATTCATCTCATGCATGCTCAAACCTACATGAATGACAATAATCAAATCCAAAGAGGTGGTTTGGGAAACACTCTTTCAGTCTTGGCAGGATACTCTGAGACATGGTAACTGAAAAGCACCCCAGGTAAGTTGGGATCCTCAGCTTAACCCTTGCACTTCTCTCTTACTGTACAAGACTAATACGATGGGGAGGAGAAGTGCAAGTTTATGCTGATTCTAGACTTTCTTTCATTTTGTACTCTCTCTTCTCTCAAGCAGCCTTTGCCTCCCTCTGTATCTCCTCTTTCCAAAATGAAGACAATAAAAATATATCTCTCTTCGAAATCTCTTCTGACCATGCAATTCCAACTGAAATAACCTGCAATTACAGCATCCTTATTTTGTTTTCTTAATAAAAAAACCCACTTATTTTCCACATCTGCAACAGATATAAATGTTGACCTCTTTAGTGGAAAAAAACGTCATAAATGTTGTTTGTCATAAATACTTAACCCACACATTTCTGATAAGAGCTGTGGGCCTTTGCCTGTCTGGACCTCCTAGACACCTCCTCAGGGACACCTCTGCTGTGGGGAGCGTGTTTGACCGGTGCCCCGTCCCAAAGGGACTGACATGATCCAGTCTGATGCGGCGCCTCTGTGCAGGAGCAGAGCCCATCCTCTGTCCACCCCCAGTCCAGCACATCACAGGCTTGACCATACCGACACAGCTGAGGACAGAGCAGCCCACTGTGATTGAATATGTGTCTGTGTGTGGATGGGAGGTCAGAGGCCTAACGGACTGAAACTCACACAAGGCTACTATTTTTCTTCCACATACCTGTCTTCTCATACCTCTATTAAAACAGAGACACTTGACAATACACACGCTGATGGCCAATATGTGAGAGCATGTAGCTGACTAATGCAAGCTTGTGTGTGTGTGTGTGTGGGTGTGTGTATCAAAACATCCTGCATCCTTTCCCCCTGGCCTCTATATAGATCTTTCATTAGGTCCTGGAGCTCTTCCAAGATGGCACTTCTCCTATCCCAGCAGTTTTGAGCTGCTTTCAGCAAAGGAGGCATATTTTTACATTCCAAGTTCATTAATAGTAGATTGCCACTTTTTCCCTTCATTAAATACAATGAGGCTCCACTGTAAATTTGGGAGCGAGAAGCGCCTCTGTCAGCTGCTTGTGCTTCTGAGGCCTCGAGACACCGCTCATATCCACCCTCCGCTGAAGATGGGAAGCAGCCAGAGGGCTGGAGAGAGAGAGAGAGAGAGAGAGAGAGAGAGAGAGAGAGAGAGAGAGAGAGAGAAGAAGAAGAAAGGAGGAGGTAGGAGGTTTTAAAGATGTCTTGGAAAATCTTGGCCACCAAAGTACTCCCCACTTTTGTGTGCATTCATTTCAATGGCAAATTTGTCAAGAACTGTTATCTGACACACACGCACATGCACACACACACACACACACACACACACACACACACACACACAAATACAAATACACACACACACACACACAGACATATCAACACACTGTTGTCAGGCATCCTTGGCAAAATGATTAGGGCCCGCTGTTTTTTCCCCCGGTATGGCGCAAACTCCTGGATCAGCCCGGCGAGCGTTGTCACTCCTCTGACAGCCTCCTCCAAAAACAATGCGAGCCCAGATCCTGAGATGCGCTGGCAACCCCCTATCCCTGAAAAGTCTCTGCAACCCCCCCCCCCCCCACT
>NW_027468881.1:37703863-37706363 GCF_046254945.1 Alosa pseudoharengus | reverse complement strand
CTCGCTGAGAAAGATCTCGGGGAAATGGAGGCATATATTCTCACAGAGCTCTCCGTTTGTACATGGACTGTCCACTTGCACAAATAAAGGCCTTTGTGCAGTTTCGCTGTCTTTGTCGCCGCTCCTCGCTGTGAGTCTAATGCACACACACGAGGTGCAACAGTGATTACTGTCATGGAGATCTAAAGCCTGCACTTAAAACCCTCCATTGACACGGCCCTGTGGGACGGACCGCCGCACTAACAAAGGAATTATTCTGAAGTTTTGGGTGGGGTTCCTACACCATCAATCACAAGCACCCGGAGCACGTAAGCCAGATGATTGCATTTGGCGTGGAGCAGCGTTCATCCATCAACATCAGCTCTTCACTCCCCACCATCCTGCTTCCACTGCCCTGGCCAATCACAGATGAGGCCTCCCACTCGTGCTGTAGCACTCACACAAAGCCACAGATAAATTACACACTCAGGAAAAAACAAGGAGGGACACAAGTGACCCTTCTACCTTCTCGTCCTAAAATGGGAAGATGCAGGAGTCCACCTGCTCTCATTTGGCCCACAGGGACCAGCAGGGACAGCCGATTGGCTGGACAGGAACATCAGCAAGAGCAGTGGCTTGGCCAGACTCTTCTACCTCTAGAGTTTTATTCAAGGAAAGACACCGGCCTGCTGGAAAGTCCTCTCAGTCCGGTTCTACTGACCCTTCCTCCTACTGTATGTGAAGTATAGAGCTGCGCTATTTCTCCATGTCCAGCCGGCGGAGGCAGGTAGGTGTCTCCAGATTCTGTAAGCAGGATTATCCCTTGACCCCCACACAGGGTCACAGCCTCACTCCCCCTCAGACCTCAGACCAGCGGCTAGCCATGTTTACATGAAAACCTCCCCCTCAGACCTCAGACCAGCGGCTAGCCATGTTTACATGAAAACCTCCCCCTCAGACCTCAGACCAGCGGCTAGCCATGTTTACATGAAAACCTCCCCCTCAGACCTCAGACCAGCGGCTAGCCATGTTTACATGAAAACCTCCACTGGCCTGATCTGACGCCACACTGCTGTCCAAACAGATGCACACACACTCTCACATACAATACATACAAGCACAAATGTACACACACACACACACACACACACACACACACACAGACACACACACACACACACACACACACACACACACCCTCTCTCTCTCACACACACACACACACACACACACACACACACACACACACACACACACACACACAGACACACAGACACACACACTACAAGCTGACAGATAGCACTACATACCGGTTTTAGCACCGACTCCCCCTGAGGGGATGTGATTGATGACACTCACTGCTACGTACACCACCACCACCACCACCACCACCACCACCACCACCGACCCCTCAAAAAGGAAGAGAAAACAAAACCCTCATCTTCAAAGCAATTATCAGTTAAAATAAAATTCACATTTTCATTCCTTCTTTCAACAAAAATAACTGCCTTAAAAGACCTCACTTTGACTAAGAAAAATGTTTGTTAAGGACATGGCATTTGATCGAAAACAAAAACGAGCTTTAAAGGTGAATGACTGGAAGTAAATAGGTGGTGGCATGAATCCATTATGGGTGGAACAAAGGAATATTGCGCTGGCTTCCTATGCGTGCGTGTGTGAGGGGAATGAGGAGCTCACAGAGCATTTAGAGAGTTAATACACTTTAGCACTACACTGATACAGCCACTGTTGATCCTTCTCGCTGTGCTGTGCTGTGCTGTGATGTGCCTCGCGGAAATCAAAATGCCGTGCAGAGCATCGGATGAAACTGTGCCACCATAAAGGTGTTTAGGAGCACTCAGCGTGGCCATCTGGAAGACAATTACGCAGGAACAAACACACGGCGTCAGCAAATAAAGCCCGGGTCATCAATCAAAGACAATGGTCCGAGTGTAGGTGACTGCTCCCGCTGCGGCTGCCTCTGGGCGGCTGCCTCCAGCCACGACTCCCCTCCGCGCCTCCTCTACCACGACGCCTCCTCACCCAGCGCTCTCTCTGTGGCGTTGGTAAAATCCTTTCTTCCACTTGTTTATTCGGTCACATGTACTGGTATCACACAGAAATGTGTGCTGCGACAACAAACACTGTGCCGAATTGGATGGAATTAACGTCATAGATCACGTCATCTGAATACAATGCAATGATAAAATTTAATTTTAAAATCCATCCATGGTCCATTCATATTTCATGATAAAAGGTATTGAAGTATAGACATTTTTTTTCAGAGATCTTTTTAAGTGGTCTAATTAATTAACATTTCAACCACGCTCTGAATTGCAATCATGCTTCCTATGGGAGTAGTCAAGGGCTTCTAATTGCAATTAAAACATTAGCATGAGTTGGTTAAACAACACCAATCCTTATTTGGGCCTGAAAAACAGACACAGAGGGCTTCTGGTTGATTGTGCTCGTTGACATTGTGGAAGAGGGCTGAAGCCTTGTCACTGCAACGCATCTATTT
>NW_027468881.1:37686363-37698863 GCF_046254945.1 Alosa pseudoharengus | reverse complement strand
GCTTATCATAGGGCTAGCCTGACTGTGGTGCAGTCCCATTACCACCCAATGGAAATCAATGAAATAAGCAGCCGTAACTCAACCCTGCCTGCCTACAGTAATCTCTCTCAGTAGAATGCTGTTGCCCAACACTCCTCTTTGCGTGCCTTACATATGTGCAGCCGGAGCTACATTTATGTTCCTCTAATGCAGCTGTTTTCTACAAGACACTTAAAGAGCAAAGCCAGTGCTTAAAAAGCTAGCTCTAACGGTTATGTCCTTATGGCAGCAGCCAGGGACACCTTGATTATTTCACAAGCCTGCTCCTGGCACTGACACTCTTGCTCAGTGTGCTCTCTGCTGTTCTGCTAGCATGCGGCTCCTGCACTAATCTGCTCTGCTGCCTGTTCCATCCCATAATAAACCACAGCCTGCTTCATTAGCCCGCGGCCCTGGCCAGTGTGATTGATTGCTGCCAGTCAGTGCACTCCATCCGCTACCTAGCGCTTTCCCCAGGCCAGACGAATAAGGGGCCTTTTTCAGCAGGCGTCCGTGAGACGACTAAAGGGGGGCATTCAGGCGCAGCCAGGGAGGGAGTGGCAGCAGGGTTTTGTGGCATCAGCAGCCGGATGGTGATAAAACAGAGTTGCTTTTGTTCAGGGCTCCATAACATACTCGATAGGCCCTGTGGGCTGTACACTGTCGGGCCAATTGAGACTGATCTTGTAAATCTCTCGGTGGGGTTAAGAGAGAGAGAGAGGGGTGTTCTCACATGGGTGGCAGAACATGGGGACAAAGTGAGTGGCTCTGACGTTAGCAAGTGGCAAATGGTTGCTTTGTCCTGGTCTTTCTCTCGGATGCATCTGTAGCTGAACGGCCTCTAAGGCTCTGTGTTGTCACTGCAGTGTAGGCAAGGTAATAGACAAGCTAAATTCAAGTGTTTGAAAATAGAATGACTTACAGGGACTAACACTGTGTGCAAAACTATTTAAACTGTATAATAGTAATACACAAATGCACGAAAAGACTTACTACACAGCATAAGTGTAATAATAACTAACTGCAACTCACATATGACAATAAACCCAATAAAAAGAGCCCACTGATTTCTTTTTACTAATTAAATTCTGTAACAATTAGCCATTTCCAAGTTTTCTGAGTTAAACAAACACACACACACACACACACACACACACACACCTAACACACACACACACACACACACACACACACACACACACACACACAGGGAGTTTGCATTGCTGGCACTTAGTCGCTTTACTGCCACAGTCACATGCGTAGCAGTCCCACAGGCATTTCCCACAGCCATATCTGTACCTCAGAGGCTCTATCTGATGCAGTGCTCCGCCAGCTCGGCCTGATGGTGCCGCAGAGAGGCTCAGCAGGGCAGAGAGCTGAATGGATCTCGCCGCACCGCGCCGGCCCTAATAAAGTCAGTAATATCGCTATCTCACCCTCCTCTCCCAAGGATTGCTATAAACCTATTTGGAAAATTGCAGTCATATATTTGCAGGAGACAGTTAGCTCATCCAGGTGACAGTGCAGAGTTTGGGAGGGGAGAATTATGCCCCTGTCATTCACAGGCGTTTATCAGAGCACCTCCATTCCTCACAGGCCCCAAATTTCACCGAGAGTCTGACAGCCAAACTGCTGGCACAGGGACGGGGAGGCTAGAGAGCAGGACGCGTGCACTCTACACTCCCATGTGCTCTCACTGCTCCCGTCTCCCCATAGAACCCTGCATGCTAACAACAACACTGGAACCGCTCGGATGGCACAGACTGCACTGCACACACACAGACAAATGGTGCTATATGTGCATACACACACACACACACACACACACACACACACACACACACACACACACACACACACACACACACACACACACACACTCACATACATTTATGTGCTTTTACCCATGCTTAGGAGGTGTGTCTAAATGATTTAGAAATGGATCACTCCATCGAACATCAAACATTGCAGACACACACACACATTAGCAAATGCTATAGTTTTCACACATAAACACACAAAGAGGCAAGACAACACACACACACACACACACACATCAAATATGCTTGGAAGCAGTTACCAAAAATGCATACTGAAAACACAGAGGGGATGCTCACAGTAACACACACCTAAAGACACAGTGGTCAGAATCACTTGGCTCTCGCAGCTATACTGCAAAGTGTCACTCCGTTTCACTTGTATGGTGCAAGTCAGCCAGGTCTATTTCAGACCTCCTCAGACAAGAACCCAAAAGGCTTCTTCATAACTCAGCTCATGAATAATGATCAGTGTGGGCCGTTAGCAAAGCCACAGACCCTGTCAGCCTCACATGGCCGTAGGGCCCAGCACACTCCTCCCAGTCATGAACTCTGCCTGGGGTGGCTATGAATGAGTGTGTTGTGTGTGTTTGTCTGTATGTGTACACTGTGTGTGTGTGTGTGTATGTGTGTGTGTTGTGTGTGTTTGTCTGTATGTGTATAATGTGTGTGTGTGTGTGTATGTGTGTGTGTGTGTGTGTTGTGTGTGTTTGTCTGTATGTGTATACTGTGTGTGTGTGTGTGTATGTGTGTGTGTGTGTTGTGTGTGTTTGTCTGTATGTGTATACTGTGTGTGTGTGTGTGTATGTGTGTGTGTGTGTTGTGTGTGTTTGTCTGTATGTGTATGTGTGTGTGTGTATGTGTGTGTGTGTTTGTGTATGTGTGTGTGTGTGTGTGTGTGTGTGTGTGTTTGTCTGTCTGTATGTATGTATGTGTGTGTGTGTGTGTTGTGTATGTTTGTGTGTATGTTTACGTGTTCACATTTATTTCCCTGTAACAGTCTCATTGATGACCACCCAGAGCACAGAGCCCCATTTAAAACAGGGCCAATCCTCAGCCCATAGTCATGCGCCTCGTCTGGCTCTGCCACTCATCTCCCCTCCTGGGAGAGAACAAAGAGAGACACCCAGCAGCTTAATCACAGGTTTGACGCACTCCACACACTCAGTGCTATGATATCATCCAGCACTCACACAATGCCACTGCAGAGATGGGCGCCAACGGAGGCATGACCAGCCCACAGTGTGGCAGCGAGAGACGAAGCCTGTGCCCACATCACACGGACGCTACAGGAACTGGGCCCACATCACACGGACGCTACAGGACGCTACAGGAACTGGGCCCACATCACACGGACGCTACAGGACGCTACAGGAACTGGGCCCACATCACACAGACGCTTCAGGACGCTACAGGAACTGTGTCCACATCGCACGGACGCTACAGGAACTGTGTCCACATCACACGGACGCTACAGGAACTGGGCCCACATCACACGGATGCTACAGGAACTGGGCCCACATCACACGGACGCTACAGGACGCTACAGGAACTGTGTCCACATCACACGGACGCTACAGGAACTGGGCCCACATCACACGGACGCTACAGGAACTGTGCCCACATCACACGGACGCTAAAGGAACTGGGCCCACATCACACGGACGCTACAGGAACTGGGCCCACATCACACGGACGCTACAGGAACTGTGTCCACATCACACGGACGCTACAGGAACTGTGTTCATAGAGAATGACAGCTTGTACTGGACGCACTTCATACAACTCCGATCTGAGTAACAAAATACTATGAGTAGCAAATACTAAACTAAGAAATAAAAAGCTAGGGCTTGATAGAGCAGCGTTTTCAGTGACACACACTGGGCACGATGTGGGTTAATTTGGGATTTGTACCACAAACGAATTTCAAATGGCACGATTAATTCCAAACCTAACCAGGTGTAACTACGTCATTTCCACAGACCACACTGGGGGAAAAAATAACATTTTGTGATACAAATCCTTCCTGTTCATGTTTCTAGAGTCCCATAGGAGCGCACAGTTAGCATACATTAGGCCCAAGCTGCCCATGCTGTTTCCATTAGAGCTGGCGGAGCCCGCAGTTGGGGTGACCTATGAGAGCTCTCAGTCTAATCCCATAATACTGAGGTGAGTTGTCATGCCATCAAGCAAACAGGAAGTGAGAGAGGTGGAGAGGAAAGCCAGACATCTGTAGACATCTCGGCCAATCAGGGCAGGAAATGAGCATAGATGCCCAGGGCCATGACTGATGAGGGAAGTCTCGAAAGAAAGAAGTTAACACTGTGTGCATGTGTGTATGGTCTTCTGTGTATGTACTGTATGTCCGTGAGGTGTGTGTGTGTGTGTGTGTGTGTGTGTGTGTGTGTGTGTGTGTGTGTGTGTGTGTGCAAGCAAGGCCCTGTGTCTGAGCACATAAATCAAATACATCATCCAATGACTGATACATGACCTGTGCACAAGATACAGAGCTAGTCAAACACCCACTGTTAATTTAATACCAAGGCAAAATTCAACAGCCAGTAATACATCTGTAATGATAATAATTACCATATGTAGGCCTATCCATTCCTAGCACCAATAACCATATGTAGGCCTATCCATTCCTAGCACCAATAACCATATGTAGGCCTATCCATTCCTAGCACCAATAACCATATGTAGGCCTATCCATTCCTAGCACCAATAACCAAACACCAAAAGCCACTCTTTATGTAGCACAAAACTAACTTCAACAGAATACCTGAAAGCAGTTAATATAGTATTAAAGTGTAAAACATGTGTAGGATATGTAATCACAGTACACAATTGCACTTACACAATTAAACACAATTGCATTTACTTGGCTGCCTATCTTATCACTGCAGTCATTAAGGATATTTTTAGACCTCATCACTAGACTGGTTATCACACAGTGCATTCACATCAACTTTTGCCATTACACTTCCACACACACACACACAAACATACACACAGAGAAAGAGTGAGAGAGAGAGGGCGAGAGAGAGAGAAAGAGAAAGAGACACAATGGCAACATGAGAAAAATAACATCCCCTGATTCACAATAACTGAGGACAGATACTTATTTTCAAGGTAGAATCTCAGTGCAGTTGGCTGATTAATGAAAAATGATCAAGCCTACCCAATGAGTTAACTCTCATAAGATGCAACAAAAGATGGGGACTGAGTACAGGTCCAATGGAAGAGTACCCTGGTGAAGCTACCATGGCTGGTGCTCCTCAGACCAGCTGCCCCCTACTGCAGTTTTCTCAGCTTCATCTATGTGTGTGTGTGTGTGTGTGTGTGTAGGTGCAGCACAGTTAAGGGGGGCATTTACAAAACCAGACAGAAATCAACTTCGACCTTTAGAAAAGACAAACGAGTGAAGATTCCAAAAGGAAGAGCGTTTAAAAATCCCAACAGCTCATTTTCAGTAAACCTCCTGTCCGCCCACACCAGGCTTGATTACCACAAACACTCTCTCATCTCAATCACACAGCAGTGCAGGCCATGTGTCAATCAACAGGCTCCTTTTGTCCAATCAGCCACTGGATCATTCGCTCTTTCTCTCCTGAGCCAGCCATGACAGAACTACACCCATATGGAAAGGCTAGAGCTTTCTTTATGATGAGTCAAGCCTCTGCTCACTGATGGCGGTTGGCATGGAGCTCTCCCGGGCCACAGACACACCCAAGCACACACGGGCCCAACAGCCAGGCATGCATCTTCCTGCACAAAGCCTACCCTGTGTGCCATCAATCATATGAATGCGGAATGGAGACGTAAAGCCGTCCTCTTAGGAAATCCCCCCCCTTCATGCTAACCCACGGGAGGGGGAGGGGGAAGAGTGTGTGTGAGACAGTTAGAGCAATATGCCTGCTACAATGTTGCCCAAGAAATAGATAGAGAGAGGTGTGTGTGTGTGTGTGTGTGTGTGCATGTATGTGTTTGTTTGTGTGTGTGTGTGTGTGTGTGTGTGTGTGTGTGTGTGTGTGTGTGTGTGTGTGTGTGTGTGTGTGTGAGAGAGAGAGAGGGAGGGAGAGAGATATGATCTCTCTTATGATCTCATTATAAGACAACGAGAGAATTGCTGAACAACAGTGTTTGATTATTTCATTTCATATTAGACAAAGACAACATACTACAAATATACAACCTTTCCTGTTCATCTTCACTGTGTAATTCTAAACACCAAGAAGGTGAGTAAAACTTTTCCCAAAGTTCCAGGCACAACAGTGTTTTACGAGCATACAGCAATTAATGGCAGACATGGAGAAATGACATTTCCCTGATCTTTAGCGCAGTGAGTTCATCTTCTTAGCGTCGTTCAGTGCAGTGTAATTTCACTGCTTTGCCCACATTTATTTTCCTGAGCGAACTTAGTGAATATTACTCATGTGCTCATTATAAGCTCCATCAATTCTCCAAAAGTCCAATTGGCTTTTTATTTCCAGAGCTGGATGGTTTATAATGCGCATTTTCTCAGAATGAAACATCAAGTGTTGACTGCAGCGGGGCAAACAGACAGGACCCAAGATGAATGCCCAAATAAGATCTAATGTGCCCTGAAAGAAAGTCTGAAATGTTAACATTCGTCACATTACATTTCCCCAGTGAGACAGATGCACGGCTAACACCGAGTGTGTGAGACAGATCCACGGCTATCACCGAGTGTGTGTGGGCTTTCCAGAAAGTCCACAATTAGCCGATGGAAAAGTTGAGGAGGAAGAGGAAGAGGAAGAAACAGAGGCTGGGATCTGGAAGCATAAATAATTGACTTGTGATTCTTACTTTCTTTGATTCTTCATTTGAGCATGCTGGTATAATCAGCCCATTAAAATTCAGATATGAATGAGAGGGTGATTAGCTGATATCTGCTTCAAGTGCTGGAGATCAACGCTCATTTAATTACTGTCAATTAGAAAACTGTACAGCGTGTGAGATTCTCAAGGACTTTGATGACCATCTCCTGCATTTTAAGAGGCACCATAAAAAGTATGTAAATATACTGAACGCATTTACATTTATAATAAATATTTATTCTGTGTGATGTTTACATATATGATGTTTACTTTGGGAGAAACTTACTTATTATTGGCCACTGCACTTTTAGGAGCTGCATTTGACAGGCAAAATACTGTCTTATACAACATGTGTATATGACCACTTATCTGTGGATCAGGGCAGACTCTTCTCCTCCCACAACACATGATGGACCACAGCTGTGTGTGTGTGTGTGTGCGTGCGTGCGTGCTTGCGTGTGTGTGTCAGTGACTGTGTCCTGTGTCTTTGTTACCAAAGCATACTTAAGTAGCAATCCTCTTCTTATGGTATCTGACAACCAGAAGTAGAACAATGTTCATTTACTGAGTTAAACATGAAATGTGTATTTTTTGAGTTAAAACATTATACTCTTGGCTTCTATTGGCATCTATTTCACACACCGTGTATCCATTAGTCAAAATATTTCACCTCAATTTAAGCATGATGCTATTATGAAAATAACAAAATAAAATTAACTGAAAACTCCACATAATTTCAATGGCAGCAGATGGCACTTGGTTATATGACCTAGTATATCAGGATTTATGGTTGCATAAGAATCCTGATGATGCCACACCTGAATCCACTCTCAGCTAATTTCACTGTCTGTGCAGTGTGTTCACATTCAGCCTCCTACAGTGTCGTTAAATTCCATCTTGCCACTCGATCTCATGCAACATCTATGCAGTTGACTGGATGGTACATTTAGCAAAGCACAATGCCTCCCAGCATTAATATGTTCCCTGAGTTTCCCTTAATCAAGTTGTGAGTACAACTGAATTATTCTATATTCAACAAGGACACCTAAGCTGTCAGCGCTGTTTAATGAGTTTCAATTAAGCTGTTCCTTTCAGGAGAGAGCGGCAGCCCATGCAGACACGTGAGCCTGCTAAGGCCCTGCAAGGACACGAGCTATGCTACGCCTCTGTCTGCACACGCCATCCCATTCACTGAGACGCCCCTCCTCAACACCTCCTGCTACAATGTATGCAAGCATTGGTACCAAAAGGCCACACAATGTCATAGAATTACAGTTCATACATTCATTTCTTTACAGTACTTTTCAAAATACTTAGATGCATACAAGCGAGTGGCAATGATAAAAGTAATTGAAGCCACACAAAGCTATGTTCTGTGGTTTGCGACAAGGACTTCTTATTTGAGCTATGATTTATTCCAACATATTTCAGCAGATCAAGGTCATATTAAAATGCTCACAATGCTGTTCAAACTTGCTGTCTGCATGTAGAAATCTGATGTCAATTAGATCAACATTATTGTATGATAGCAAACACTAACACATTTGATACTATAGTTCCTGTATCCTGATGGATTCAGAATAGCACATCTTCTATATAGCGTAAATTAAAATGAAAATACTTTCATTTAAAAATCTATAGTATTTTAGTATTCATTAAAAACGACATACAAAATCAAATGTATAAAAATGTTATTTCATGGCTATATGGCTTGCTCTTCATTCTTTGTCCATCACATAGCTTCCAGCTTGTATTCATCATCAGCTTCATGTGACAGGACTAGTTAAAAAAAGCAAGCGCTCATTTGACCTGCAGCAGGCAAGCAGAGAGCCGAGCAGCGGTCAGCAGGGATCGGACAAATATCCAGTTGATTCATCAAATTAACGGCATGTAATTGCGGCGCAAGGCACGACACCAGAGACGTTGACTGTAAAGCTGTCGGCCAGCCGTCGGCAGCCATGTTTAACGAAGGCTCAGGGTTCACGCCTCACTATGGCCTGGCCGTTAGCCAGTGAGGTGTCTATCGCACTGCCCCCCCCCCCAGCCACCTTTATGCTCCCACACACACAAACGCACACACACACACATGCTCCCACACACACAGACACAAACACACACACACACACACACACACACACACACACACACACACACAGAGAACATTGCCATATCGGTTTTATAATTAGAAAGAATTTCACAGATGAGTTGATTAAATACTTGTTTGAAATACCTTTGACTTGCATGTCATGCATCTTACTCCAGCGAGAACATGACACAAATATTTGTTGTGGTGTCCATGTGGAAAAAATCACTCCTAAGGCTTTAATGCTTTTTATCACTACATCATTATGCTAGATTTGTTGAAGTAAAAGATTTGTAGATGTGTGTCCTTAAGTAAGTTTATATCTTAGTAATTGGGACAGATGATATCATTAGTGTTGTGTTGTCATAGTTTCTGCTCCTGTAGAAAAGAGCTGTGTGGGGTTAATTTGCATAATAAATCTTAATTGAAAGCTATTAAGACCTTGATTAGAAACAAATTGTGTACACTGTAAATAATTCCATATTGATGGTGTTTGGCATGGCATTTACAGTGCACACAACCACTCCCTTTAGATAGGCCACACCAGCAGGGAGAGAAAAAGGCCAAAAGGAGACAGTGAGAGTGGGACAGAGATACACTGGTCAATAAGAAACTATGCCAGGCTCCACTACATCTTTTTACTGAAACCACTGGTTTCTATTTTCTTACCAAGTAAAATTAATTTATCAAAAGAAATTAGGTATGACAACTCGTGATTTGTTTTAATTGTCTGTGTGTGTGTGTGTGTGTGTGTGTGTGTGTGTGTGTGTACTGTATGTGTGTGTGCGTCCGTGTGTGTGTGTGTATGTTAAATTATGAAGGACAAAGGGCAAAATAGATTGGATTTGACAGCCACTTGCTGCACCACAGAGGTATATAAAGGTGTATATTTTGAAAACGATCGTGGATTTGTCGCTGAGATAAATATGTGAAATGTGTGCTATTTAATTTAGATTTACATTTCTATATTGTGTGTGTGTGTGTGTGTGTGTGTGTGTGTGTGTGTGTGTGTGTGTTTGTGTGTGTGTGTGTTTGTGTGTGTACAATCACAGTTCATGGCATATGACTGGAAGTTTATGAAAACAAATATAGGCCTACAGTAACATTTTGGAGAAAATGAGAATGGGACCTCTGGGAATGGGCAGTGGGGTTTGGGTCCACTGATATTTCATTCCACGGCCAACCAGTAGGCTATGTCTAAAATTCAAAATAGAATTTTTTTTAGCTATGTTGAGAATGCAAGGTTAAAAAAAAAACTCCAAATATACGATTCTCCAGATTAAAGAATATGCTGCAATAATAATTATCACAGTCTTCATAAATATCACATTTCTATTCATAACAAACAACAGTTAACATGTGTACACTTGTCTCCAAGAATTAAATGGGCAGGAAAACTACAGAAATGTTAACAGATAGTGTGTGTATTTTTAGCGTTAATAAATGATGTTGTCCTGAAGCATTAGTTCTGTTTTCAGCTCTAAGTAGGTCTCAGGTAGAGAGCTCAGCCCTGTCTCCCTCCACCTCCACATACAGTAAAGCCTCACCATATTAATACCACCATTACCCCCACACGCTACAGAACAGGGGAATATGACAGAAGGTGCTGAAACCACCATTATCCCCACACGCTACAGAACAGGGGAATATGACAGAAGGTGCTGAAACCTGACACACAGCTCTGGACAGGGCACCCAGACACAGCAGCAGCTCCCCACACAGATGCATCTGGAGCCAGTAACCCAACACCATGGCACTGTTTTCAGCAACTTTTCAGGAGCATATGGTGGACAATGGCCCTCTGCGTTAGGTCAGCGTATGACAAAATGCATCAAAATGGCCGTGTTCCCTTTTATGTGTCATGGCAGAGAGAATGGCGGCTGTGTTGTGGCTAGCAGCGTCGAGCACAGTGAAGAGGAAAAAAAAATATCCTCCCCTTTGACATGGTTAAAAGATTATCTTGCACTTTTGGCAGGTGCACTTGGCGTCCAGTTCGATCATTTGAACTGCTGTGGTACACTGCAACACCATCAAAATTCCTGCAAGTAATCAAATACCAAGCGACACAAAAGAACTTCTGTGTTGTCGCTGGGGCCTTCCCCCTTGTCCAGTCCTTTCTCTCCCCCTCTCTTTTCCCTCCCTCATTCTCTCTTTCCTTTGCTTTTTTTACACTCCTCTATCTCACTCCATTCTGTCGCTTTTCCGGCTCAATCTCCTGATTGTGATATCTGTGGAGACCGCAGTCCAAATGGCATTCTGTAATGTCTCTTAGCAAGGGCTGTCGGGCAGGAGTAATGAGTTCTAGCCCTGGCTGCAATAAAGGCCCTCCATAACCTTGCTATTGTCGTGCCTAATGAGGAAAAAAAATCATAACAAGAAATGGGCTTTTTTCCCTTCTTTTTCTGCGGCTAGGCGATGATCGCATGGAAACATTATCCACATGGATCACCCCAGCGCCGTATCAAATTGTGTCATTTGCCTGGAAACTAGTGCAGGTCTCGGAGGGAAGGCAAGGTGAATGCGCGAATGCCTGCTCAACGCACTGCTGCCTGCCAGCCTTTCTCGTGCACGCGCGCACACACACACACACACACACACCTGGTCCCACTGTGGACACAATGTAAGCGCATTCAAAAGATCACACACTCACACATATTCACATACACGCCAAAAGAGATTGCCACAATGCACAGTGTCCGAATCTGATGCTTGTGAGTGGAGTACAGATGCCACCCCAATCTGCACTGCATACCACTTCTTGCGACTTGTGAAGCTGAGCATTGTGTACCTCACACACACACACACACACACACACACACACACACACCTAATAAGCCTGTGAATGATCTCACTGCTGTTCACTCTTATTCACACACACTGAATCCCATGGTTCCTGTCTCTAACTGCCACATGGCCCCCAAGCCCAAAAAATGATGGTCAAAGCGAATTCCTCTCTAGATAGGTAGATAGATAGATACTTTATTAATCCCCAGGGGAAATTCAAGGCCTGTAGCCCATGGACAGGTAAATCTATGGAGAGGTCGATAGGTTTTTTTTTTTTTTTTAAATCTTTTCTATTTCATTATCATCTCCTATATTACTTTGTCCATGTTCACTGTTCTTCATGATCATGAGGAGTGTCTCTGAAGTTCCACTCCGCAGAGGACGTCCTCTTACACAATCTCTCTCTCTCTTCTCTCTCTTTCATTCTCTCTCTCTCATTCTTTTCTCTCTTTTGCTGCCCTGAAGTGGGTTTAAACAGGCTCTCCCTCTAACAACACATGGGTTTTTGCTATGACCATGTGCTCATCTCTATTAAATAACTATGGCTTCTATAATCAGCTGAAACATTGACACAAATGTCACACAGAATAGATACATTTTCATTGTAGCTAGATCTAAACTCACCTTGAATTACATCTACAATTGCTGAGTATTATGCTCACTCAGACGAGTGGACCTACAATGAAATTACACAGGACAGGACTGGACATGCAACAATAAACTCTTTATTCTGCTTCTGTATCTTTAAAGGCAAACATGAGTGTGCTTTGGTCCTTCCTTGTCTACCTAAACTAGATAAACAACATCTGCTGTGATCTGCGATGCTTCCACAGCAACCCACTTAGGAAGACCTCCAGCCCACCAATTCCCAGAAGCCTCTGTCATTCACTTACTGGCAAGACACGACTTAATGCCTTTGTCTGTTCTCCAATTTATCTTGTTAACAGCAAATGGGCC
>NW_027468881.1:37668863-37683863 GCF_046254945.1 Alosa pseudoharengus | reverse complement strand
GCCGCAGCCATAATAAAAGTCATCATTCCTGCATCCAGCTCCCGTCAACACAAACAAGACCATCAATGGCCTTATTTTTAGCCGCCCCTATGACTGTGTTCCTCCTTTTTACTTCATTACGGCCATGTACTTTATGTCTCTGGCATTTAAAACAGCAGACCTAGCAGCTAGCTGACAACACAGTCACGCTACAGCGATCGCCACATTTTTAAATGAGCACAGCAGATCAGCAAAATATCACAATACACTAAGTTTTCACTAAGGACATCATTAAGTTACAGTTGACAACATTTTCATAATATTCTTTTTTTTTCGTTCCCCTAAATATGCCATGATAAACTAAGTAGCAAGGGTGTTTTTAAAATGTCATTACTATATTTTATTAAATTATAAATTATTAGTAATTATGGCCACAAAGACGTCTGCTATATGAAGTTTTAGGTAATACCTGAACCCACATGATCTAGTAATTTCATGAACAGAGCAGGGTTTCTTTGTGTTTAGTTGCTGACACAATACCTTACTTTCTGAAGACTGTGTTATATGCTTGACTTTTATGATGATCCCTAAGTCATTCCTGCTCATTATGTTCTCTCACTTTGTTTGGCCCCATGCTCAAGATTAGGGACTTCGATAAACACAAGGCAAATAAAGCTGTGAGGTTGGAACATCTGTCTATCAAAAGCACACAAATATATGCATTCACTTCTATGATACTATTTTTTAATAATAAAAGCTTTGTGACATTCAGTCAATCGTATGTCAAATAAAAAGAGATAAGACAGAAAAAGTGTCGACTGAGACCGAATTGGAACGTTTTCAGAAGGTCGATCTCTTTGGTGGAGACATAAAATCGAAATTGCATTTTAGGTAACTAATCAGATTATCCATACAATTTAGGTACCTACATCTGTAATTCGGTGTTTTGCAGTCATTCTTTCACCCCAATGTTAATGTTGGGATTAGTCTATAGGCTATTCGAGTGTTCATATAAAGGCTGAGAAGCAACATAGACTGGGACATAGGCTACAAATAACTATCATTCGAGACTCCCCCTTCTCTCCCCGTCTGCATGTAAGTGTGTGAGAAATCCAGTGTGTGCTTGTGCCTCTCCATTTGTCTATGGGATATTAAGAGTTCATTGGAAGTTCAACTGATATTCGGGTCCTCGAGGCACATCCATTTGAAACCATTCCCTTCCTTCAAGTTATTTGCAGTGGCCAATGACGCTACTCTCTAGTATCTATTTCAAGTTTCAAACTCTTAACTTTTTCATGAAACAGAGTTGTAAAAGCCATAGATAAATCATAATTACATGTCAGAGTGAAATTGTTAAAAAGCGACGCAATCTTTGTTTTCATCTTTTCCGCTTCCAAGTAAAAGAAAGAATGCAGGCTGAACATACACCCTGATGACACAGACACGGTACTTGACCCCTACAGATATATAATTCTGAGAAGTTCAACGTGTCCGGTAAGCGCGTACATTTTGACTTCCCTCTCATCTTTTGGTTAGTTACCATCAATTTGCTTTAAGTGCGAATCATTTTTAAGGAAAAGTCTAAGGTGAGCGTAATATGTTACCGCTGAAGTATCCGAACGCCGAGGACTAGAATGATAGGTGTCAATCTGACTTACCCGCAGCACGTCTCGGAGCCTCCTGTTTTCTTCTTGGCATTTTTGGACTCGCAGTTCAGGCAGGCAGCGTCCAGGCGGAATGTGTGTGGGATTTATTATAGTCCATGCAAACAGAGCCACTCTTTATTTAGAATTTCGCCGTTCTGAGGTCGTCTTCTTACAATCCAGAATGAGAAACGCTGTCTTTGCAAATCAGGTGTCAGGACGGGTCCTCTTTTTTACCTCCTACTATCGTAGATCTATGGCGGATTCTTTTCTTGTCTTTCCGTTTCTTTTGCGAAAGTCACACGGCGAGTACTGTCAGACACCAAATCCGATGAGCGCGTGAAACATACGGAAAGGACAGAGAAACCCGCTTGTATGAAATACTATGTCACAAGCAGCACAGGCGGGGTGAGGTGATGCCAGCAAACATCGATCCACAGAACAAACTGAACATTAAAAAACTCCTCCCTCCTCGCCTGGACTTGATGATGGCAGCGAGACATTTGTTACACTAGATAACCACGAGCTTATTAAAGAGACAGCGGCCAGGAAACCATGCGGATGTAAGGCGCTCTTCATCTCAAAGAAAAAAACAGCAGCTTTAGCGAACATTTTGTTTCCATTTCAACGCATATCCATATCAGTGTACGTATAGAAAGGTTGTACTTGAAGTAACAAAGAGTCTGTACTGCCGCAACACACTTATGTTGTAACCTGATAATTACCTTTGTATTGTTTTTAAAGTAGTTATGCTTGGTGCTACACTTTTTGAGATGGAAAGCTATTGGACCTGAATAACTGACCTCAAATACAGTAGGCTTAAAGTTGCATAAACACACAGAAACATAGGGTATTCAAAGGGTTGAAAGGTCATTGAGTTTTTGCGTGTAATGAAAGCACATTTATAAATAGGTCTAAATGTAGTTGATGTGTGGGATTATGCAGTTAGGATAAATTATATGCAAAATCTGCTCGCCTTGCAACCGTGCTTCAGCTTAGAGGGTGTAAGGACCCACAATTCTGCTCACAGCTCATGGAAAATGATCAGAGTTCATTATTATAAATCTGTGTGTGGTGCCAGCTCTTACAGTCAATGTATGCCATTTCTCATTCAGATCTATCCAGTGTAAGACCTCTCTCTCTGTCTCTCTCTCTCTTACACACACTGACAGACAGACACACACACACACACACACACACACACAAACTATGTCTTTCCCATAAACGCATAAGCATGCATCCCACACATACAGTACTGCATACTGTGCACTGCACACTGCACACATGCATAAGCATGCATCCCACATTCACATACAAACATACACTTTGTGTGTTTTTCTGTGTGTTTTCTTTGAGTTGTTGAGTTATATCAAGCATGTATGTGCATGTTCAGCTGGGATGTATAACATCGCTCTTGCACGTGTTCATTACTGAGATGTATGGCTGCTGAGTATGCCAATAGAGCTCGTGTTAACCTTCTAGAGTTGATATCTTTATGAAAGATTACTACCAGACACTGGACACTGGTGGTTTGTAGTAGGGAAATGTCAGTTTTCTTGTTAGTGTACCTCCTGCAGAACTGTTATTTGAACTGGATTGAAGATGCTTAAGATCTCTCTCTCTCTCTCTCTCTCTCTCTCTCTCTCTCTCTCTCTCTCTTTGTGTGTGTGTTTGATTGTACATGTGAACATATGCCTACTGTATGAGATGGGGCTGAAAATCTCAGGATGGGAAATGTTTAAGAATCTTTAGTTAAGCTTGTATACTTAGCCTGGGAATACCCATACGAACCTTTGGCAAATTTGGGATTTGCTCTGCAGACCAAGAGGCCATTGAAGCCCATTTTCAATGTCCCTAAAACACAGATACTGTACGCAAATAAAATCGCTAATCCAACATGGACATGTATTTCTTTGGAATTGAGTAAACAGCTTAATTAAAAACCTTTGTTTACAAGATCGCTGCACTTCTGAAACAATTTGGTAAGAGTTTACCGTAATGCACCAATTGAAGTTTAATTTCACTGCTAGTTATGGCCCTAATGGAAGTCGTAAAATCAATGAACCGTGTCCAGACCCACTCCTAACCATGCTACTTGCACACAGTTGGTAGACATCAAATTGGTAGAACCTTTATTGAATTGAAGAACTTGTGGAACATTGGCTTGCTTAGACACATTATTGCGTTTTTGATTACGAAATATATAATGAAAAATATGAAACAATATGCCACTTTTATTGCATTTATGCCTGTTGTCCCCACTACTCTGCCGTCTTTAGACCGTAAAAAGGAGCATTTTCAAATCTCTGCTGGCCCTGTCTCAGCTTGAAAACTCTGGGTTGTGTTTTAGAATTGAAAACAGAATCTTGAAAAGAAGGACACAGAAACCCATGTTTGTTCCACTCTTGTTTCAGGTCACCTTTTCACGGGAAGAAAGCACGTGCCCAGCGTGGATGAGTGGTGCGTTTTCAGGTGAGTAGTATGGACGCAGATCATTTCTGAAACAGAGCTGAGAGTGCTCATATGGCCATTGTAAGCTGGGTTGTCTAGCAGGTCAACCATCATAGGGTGGTCAAACAAGCTGGTCAACCAGCAAACCACCTTAAGCTGGTCAGGCTGTTTTTTTCAGTCTGGTTCTGTTTTAAAACTCAATTTTAAAGGAAAATACAATAGTGTGACCTCAGACTTTGCCACCCGATGTTTTCCATGTCATATATAGTCTTCCATAACTGTGTAGCGGTACCATACAAAATGAGGTATAGGATGATTAAAACCAGACCATTCTGAAGTATTAGTACTGCTTAGAGTGCTAAAAGTGTCTCAGAGCATCAATTTTCCTGATATCCAATACAATTAAAGGCAGTAGATTAAATACTATTTACAAAGTTTCACTTATAGTTTCACTTCCAGGGCTTTAGATGATGTCATGTAACAGTTGAATGTATTTGTTGAAAATATTGCTTACAGAACACAGATTTACCTGACATGCAGAACCTTTCAAGTAAAACTCAGATTTACAAGCAGAACTATATGAGACAAAGCTCATGGTCAAACATATGTACATTTTGTAACTGGACACAGACTGGCTAATTGACTGCACCCATCCTACAGTCACTGGAACCAACTGGTCAACATGTAAATAAATGGCACTGTTTGGTAAATGCTAAACTTCAAGCTTAGCTAAGCTCTCGGAGCAGTGAGTCTGGGTGTTCATATACATTTATATAGATTGTTTCCAGTATGTTTTCTTGACATTAGGCGACTGTGGGCCAGGCGTGTTGAACAGTATTGAGCAATGTTATGCAAAATATTCCTTTTTGAAATCTCATAGGAGCTAAGGCACCACTATTGACAAGGTGACAGTCTTGTTGGAATAGTGAGCTGGGGAGGAGAGAAGAGCAGAGGGGTTTTCAAGTCTTTGTGTGGTTGTAGCTTGATTGTATCCGCTGCATGTTGAGACTTTAATAATCTGAAGAATATCTCCAAATTGGAAAATGTTGATTTCCCACCCTCATTTTTATTAATATGTGTAGATCTTTGTGGCTCCCTCCAAAGATTAATGTGCGTTCACATTTTTTTTTAATGTTTCTACCTGAAAGAGGGAAAATACAAGGAAGTTCCCACATGAAATACCACTTCTTGAACCCACTAAGAGTTTTATAGGGTTTTCCTGAGAGAATGTCTTCTAACCACTCAAACTAATTAAATTGAAGTAGGTTGTGATTCCCTAATCATACTGTATATATATATAAGAAAGGAAACAATAACTTGCAAAGTTAGCTGAACTTGTCTGTTGTATTTTATTTTTCATATTAACGTACCTTAAAAAAATATTTGAATTTTGCATCTGTTTTCAATAATGCAACTCACAGTGCTCATTTGCATTGAGGAGTTGAACTGTTTAGTTCTGCAGCCTTGCTACAAATGGCTGCTGCTGGGTGGGTCTAATTAAAATGCACTCCTATGATGAAAGCACAGAGGCCTGGGGAATCCAGACCTGTTTCTGATTCAGAGCTGAAATTTCATGTGAGACGGACAGCCGGTGATTGAAGTCTTGAGAGTCATAATTTTCAAAGTAGAACAACAACATATGCATATTGTTAACAGCAGATGCTTAATTTGAAAATCTAATATGTGTAACCCAATTAAATGGAAAGAGGCGAAGGAACCGTGAGTAAAATGAAATAGCCAGGCAGTGAAGGGGAAGCTTTTACACACAAGAAACTGTGGGAACCTTAAAGTGGCTACTTATTCTGAGGATCTAACAGTAACCATCGTGCCTTCCATGATTCCTTTCTTCCACAATTTCAGTTATTTCCAATGAATGGGCTTCTTGCATTTGTTCCCATGGTTGTGGTTATAATCCAGATCATTTGTTGGTATAGAGGTGATGAAAGTCAGCAGGACTGTGATGGACTGTAGGCTGGGGACATGGTCACTAGAAGCTCCTGTCGGGTTGTTGCCTTCCTTTTTTTTTTTTTTCTCTCCAACCCCAAATCCAGCTGGAAGAGGTTAATTATTTCTCCAGGTTGCCAAACTGGACAAGCATAATGTCCAATTATACACTGCCCTTGAGTTTTCCCTGCAATAATTACACTCATGAAGAACCTGATCTAAACAGAGAGAGGCATTCAGTTGTGGTATGAAAGAAATACATGTATTTACCATGTATTCACCTACATCTTTAAGTACATTGTCTAATTGCGCTTATGTGTGTGGATGTCTTTATGTTCATCAAAATGTGTATGTTATGTGTGAGTGTTTGTTTGTTTGTGTGTGTGCGTGTGCGTGCATGTGTGTGTGTGTGTGTGTGTGTGTGTGTGTGTGTGTTTTTGAGACTCTGTTTGTGTCTCATGTGGTGGGGTGGTGGTAGTGTAATGGTTAAGACACTTGGCTGGCGTACAGTAGGCTAAAACGTTGTGGGCTCAATTCCTGGCTTCCACCGTTGTGCCCTTGAGCAAGGCACTTAACCCCAAGTTTCTCTGGAGACAGCGTAATCCCACATAGCATAGTTGACATAATAAGTCACTTTGGACAACAGTGTCTGCTAAATGAATACATGTAGATTAATGTATAATTTATTGATGGCATAAATGGAATAAAGGCCTTTACAGCAATGGTATCCATGTGAGGGTTGTCTGTCACACAAAGCTGCTTGACCCCATGTCCTGTGCTGGTTAACGCAGCCTGCTGAAAGGCCCTCATTACTCACGCCTGATTTCCAAACGCAGTGCTTAAAGAACACCACTCCACAGGAGGAATGGCACATGCAACTGTGTTCCCGCAAGCACACACACACACAATGGGAGGGGGGTGGGGGGCACAGCCCCTGAGTTGTGTTAAGAGTGAGTCTGTGTCTGTGTGTGTATGTGTGTTTCACATAAACATTTAATCTATCTTATGAGCCAAATGTTCCCCTCCCATCAGGTAATACCAGTATTCAGCTCTTAATTGTGTCATTGGAGCTGCTGAGTTTGTTGTCGTTGGT
This sequence comes from Alosa pseudoharengus, assembly GCF_046254945.1. Classification (NCBI taxonomy): domain Eukaryota; kingdom Metazoa; phylum Chordata; class Actinopteri; order Clupeiformes; family Clupeidae; genus Alosa; species Alosa pseudoharengus. Next base: position 37,676,753 of record NW_027468881.1, on the reverse strand, counting down.
TTGGAGCAGTGTGATTTTTCCTCCAGTTGCCTGTTTTAAAAATGCTCTGCGTGACTGTTTCCTGTCGACAAAACATAAGCATCTCTCAGGCGATGGCCATGTCACACGCTGTTTTGGCATATCAAAGGTGATATGGACAAGATGTGTCACTGGCGGCTGTCAATCCACAAGTGTAATGTGCCCCAGACCAGCGGGGTAAACAGACTGTAGCCTGAGGAGCTCTCTCTTAAAGAGTCTCCTCCACCAAGCCTCTGGGAACACCGCTCTGACACAAGTTGCTCAGTCAGGAGGGTGTTCATGGCAGGGTGATCTTTAAAAGGAAAAGGCTCTTTTTGTTGCCTTTGATCTGTAATGTAAAAGTGGGTAAAACATTTCTGTGCAGGAGCAGGATAATCCAGACTTAGAAGAGTAATGAAAACAAAAGGTGTATCAGTGTATATCGCTGGATGTGATGAATGTAACTGTTTATGTGGAATATAATTACTGTATACTGTACAGTATGTCAGTGTATGTTTCAGTGTGTATGGCATGTATACATTAGTGTGTCTGCGTGTGTGTGTGTGTGTGATAGAAAGAGACCTCTCCACACGGAGGTATAGGCATCTGCTCCGCCTGTCACTTGTCTCTGGGGATCTCTGTAGTGTGTGTGGACAGCGTGTCCACCCTGGGTTTGTCAGCGTCTGTCCGAATCTGACCTGTCATGTCCGGGGTCTGTTCTCCTATCCTGATGGACGTTTCCAGAACTCTGTCCTAGTGTCCATCACTGGGCAGGGGGGCCTGTGTAGCGCGCTTGACACAGGGGATGCTGAGGTCTGCTGACAGATGCAGAGGGTGGTCTGCACTTCTGCCAGCCCCCATCACACACACACAGGGCCACGCAGGCCTGACGGCAGGCTCTTGAGCTGCTGCCTGGACATAAATGCTCACTTGTGGTCAATCGATATTTTACACAGCCATCGCTTGCTTTCAATTGCTAGAGGGTGTCTTTCTGCTTTTCATGTATGTCTGTGGTTGGGTTGGGACTGTATTTGTGTGTGTGTGTGTGTGTGTGTGTTTGTGTGTGTGCATGTGAGCCTGTGAGTGTGTGTGTGTGTGTGTGTGTGCATGTGAGCCTGTGAGTGTGTGTGTGTGTGGGGGGGGGGGGTCTCCTGTGACATGTATACTTGAATTACATTCTGCTACTTTGTCTCTTAAAGATTCTCCTAATAATGTTTGGGTGTGCAGGCAGGCACAAATGACATGCGACTGAGTAAAGGTGTCAGGGTAGGAGTCCCACCTGACAACTACATCAGGTCCTCTAGATAACATATTTATGTCAGACCTCAACCGAAGCAGGGTTATGATGAATGTCCACACTGAACATTAATGTATAATACACATTTTAAATAGATATTAAACAGACTTCTTCGCAAAATATTATTACAATTTATTAATTATTTATTGTAAATTAAGTGAAAAATGATAGCACCTGCTTAAATCGGTCAATAGCCTAGTCTTGGTTTTGTTATTTGCACGTTCATCAGCTTTTGCTTATCAAAGAAATCTCATCTTCCCCACCAGCGTTCCCTCTTTTCATAAAATATAGGGAGAAAATCATCTTAAAAGTTCATTTCCTTTTTACGAGATTTGGAGAAAGAGAGTCAGCCTCCTTTACTTCCGCTCTCTGTTTTGTGGTAGCAGAGACGACTGCCTCTCATGTGTCTGATTTTTTCCACTAACTTGTGAAGAGGACAACTCCAGCTTTTAATAAACATGTAATAAGAAGGAAAACAGCTGGTAGCCGCAGCACAGATGGTGCAGATCCCAGCATCTCGGAGGAGGGGACCACACATGCAGATGGCTCATTATGCCAGCATTTGGTTATGCATATTGCACAAAAAAAATTTATTCCAATGCTTAACAACTAGTATAAGCAATACAGGTGTTACTATCTCTCTGGCAGACTTGCTATATGGCAGACTGTGAGATGCTGCTTTGGTCACGTCACTGAAGCGTGGTCCCACCATATTTCTGAGGTCAGGCATTTTCTACAGATGCATAAGAAGCATTTGTTTGATACTTGTGTTACTATACGCATCGTTATGTGCATATACAAGCACACATTTAATTGGAGTTTGCAACTTTTTGTAAAATTGGAGGCTTTCCCTGTTCTCACACATCTTTCCCCCACACACACCCACACCCTTTGTCTGTCCACACTCTTTGTCTCTCAGAAAATGCAGACATTTTAAAGTGAAATGTGCTCCCAGCCAGTTGGCCATTACAGAAATCTCTTGTACTTAATTTTGTCTGCATCATTTGCTCCTCTTGAGATTTGGTCTTCCTGAAACATTCCTGCAAATGTTCCTGTCTATTTTGCCATATTGCATGCATCCCAACCAGGTGGCCATTCTAAAAAGCTGTCCAACAGAGGCCTAAACTCTATATAAGTGTAATAGCACCATGATGCGAAGAACCAGGAAGTCATTATGATATTGTTGACCGCAGTGTTTCAGTAGTTGCTACTGCAATATGAAGTTCATAATTGTGGTTCTGAGGACGTTTGTCATGCACTGTGTGGGTCAGGCTTCGTGGCATATTGTCATGCCAACAGACCAACCCTCTTCAGACACCCACCCATGGATTTACAACATCTTTACAACATCTTTTTCCCCCGCTGCAGCACCATTATCTGATTAACTAAACAAACACTTCTCTGATGCACTATTCTTCTTTCTTAATCTGATGATTAAGTGTGGGTTAATCATGGGAGTGGAGGCCAGTGAACATGTCCCCAAAGATCGCTGCACTTCTTCCTCCCTCTCTCTCTCTCTCTCTCTCTCTCTCTCTCTCTCTCTCCCTCCCACTTGCTCTGGCTTGGCACTGTGTGAAGCAGTGGAGCTGTCCCTTCTCATCTGCAGCACGTCGTGATGTGACCTTTATCCCGGCAATAACTATAATGCACTTTAGCACATGTCAGTCTGTAGTGGGGCCCTCTCCACATGTCATATGTTTGGGAGCTGGGGCAGGAGCCGTCAGAGGGACAGGCCGCCTGGCACTTCACGCCTCCCCAGTACCCTACACCGCCATAGTCACCGCGCTCGCCAAGATTTAACTCCTAACGACACACTGCTGTGCATGCGAGGCATGCCTTTATGATGTCATAAAGATGTGCGGCGTGAATACTTTGCCAGTGCAAAGTGCATCTGTTTATATCTTCTTGCATGTGACTGCTTTTTGTGTGGAGACCCAGCTGTGTAGGCTAGAATCATGATTAATATGTTATTAATACGTTAAGCTCATTAAACATTGCCAGTGGTTAGCATTTACCTGGCTTTTCTACTCAGCCTTTTCCCCTGTAGATGCTGATTTTATTGCTCATCAGCGGATCAGCGGTGTTGTCAGGTCGACTCCATCTCTTTGATGGCATCACTGACAATTAGTGAGACGCTGTCGCGCAAAACCATCTGGACAGGCACATTTCTCACTGCTGAGCCCGACAGTTTCTGGCCATGAAAAAAAAATACAGCTCAAGGTCAAGCTTAAGGCTCCTGAAGTATCAGATTCCTGTGGCGACAGGCCATGGACTTGACTGCTCAGCTGTCACACGTCAACCCAGGTCACACGCCACTAAGAGTTAAAAAGAAAAGAATGACTCTGGGATGTTAAAAAACATGCTTGAAGCCCAAATGTACTTAAGAGGTCATGGAGATGAAATATTTCATATCTCCCTCAGACACAGGCAGACAGACAGAAAGACAGACAGCTTGACATGCCAGATGCACAGTTATATTGAAAGCAGAAATGGAGCAATATTAGACAGACAAAATAATATGAAAATGCTATGTGATAATATTGACATTTTGGACAGTCTCCAGGCCTCATTTATTAGCGATTGTTGGCGTTGGGTAGAAGAGCAGGTCATAGAGGGGTCAGAAGCGTCCAGGAGATTAGAGTTTGGCAGCTTTACTACAGCTCCAAATATGATAGACCTGATGTGTCTTTTTTCCCTGCAAGAGCACACTCAGAAAAGCCATCAATTACCAAGAGGGAGCAGGAAATTGATTCTCCCCCTTCCCTATGCTGCAAATGTTCCCCATAAATATGCATTGATGTGATCCAGCACGTTTTATTAACTTTGAGAGAGGGAAAGGTTGGTCGTTTAAGAACAGGTGTATTGACTAGGAAACATGACTTACTGTACGATTATTTCGGATTCTTATCTCTCTCTCTCTCTCTCTCTCTCTCTCTCTCTCTCTCTCTCGCCACTGCATATAAATATATACATACATACATACATATATCTTACTGTCTCTTCAAATTTCTTGTTATACAGTGTAATGAAAGGATATCTTAAATAATTTAAATATTGTAGAAATGTTGGTTTCAGGTGAATGAATGTTAATATGCAATGTTTTACAATGGGTAGTTTCTGATCACCACTTTGTTCCCCTCTCAACTTTGAAAAGAAGTAAAAAATAATATTTGTTGAATGATGAACTGTGTCTGTGTCCCACCGTTTGACAGACTGACGTCACCTCTGAGGGTGGCTGTAGCATGTTTTTACTGCGGGATGCTGATGCCTAGGCTGAACCCTGCACATTTCTCTAACATTACTCATACAGACACTGATGTGAACAGATGTGCCTTACCATCACTTTGGCTGGAAATATTACATGGCTATGCTTGGAAATGTGCAACTGTTCATTTCACTCAAATATATTTTTTGTTCTTATGGCAGGCTATGGATCTTCCGAGTGATAAAGTGTGTGTGAGACATGCATCAGACTTTTATACTGAGATCTTTTTTTATTTTTATTTTACAACATTGAATTTTTTTTATATTTAACATAATGACAGCATGCAAATCCAACACTTGTGTGTGAAATGTTACATGTTGATAAGACGATACATAAATGTCACCTGTTGAACAGCAATGAACACTACTAAACAAACTTGGCATGAGAGTTGTCTAAAGATTCACATCCATTTCCATGCCTGTCAACTGGCCATTGAAATCCATAATTTCCTCCAAAGATTATCTTAATATGGCCTCACTTACTTATCATCTTATCAACATCAGAAACACAAGCTACCTGAGAGATGGAAGTTGAGTGTCACGCATGTGTGTTTGTCCTCATTAATAAGATTGGACGACGCAGGGTCCATTTGAACAAACCCTTCCCCTTTTGTGTTTGTTTGTTTTTGTTTAAGAAGCTGCTGATGTGGAGGCTCTGTTGAGTGGCTGGCGTTTGAGGTTGGCAGATAGTGACAGGTTTGTCTGAGGGGCAGAGGGAGTCGTACCCCCCTCAGACATATGGAGCGGAGGGGAGACGCGCGGGGAGACGCGGCTCATGGAGGAGCCTGTTATTTACTGACCGCAGGGGCCTCCACAAATGAGCAGTCTTCAGAGGAGGTGAGATGCGGAGGAATGAACAACACACACACTTCTGCAGCCAGACCAAGCCATGCCACACACACACACACACACACACACACACACACACACACACACCGCCCTCTGCAGCCAGACCAAGCCATGCCACACACACACACACACACACACTTCTGCAGCCAGACCAAGCCATGCCTCACACACACACACACACACTTCTGTAGCCAGACCAAGCCATGCCTCACACACACACACACACTTCTGCAGCCAGACCAAGCCATGCCTCACACACACACACACACTTCTGCAGCCAGACCAAGCCATGCCACACACACACACACACACACTTCTGCAGCCAGACCAAGCCATGCCACACACACACACACACACACACACTTCTGCAGCCAAACCAAGCCATGCCACACACACACACACACTTCTACAGCCAGACCAAGCCATGCCACACACACACACACACACACTTCTGCAGCCAGACCAAGCCCTGGCTGGCAATGCCAGACACACACACACACACACTCTCCCTCTCTCTGTCTCTGTCTCTCTCTCATACACATGCACCCGCGCACACACACACATGTATACACACAGTCAATCTCTCTCTCTATCTCTCTAACTATCTCTATCACACACAGATACACACACACACATACACACATAAATGCAGGCATGCACAAATTCACAAACATCAGCATCACACACATCTGTCCCCTCATATTGGGTGTCACATGCAATCAACCAGCATGGCAGTTAACCCTTTGCCCACCATGAACAACATCTAGGCCCCAGGCTAAGTTAGCTGTGTGTATGTGTGTGTTAGTGCAAATAGTAATGCTAGGTGTAAGATTTCAGTGAACAGGTTTAGATTTCATATTGAATGGTATGATGACAATAAAACATGGATAGGCTACAAACAAGTCATGAAGTAAACCACTTCCATTCCTATATTGCTAGTTCTAATGAGAAAGGTCTGTGTACACAGAGTTGGACATTGTATGCATACTTCTTATTCAACTCCACTGACCCCACCCAGAGGAATTTGACATGTGATCACTTTCCTGTTCATTTTTAGGATGAACTACAAACACAATGCAGACTTAAATTAATATACCTGTCAACACTAAGCTTTGAAAATGAGGGAGATTTGTGATGATCCTAACCCGAAATATGGCAACATTCCAAGGGTTTCTGTTGCTAACCCTCTGCTAACAGCAAACATTCACAGACTACAAAACTGCACTAACTGTGTGAGGTTTGAAGCTATACTGTAGGTCTAACTTGACTCTGCTTACTGATTGACAGGTGTCCTGTTCTCAGTCATGCATGCATGTATACTGCAAGTATCTTACTGAGAACAGAGATTATGAAGTATTTAATCTGGTTTAGTAAAGGATTTAGTGTGAGAAGGCAGTGCATATTACTCACCAACATGACGCAAGATGCACATTGATGTGTCATGGATCATGTCATTTCCTAAAAATGTGCAAATTAATTTATCTTTAAGCGGCTGTTAAAATGACACTCACAGTGAGATTCAGTGAGAGCGTATGATATGTTTTATACATGAAATCATCTCCTGCTCTAAAAGGGTATTGTGTCAGTGCTAGAGGAAAGTCCTTGGCCAGAGCTCATTAGCTCTGTATGCAGGTGAGGGCTAGCTCAATTCTATTCCCCCTGTTTGTGGGATCTCGAGAGGCTCCTGGTCTCCCTCGGCCTCTGGATGCTCCCCGTGCCTCTCTCAGATCCCCTTCAGGGGCCGTGCTCGACGCCTGGCACCTGTGTGTCACACACACACACACACATAGTTATCCTTCACCAGCGGCTGACGGAGGCATTATTCCGACGGGGATTGTTTGACTAATAAGCATTTTCCCTGCACAAGCGCACCCGCTCTAGTCAATGCTGTTCCAGATTGGTAGAGGACACGTCGTTCTGGAGAAAGGTGGCGGACACTATTAAACGCAGCCACCGATCCGTTAAGAGTAGCCTGATTTCATTGTGAAATCGTAAAAGGGTTCAAAACTCAAGGAAAAAAAGCTGCAGGGAACATTGTCTTTGGAACTGGCATATCTGCTCAATATCACAGGCACTCAATTGAGGTGTAGTACATATATATATGTATGTGTGTGTGTGTGTGTGTCATATGGCATGTACTACTTAGGTAGGAGCACTCCATAAACTATTGTAGACTACTATTTACTATAGAGTGTGGTAGACTACTATTTACTATAGAGTGCGGAAGGCTACTATTTACTATAGAGTGTGGAAGGCTACTATTTACTATTTACTATAGAGTGTGGAAGGCTATTTACTATAGAGTGTGGAAGGCTACTATTTACTATAGAGTACTATTTACTATTTACTATAGTGTGGAAGTCAACTGGAAGCTTGTAGTTTTTAGTGTTCCTGGAACCCCATGGGAAAATGAATGAGATTATGGCTATCAAACCGTCCTGTAATCGATATGTTTACTGTGTGATTGTTGTGAGAAAATGTGT
>NW_027468881.1:37626363-37666363 GCF_046254945.1 Alosa pseudoharengus | reverse complement strand
CTGGAGAGGGTGGACCGGATTCAGATCTATTGAAATGAGGACAGGAGAAGAGGAGCTGCTAAACAAGGTCACTTCAAGAGAAGGATATGGTACAATGTAGAGCACAGCCGAAACATCCAAACACTGTGAGCTGCTGATTTTTATATTATTGAATATGATAGTGATTAAATAGTGATATTATTTGGTCCATTATCATGCCTATGTCTCTATTTGTCCATTATCATGCCTATGTCTCTATTTGTCCATTATCATGCCTGTGTCTCTTTTTGAATAATTAGATAGCTTTCAATATAGAAACACATTTTTCAAAAAGGATTTGTAGAAATTGTATGTTGGTAAGAGGACATTTCAAAATACACATACCAGATCCAAGATGACTCTGAATTGTTTTGACGCACGTGGACTGTGGAGCAGGCATATACAAAATTAATTACATAACAGAGGACAATTATTCATGGATGCCAATTGTAGCTGAATTGCAGTATTAATTTAAATATTGCAATACAGCACACAGTTTGGGACTACTTCAAGAAGCTGTCAAGATAGCTGCTGTTCACTGGGTGCTTGACTAGTATAATCATTCTATGTTGTTTTTTTTATGTGTTTGAATTTTTACTTCTTAAACACTCTTTTACGCTTTTATGCACTATTACCGTGTGTGGTTTATGGTTTTTTTTTTATTCTTTACCTTTTAAATTATTATTTGACTATTGCCCTTGTATGCTTTTATAGCTATTCCTGTTTGTTTGTGTTTATGTAAAGCACATTGAATGACCTCTGTGTATGAAATGTGCTATATAAATAAAGTTGACTTGACTTGACTTAAAGAAAAAGTATAGTACAGTCACTAAGAATGTTTACCCTAACCGCTGCTGAGCCATTAGACATATGTGTTGGTGAACAAATACATAAAAGGATGTCCAGACACTGGTTGTGTCGACAGCAAGAAAGCTTTCTTTAATCAAAGCTTTACAGTATCTGCAGTATGAGTAAAAGCTCACTCTGAATGAGTACGAAGGAGATGTTGACAAACTGGACTTGATTAATGCTCCAGAAGTTTTCTTCCAGTCCAGTGGCTTCTCTTCAGCTGGGATTTGAACTCAAGGAGAGATCTCCTGTCTTAATTTGATGCTTATATTCCTGTGAAATGACATCCCAAAGCTTTGCATAGACCTGAATGACACACTCACTCCTCAAAAAAAGTAGGGCAATTAATACTGCATATATGGACTGTTTATAATTAATATATATAAAAAAGAAATGTAGTTTGCTCAGCATTGGTGCAAGGTTGGGGATCCGATCCAAGTTTCATGAGCAGTGTCAGACGTGGGGCACTAGTTTGTTCTGAAGTCAGGTCCATGAAACAGAATTCACAAGTTAGTAGTTTCAGATCTTCTCCAAGGCTTCCGTCTCATCTGGTCTTATTATCACGGGCACAGTGAATGAAAGTCAGCGCCATAAACCTTCAATTTAATATGGACAAATGTTGAGTTCATCTGCTTTCCCCCATCATCAAAAACATACCACCACTGTCACTGCTGCAACTCTAACTCAGGTCTAGGAGTCTTTGTAGATTTCATAGTCAGTCAATCTTGTATGGTATCCAGGCGAGATATTTGCCTTATTATCACACTGACACTCCTGGACCAATGTGGCCCACATGAACGTGTCTGATGTGTGAATATTTAACAGTGAGCCGTCAGGTCCAGTGTTCCTCAGTTTGGCTGCCTAACACAGGGAGGGCGCTCTTGCTAATTGTAGAGGTGTTTTATCCATCAGTGTAAATTATTCAGCTGCATTGTTAATCACTCTTTCGCGCCGGGGGAGAAGCAGACAAAGCCTGACGGAGGTGGTCCTGTTGTTCCCCGCACGCGCGTGCGTGCGGCCGGGCGCGCTCGCTCCGTCTCCCTCTGCTCTGATCTCTGAGATCCTGCATCCCGCAGGCCTTGGGCTCAGCCCCCGGCACGCCGAGTAAACAAAGCCCTGGGCAGGAAGTCATAAATCCAACATGGAGGTGCAGAGAGCAGAGGGAGAGACCTGGGCGAGGAAGGATGAACAAGGAGGAGAAAGACTAAACATTCCTGTTAACCACGTGTGCTAACTGTAACCAAAGATCACTGTAGTCTGAATTACCTAAAGATGATTTGTTTCCCTTAGGGCTTGATTTGTTGTCAGTGCAGAGATTAGAGAATAAAGATGGCCATACAACTCATCATAGCTATAACTATACAGAGTCAGAGATTTGTTGATAACTATCATTTTGCCTTTGAAGATAGTCTAAAATAACAGCCATCAGCAAATACTTCAGCCCCTGAGCTTCTGAGCTGACACTGTACACTTGTAAGTGTCTAACAGGATATTTTACAAGTAAAGCCTTGAAAATCATGATTATTTAAACAGAAGGTCATGTCAGCAGTGATGCTAATCTCCTGTGCTGGAATGACTTGATTTCCTCTGTGCCTCTCATGAGGAAGTGATGGATGTGCTTTACACCGTACAGCCCTGGTGCTCCCACATGCAGGGCCCATGGCATGGCAGTACAGAGCATCTCTGTCAAATCTGATCAGCTGAAGTCTCCCGCCCAAAACCTCCCTCCCCACCCTCTCAAGCGTCTCCTGTTCATCCAACATGCTTATTAGTTTAATTAACCCTCATGCTGCTACATCTCAAATACATTTCAACTTTTTAAAGTAAATAATAAATATTCATGTGTATGACATTGACCATCCCCTCTTTAAATGAAATCATGCACTATAAAAAAGGAATTAAAAAAGACTAATTTAAAAGGTTAGTCATTAAAGTATTTCTTCTCTGTTTGCATTTCTTCACTGTGTAATACATTAACCTTTTTTTCATATTTTGCCCCCAAAGAATATTTCCCAAACAGCAAAGCTAGTTAGAGTAAGTAATTTTCAGATAATATCAGATTGTTTTCAGATTAGATCTTAATTACTGAAAGATATGTGATGCCATATCTGGACAAGGCAGAGGTGGACAAGGTGCATGGGGCTTTTCATGAGAAAAAAAGTACAGTGTTTTGGCATGACCAAAATGTTTTTTATGTTAGACTGATGTAATCTTCCCTTTTTGATGGAAAGAAATATGGGCTGCACCCATCCAACACACTAACCTGCAATTTATCTGAGGACAAGATGAATCGCCCAGATCAAAATATGTCAGCATCCTCACATCGGACTTTCCTTTACCCATATTCTTGTACCCAAATCACACATCTATCATACAAAGCTGAGTGATGCATAGATATGGCAAACAAAAGCAGCTCAATCAAGTGCCAAGCAGCCAAGCGCATCACCCAGATCATCTTTTCAAGTCATCCCAGGACTGGCTATTCAGGGTCTGCCCTGTGGCTACCGGCAGCGCTTCATTCTCCAGAAATAGCCGGGCTCATCTTTCACAAGAAACAAGGTTGTCTTCTGAGGAGCACGGACGGAGTTCATTTGGATCTCTGTCTGCGTGACGGCCGCGGTGATTGTAATGTGTGGTTAATATTGAGGTTTTGGGAATGCTTGGTGTTCCCCTGTCCTGATTGTAATGTGTGGTTAATATTGAGGTTTTGGGAATGCTTGGTGTTCCCCTGTCCTGTGGGGCCCTCCTCATGCTATGCCAACAGAAACGTGTCATCAGACATCTTGTCACGTAATGCCGGCTGTCACTTTAACATTCTCCACCTCCCAGACAAAGGAGTTTTGGCAACTTTTTTTGTGCCTAACCCAAAACTGAAGCTAAAGCTGTGCTTATGGGTTTTATTTCACACAAAAATCACCCAGAGTGATAGAAAGATATTCTTTCTGTAAACAACCGTGCTAGCTTGTGCAGCTGAAGACAGTCAAGTTCCTGGATATTGTCTCTTTGTTTTCAAGATGGCGTGCATTCCAGTGGGATCCAAGATTAACAAGCTGTGACCCTTCAGCCGACTGGCGAGTGAATCAGAGGGACCCTGGCAGCATCCTCTCCCTAATGCCACCCACAAATCACCCAGAGTGCTTCTGCATGCTTGTCCTGTCCAGCACTGGCTTCATAAATCTCAGCAAATTAAGCACGGCCCCAAATCCCTTGTGATCAAATTCGGTTTCATGCACATTTTTGCTCTGTTTATGGGAAACTATTTTCCTCAGTATTTGTCTTTCCTGTGAGTGCAATTAACCTTTTAATATTTTAACGTGATGGTTCTTCTGTGGTGTTTACTATTTGCTTAATTTGCAACGTTGCTTGTACAATGCGGACATCATGTAATGCAATTAGATTAAAAACAAGGATTTATAATGCACCAGGTCTAATTTTTACCTAATGACTTTCACTATGTAGAAAGACAAAGACACTTCCTCAAAGCTTTTCCGCGGTGAAATGTCCTGAATGAAAAATATGCCTGTATATCATTTTTGAATTCCCTGTTACATCTCTGTTTAAAAATAAAGGGTTCTCAAAAACTCTCTGAATTGTGATTATGACAGAAAGAGAGCCATTTTTATAGTGACTGATAAAAGCATGACAGTCAACCCCTTCTCACCACACACACACACACACACACACGCACGCACATACACACACACATGCTGACATATTTGTTCTTTAACAACAAATCAGTGTCAGGTGAAGCCTGGCACCTGAACACAGAACAATGGAGAGATGAAGCCCAGATTGTCTTCATTAGGCACATTAATATTCATAGAAAGTAGAAAATCTGACACCAGAGAGGACTTGCTAACCTTTTCTCGTATGAGATTTTTTTTCCCCTCCTCTCTATTCCTTAACACAATTAAAGTCCGGCAATGACTTAATTAATGCGGCTTTCTGTCAGGCGCTTTAAAGGACTGTCAATTGGGCCCCTGTCCGCCTGTCAGGAGTGGAGAGAGACAGTCATCCCACTCAGCAGCAAGACAGGCGCAATCACATCGCCGGATAAAGTCAAATTCCCAGACACCTTGCCAAATTGATTCTTTTAAGGGCTTTCTTGCAGATTATCATTTTTTCTTTCCTTTCTCTCCTCCTCCCTGTTCATGCCTTTCAGATCTGGACGTGTTTTAGGTTTTAGGAATGAATTGGCTGCTTTGTGAAGTGTGGGGTGTGCTGTAATTTGTTTCTGACTGTTAAAGAAATGTTAATATCACATTTTTTGATGGGACATGGGGGACAATTACAGACTGTCGTTTCATCCTCCAAATGCGATAATGAAGAGGCATGGATAAATTCTTTAACACAAACTCACTTTCACAATTTTGTTGAATTATATTTAATTTTCAATCTGTCAGTGTTCACTTTTGTGCTTTAGCTAGATTTTAGAATTCATTGGTCTTCTGAGATAGTATGGTGTTAACCGCCCTAATGAATGAAGCTCTGTAACTGCAGGAATTCACAACTTAAGAAATATGACAACAATAACACAACAACAGCAACGGCGGCACAAAAGAGAGAGAGAGTGCATTTGGTTGAGGGTGTCAGCAGTGTTGAAGTGCGAGCCACAAGCTGTCTAAACAAGATGACAGCTAAGATGGCTGCTGCTAATGACTGATTCTCCCTCTCACGCGTGCTTTCATCAAAAAATAACTTTGGCTCGTCAAATGGCAGCGGCCAGAATTGTGGTAATGGCAGCGGTGGCACTGAGTGGCTGCTAACAAGTCTGCACGGATCTAACAGGGCCACAGTGATGGCAATTTGATGATACTCTATGGAGGAAATGCAGAGAGGGGAAAGGGCTCTCATTCAGAGGCAGAGTGGCATTGTCCTTACAGCACTGGACATCCTGTGGAAACCTTTTCTCTTACTGAGCAGGGAGTGAGGCATTTGCCCTCAATAGAATACACTTGGATTTTGTTAAAAATGATTTGCAAAGCTAACAAAAATACATTAGACTACGTTATGCTTGGACTGGAGAACAATTCACATTAGGCAACAGAGATTAGAAGAAAATATATAGATGTGTATACTGTATATGTAAAGATACATTTCATATCGGTGACAGTTTGTACAGTATATATTTTATGTGTCAGTGTATACCCTTTACACGGTATTGGCAAAATTAAAGAATTTTGACTAGACTCATTTAAAAAAAAAAAAATAATCAACAATGTGACAGAAGTGCAAGCAGATGCTGTATTGAACCATTCAATGTGAATTCCCTGAGCTGAGGAGGAAAAAATCAAGCGCTCCGACGTATTGTCCTGAATACGCTATAATTCCCCTGTCAGGTGCTGAGCTTAGGGAGACATATTAAAACAGCCAAGGTTGCTCTCACCGTCAAATGCAAAACAATGGATGCTGCACAGTGTAATCATGTCTGGCTGTGAGGACCGATAGCTAATTGGAATTACACCAGCGCAGGCATTGAGCTCATTAAAACCTCGAGTACCACCTCATGATAAACAGTCACTTTAAGAGCTGGCACTGAGGTGATGAGCCACAGGCTTTTCTCACTTCCTGATGAACACATCTCATGCTTGAAACCCTTCCCTATGAATTCTAAGCTTCTTTTCCTAATTGCCACTAGATATTAGCTCAGTGCTAACAAACCTCATGTTCCCACCTGCAGGACTAAAACCTCTCTTATCAACATGTCAGTCATCTGCTTTCTGTTTAGTGAGAAGTAGATACTATGCAATAATGATTTGAAGTAGCGGGGAGGAAAAACATGTGAGAGTTCAATATTCCATCATGTTTTATTTTTTTTATCTAAATACTAGGGTACCCTGTATTATTATAGCACTAATGACAATATTCACATTTTTTTTTAACCACACATTATTTTTTATTAGTCAGACCCTGGTGATACGCTAAAGCCTTGTCAATTACAGCAGCTTATTGGATGTTCCAGGTGTCAGACTGTATGACAAGATGTCGGCCATCTTGTGTTGTGCTGGTTACAGTTGCCATGGTGCCATTATGAGGAGGCAATGATGACAGTTAGTCAGAAGAGTGACAGCTCTGCCTGTAATTGACTCATTCGGCCCGTTGTTAAATTGATCTGGCCCAAAATAACCCCTCTTCCCCAGCGTTTCCATCAGCCATCATTAGCCTTCGCCTGGATGGGCTCCTGGACGCGCCATTTTGTCTGTATTCAAATCCCTTTAATACCATCTCGTGTTTAAAGACCGCCCATAAATCCCAGATCAGGTCTTAATGGCCATCGCTGGCCAGGCAGTAATATGTCATTGTTCACAGGCGATCAGTCGGTAGGGAATAGACCATGCCAGTCTTAGTAATTGCACACACAGTAAGATTTATATCACCATTATGTTCACCCATGAGAAATAATTTAGACACAGAATAAAGTAAAATTCTGCTACTTCTGATCCACCAAAATGTCCACTGGGCACTACTATGTTTTATTGAACGCAGGCCTCTCCGGTTCACATATATAATTTGCACTCTGTCAACATGTCTCTGGGTGTTTCTTTTAATGTTATCTTTTGGTGGCTTCATAAAGTATCCGCAGGTAGCTTTTTGGTGTGGAAAATAAACACCAACAGTGGAATTCAGCTGTGATCTTATGAAGTGTGAACTTGTCAATATCCTATCAAACAAGTGGCCTTGTAGCAAGTGCTGTGTGTGGAGGTTTAACCTCCTGATTTCTGAAACCTTTCCCAAAACTCAGAAATGGAGTCATGGCTGTGCTAGCGCTTAAACCACGGTCAGAAATAGAATGCACGTCCACAGGCAACTGGACTCGTCTAAGTAGAGCACGCAGGTAAAGCACCAACAGAAACACACCTGTACTCCCCGTGGTGCTTGCTGTGGGAGATCACGGGCAGCAGGCTGTTGGCAGGTTATGTGCGCAGGAGTCCCAGAGAGTGGCGCATGGCTCTGTTGTGCCAGCGTAGAGGCCTCTTGTGAGAGGGGCAGGTGTGAGCTGATGCAGGCTCCATCACCTTGGTGAGGACAGGGCCGGCCTCTCCTGGGCCTGCTGGAACACCTCTGGGCTGGAGAGAGAGAGAGAGAGAGAGAGAGAGAGAGAGAGAGATGTGAGAGAGAGAGAGAGATGTGTGTGTGAGAGAGAGAGAGAGAGATGTGTGTGTGTGAGAGAGAGAGATGTGAGAGAGATGTGCCTGTCAAAGACTAATGAATCACCTGTCAGATCACTCAGTCTTGAAAGGCTATTCACTAGTAGATGATCATGCTTTGGTCGGGTCCTACTGAACCTGTTGGGTCAAAAACATTGTGTGGCCATTTAGAAAAAGATACAAATATTTATTCTGTCACGGGGTAGGCTCTAGTATTTAAAATGCAACTCTAGCTTAGTTTGGCTGTGAAATGTCCTTTTACATCCATTAAACATTCTTATCTTATTATGCTTGTATGATTCTGCTCTTAAATGAAGAAGCCTCCTGCTCTGTGAGACAGCGGGCTAGGTCAGAGGAGCCTGGCGGTGTGTTTGTGACAGGCCCAGCCCCGCCTGAATAGCCGCCACCACCACTGAAGTTCAGCAGGGAAGTGGCGTGTTGGAGGAGGCAGCCATCAAAAGCCACTCAGTCATGCAGCCTGCTGTTGCGGCTTGTTCAGAGGCACTCCGAGGGGTTCTTTGTCCTTCGGTGGGGCGGACCACTGCTCCAAGGGGTCCCCATCAAATGCTGACAGCAGTCAGATTATCGTTCTGCAATCAAACCGAGTTTTATTAGATCTGTCTGCCGCAGCCCAGCTCCCCTGCAAAAACATGTTTTGTTCTCTTTAACCTATTCCACGGGGGATGCAAACCAGCAGTGACACTGTCATTGGTGAGCAATGCCGTGTGAGTCCCTCGTGGAACCAAATGTCAGATTATACTGCGGCGTACTAGTTATCCTCCCCTAAATATAGCTGTGCGGGTATCAGGGCCCTGTCACAGGAAATTCATGCTTTCACACACACATGCCCTTTCCTGCAGACCGAGACACTGTCGCAAACCTTAAGAGCTTGTCAGGAGATAAGACTAATTGTGAATTCCTGTCTGCTGAAAGACTTTTTGTGACTTGGTGGAAGAAGGTACACATCATCCAGTCCCTGTGTGGAGCCCATCATCCTTATGGGACCTGCACCTACTGATGGGCAAATTAAGCTTTGGTGAACCGCTAAACCACAGCAGTGTGAAGCTAGCAACACTAATGAAAAAATCCAATATGGCTTCCAATATGTAGATTTTTCAACATAAAAGTCCTTACCCAAACCAGTATATGTAACCAAAAATATTGGTTTGCTAAGGACTTTTATGTTGAAAAATGTATGTGTGGCGGCCATCTTTTTGCTTTTCAGCTAGTGTCGCTAGGTTCACACTGCTGTGGTTCAGTGGTTCACCAAAGCTTCATTTGCCCATCACTACCTGCACCTCAGCTCCCCATGCGCTGAAGAACACATATGTGTCCTGGATTGAAGCATACAGGTGAAGAGGAAGAAACACATGTGCGATGGCTCTTGAGTATCCTCAGAACCTGGAGCCAAGAAGGATGGGGATCTCAAACAGGGCTGTAACCCTACTGTGTATTCAACCAGTGTTTCCTGCCGCCTCCTCAGACCCTCTCAGGCCAGAAATCCTTCCTCGGAGAAAAGCACCAGACACCTGAGTTGGAACACCGAGTGATTTTACATTTGATTCCATACACCCACCACATCTATTTAGAATGGTCAGTCAGATTGTACCTTTGAAACTCTGACAGACATTTGAAATGCCTTCGACGCAACAGAGGTTGATCTATGGGGTCCTGACTTGAATCCAATGAAAACAGAGGTAGGAGTTAGAACTCACAATAGTCCTCTTGTAGATCATTTGCATAGTGAAAGACAGTGGCAGTGGTGAGTAGGTGTTATAAACTTGACATATTATGCTGGAATTTCAGAAACTCCCTGCTCATCTTTCACAGGCCTTAACAAAGCAGACATGGCTTTTGTTTCTCTCCTGATAGAGGCTCATCTGTGTACAGTGGTGGGTGGAGCGCTTGCATTAAATCATTTCCAACTTAACTGAAGCGACACTGTTCATAAGGACCATGTCACCGGAATGCTGCACTTTTCCTTTGCAGGGATGGATTAGAGGCACAAGTTTGGGTGATAGAAAGCAGACACAGTTAAAGATAATTATATAAATCTAACTTGATTTGGCTTTCAACTTTTGTTTTGCATAATTGTTCTAAATGTAAACATATGCATGCATTATTTGGGGGTTTGGTTTATTTTTTCGTTTTGGCAAGTTGCCGTATAATAAGCGGGATAATGTATACAACACCGGTCATTATTGGAAAAATACGTCCCTTCAGGGCGAATCAAGACCCCTCCGCTGCGCATTGGGGTCCGATCCGCCCTGTCGGGACTTATTTTCACGATAATGACCGGCGTTCTATACATTATCCCTTAATTAATGTATGTGTTACACCATGCTGGTCTTTTAAAATGTGTCTTTAGCTCCTCATCTGTACTGTCACTGTCCTGTATCTGTGTGAAGAAGATAAACACAAACTGATAATTACATATATCACATAAGATATGGTACAGTCATTTCCTGTGTATTAGCCACATTGTGTATAAACCGCAGGACCGTGTTTTATGCAAGTTAAAGAAACAAAACCATATTAATACCATATTAACTGCCCCCATGTATTAACCTCATAGCTGAAGAAATTTAGCAAAATCAATGTATAAGCTGCGGCTAATAGTTGGGAAATTACGGTAAGCTGATATTTGATATGCATATTACAGCATGTTTAGATTAGAGTTGTTTAGAGGCTAATACTGGGCAGCCTCAGAGCACCCAGTTGTTGAGCACTTAGCAATGCTGAGTTAAAAGGGATAACTACTGCTGTGTATTGTTCTTTTATGTTTACCCTTTCTTATAAATTGTCCCCAAAGGCAAACTAATAATGGTTGATACTGTTTATTCAACTGGTTACTTGTATGTAGATTGAATGTGAACAAGCTTTTATAAGGTGATGTACGAAATGATGACAAGTCTTCTGTTCTGTGAGATGACAACAGTTTTGGCAAGTGCACATTTAACTATCATCATTCAACACATCTGAAGACTTCACACTCACAGGTAGAGCTGATCAGTTGGCTCATCTGTCTATTTTGTCTGTCTATTGTTCTATGTTAGCTTTCATGCTCTTGAGTTATGGACGCTTTGCAACTCTGTAATGGACTGACATTCTATTCTACTTGGTATACTTCTGCCACACATTCTACTCAAAGCATGGCAATCAGGAAGTTACAGAGAAGACTCAAGGCCCGTATCATACGTACCTCAACAGCACTGGAGGTCATGCAGCCTCTTAAACTTCTGATGATGGCAGGATTGTGCCTGGCTGACTGACAGCAGCAGAAATCGTTACAAAGGCGAACAAAACAGGCCAGTGAGTGGCAGCCCGGAGAGGCAGGGTCAGCAATCAATCAGGCCTGATGCGGAGCGGAGAGCGCTCTGCAGGACACACACACAGACCCACGTCCTGTCGGAGAGCGCTCTGCAGGACACACACACAGACCCACGTCCTGTCTGAGAGCGCTCTGCAGGACACACACACAGACCCACGTCCTGTCGGGGAGCGCTCTGCAGGACACACACACAGACCCACGTCCTGTCGGGGAGCGCTCTGCAGGACACACACACAGACCCACGTCCTGTCGGAGAGCGCTCTGCAGGACACACACACACAGACCCACGTCCTGTCGGAGAGCGCTCTGCAGGACACACACACAGACCCACGTCCTGTCGGAGAGCGCTCTGCAGGACACACACACAGACCCACGTCCTGTCGGGGAGCGCTCTGCAGGACACACACACAGACCCACGTCCTGTCAGAGATGTTCAACGGGGGAGGGCTGGAAGGTCCTAGGACAGTGCTTTTCCTCATCATTAACAAAAGCACATCACCATGAACATGTTTATGTGCTGTATGCTGTATTCACTGTGCATGGAATCATCCAAATGAGTCATAACCTAAAGAGCACTAGAAAAAAAAATCATAGATATAAAAAGGTAAATAGGTTAATGTTGACTGATAGCATCTTGGGGACATCCAGCTTTTGAATGGTATTTAGTATGTGAATATCTTCATCATCCATTTTCAGTCTTTAAACCCTGATTGATGTTCAACATCAATCAGGTTTGAACATCACACCAAATGAATGCTTTTGTGGTGTCTCATCAGCTGTTCTGGATGTGTTTCATCTGTCTTCACAACACAACAATTTGTACTGACTTACTTTTGATGGCCAGTACACTGGACCATGGACTGACTGGCGAGCAGCTCTTCTTGATGACCAGTCCTGATGGAATTAAGAACATCATATGTGTTCATGCTCAGTCTCAACTTTTGGTGGGAGCGCATGACAGGCTCTTCATTTTCTTGTATTATTATTAATGTGAAATAATTCAAAGCA
Source organism: Alosa pseudoharengus (assembly GCF_046254945.1). Taxonomy (NCBI): domain Eukaryota; kingdom Metazoa; phylum Chordata; class Actinopteri; order Clupeiformes; family Clupeidae; genus Alosa; species Alosa pseudoharengus. The sequence goes on along the minus strand of NW_027468881.1, from coordinate 37,654,009 downwards.
GCGTATAGAGCTCCTTAAGACATCCAACCCTATGAATAATCAAAGGCCCTTCAGCCCCTCAGAGTAATGCCGCGTGTTTAGTGACAGCTACAGGCAGCATGAAAATGACAGGCCACCAACAGGGAGATGTAGTGTAAATTTTATGAGTGACAAAGGAGATTAGCCGGTGCTGCGCTACATGCTAGCCCGTGACCTCTGAGGGGGGGAGAGCATGCTGGGAGCAGAAGTGAGGTGTCGAGGGGCAGGACTACAAGGCTGTGCTGCCAAGCAGCCAAAAGCCGCTGTTGAGATACATCACATGCCTTTGAGAGACCCACAAGTCTAAAATATTCTGTCGTTTGTGAATTGTTCTGTCGACACATGTCACATTGCACAATAATGGTCAAAATTGCACAGCTTTAATGTGTTTTGAGCTTGTTTGTCAATGTTTGCTGCCTCTATTTGAGGAGCAGAAACAGACACACTGGAATGACAAACTGTTTCTTGGCCTTTCCTCCACGTTCACCTCGTCCAGTTCTCTCTCCTCCCTCTGCATTCTTACGCTGTCTCCCCACTGATGGGCTATTGTGCTGCCCACCATATAATTACTGTGAACTTTTACTTCCACACAATGCTCTGGTCACTTTGTGTATGTGTGTGTGTGTGTGTGTGGGGTGTGTGTGTGTGTGCGTGCGTGCGTGTGTGTGTGGGGTGTGTGTGTGTGTGTGTGCGTGTGTGTGTGCGTGCGTGCGTGTGTATTTATGGCTGGGTCTATGTCTGTGCTCTGGCAGCAGGACTGACTGATGGTCAGGAGGCTGTAGTGTCACTATCACTTCATTGCAGGGTGGCATCTGTTGGTCAGAGGTACAATGTGTGTGTGTGTGTGTGTGTGTGAGAGAGAGAGGCATCCACATGTATCTGTGTGTCAGCCTGCACCACTTGTCAGGGAGCTGATGTCCTGACATGCTCTTGTAATGTCCATGCATGAGCATGTGTGTGTGTGTGCAAACAAGATGTCTGCTGCTCATTCCTCTCCGGAGGTGTTCGGTTAAAGTCACGATAGATACAACATGGCCCTCGTCGTTGTCCCCGGCAATGTTACAAAATCTCCCCGGCCATCTCGCCGTCTGGGCTGTTCCAACAAGTCGTGGCTGTCCACTCACGTCTCGTCTTGTCAAGTGGCTGACATTCTGATTTAATCAAGAGCCACGGCTGCCAGATGAATTAGATCACTATCAAAAATGTGCCAGGAACTCCTTGTCCCTCACTTGTCAGGACCAAACTCATCTGTTCACTTATTTATCACAGCCACTTCTCCCCACAGACACACAGAGTGGCCTCTTACAAGACAAAAAGACCTTATCTCTCTCAAAGAACAATGTTTGTTCAATTTGGATACGATCCAGGTATTGTATTGCTTTCCCACAGCCTAGAGCACATTGTGCAATGTACTGAACATGTACTGAAAAATAAACAAAACGGCATTCCCTCAGCAGAGACATTCTCTAATGTCTTTTGATTTTGAGCAGACGAGTTTGGGCTGGTTTTGAAGGGGCTCCGCACCAGATAAGGCACATCTTGTCTGAATTCTTTTGTAAGATATGAGCTGTGCGTCTAGCGCCACGAGCGGGCAGCCTGCTGGGCCTCCTCGCCCTCATCATGTGTCGGCTTCTGCCCAGACACTGCCACCCCGTCACTTACAGCATCTTACTCAATCCTCTGGGGTCTCCCATGCACAAACTAACCCACTAAATGTATCATTTCTGCAGTCATTCTGGAAGGACAGTGATGCCTCCCGTATGAACAGGCAATGACAGAGACATGAGGTAAAAAGGCTTTTTTTAATAAAAAATTAAAGGGGCAAATTCAGACGCATTTACTTACTTGTCTTTCTCCCCCCTCTGTTTAAATGAATATTACATCACAATTCCCCTGCAGCCCAGGAAAGGCTTCTACATGAGACATGTTCGATCCCTCTGAAGCGAACCCTTCCAAAGCATTTTGTTAATTTTCAGAGCTGCGCTGTAAAGAAAGGCCTCTTCTCCTTTCCTTGTTCCTCAACTCACATCATCCTGAAGCTTAGGTCAGTTTGGGATCACCTCTACATGACATGGCCATTTTAGAGCACAATACATTACTATATTGGGCTGTTTTGGTTTTGGGATTGTTTTACCACTACATTTTTCCACAAATATGATCATGAATAAAATGAAAAGAATACTTAAAACGTAAAAATGCTATTTCATGGGGTACATGATGGAGCAAATGGAGCCATGATTTCTGTGACAAGAGTAAGCAGGGAGTGACTTACTGTGGAGAGACGGTTTAAATAGGGACTAGAAAGACACTTCATTTCAAAAGCCACTCTCATTTCCCATTGCCAAAGGCAAATCTTCTAAATGGATGTCACTCATTCACTCGATTCAATCCAACAGAGAGAATACCTTTCACTGATGCTGCGCCTCTACATTCTTTTGATTCATTCACTTAGCTTCTCTACTCTCAACTGGAGGGGAAAACATGGAGGAGGCAAATATTTCCCTAAGATGTACACAATTTAAGATTGCATGAGCTTTTATATTAAATTGATTGGTCTGTTCCAAAGACAAGCTGAATGATTTCTGAAGCAATGAGACTGAATCCCACATGAACAAACAGCCTACACTGAGAGGTAAATAGAGCACTTTGAGAATTAAATGTCAGATTCCTGTAATACTTCCATTACAGTGCTAACTACATTTACCCAACACACTCCACTCTATCTGATATCTTCTGTGATGAATTTTTAAAGCTTGATTTTAAAGATGTGCTGTGTGTGTCTGTCTGTTTGGGACACAAGGGAGGACTCACCGATTTGTGCTCTACTTTATTTCCCCTGGCTCTTGTATCTGTGTCGATAGGAACTTGCTTGTGATGAGATGAAAATACAAATAAAGAAAACATTTTTCTTTCATATGAGTTAAGTACTGAACCACAGCACTAGCCCTTGAGACCCTTAAACATGCACGGAAAGCAACAAACAATTGTTCCATGGATGCGGGACCCCCGAATAACAGGGACACTACAATCACGCATTATAGACAATAAATAGACACAACAGTATAGCAGCCTTACTACAAACTGAGGATAAATATATGATTTTGACATTATTGTTTTCAAACTATTTTTCCTGAAGTTTTTAGATCGTTCAATGTTTATGGCATTGAGGACTATCTCCTGAAGCTCTGATATATAAGCTCCAATAAACTGATATCAGTCCTTTAAAAAAAAATGTTACTTGAAACACCAGATTTGTCCAAATATGTTGTGCAACTGTGCTGCCACTTTGTTTTAGCAGTGTGAGCAGTCAGCTCTCACATCCATTATGTGGGAGCGGGACTACGGCGGCTGCAGAGAGGAAGTGTAGGCTATACTCCAATTGAGTTGTCCACTTCCAGCTCACTGGTTTGATAGTTCCATCATGGACAGCGGAGGGAAGGCTGACAGTTGGGCTGCTCTGAGCCAGCTGTTTTCATGCTCAGAGGCTTCTGCAGATATGCGGTTGAGATGAAGGATTGTTAGGAGATTATTAAACAAAGTGACGTGCGGAAAACATGCATCCAGTCGTGGAAAATCATGAGCTACTTGCCGCTCAAACTCACTCCTACGATACACATGATGGCATTTCTAGGCGGCTCTCATAGCAATGGATGCAATGTGACGGGATTGTTTTTATGTGAATGTTCTACGCTATAATGTTGAGACAAATTTGAAGTTGGGAAGATTTTTTGGGGGATTTTTTTTTTTATTGTTTATAACTATTTAAAATAAATCTGGTTAAATTGTTGGGACAGTTATCCAGCGGGATGAAGTTGTTTACATTTATTCATGTATGTGTCTTTATAGCTTATGTACACAAGAGATTTGGTGACTTTGTATAGTCTACAAAGGATTTGGTGAGAAAACACAGAACCATAGAATCCCTCTCCTGTATAATGCATAGAGTTCATGTGGTGAGATATTGATCATTTCATAGGTGCTAAGTGATATAAGTATTGACTATTGGCAACTAATTTAAATATCAGTTTAATCCATAAATCATTCCTGTGTTTTAATGATATTGATAAACTACACCTGCCGTTTTCACATTTCCACAAAACCTAACAAAAAGTGGTTTAGGCTACTTATTTGACCACTCCACATAATAGATTTCTGGGACAGGAATTCTTAGATCTGGGATCCAAGCCTTGTTTTCTTTTGTGTTAACTTTATCATGGATGACCTATATTTCACATATTTTCTTTCACATGAAATGAAAACACTGAAGATTAAAAGATGAAATCAACAGTCTGCATATCTGCCTTTGTGATGGTCTTAAGGACAAAGAAGTGATTTGAACTCTCAAAAACATACATACATGTAACATATTCACATGCAATTGTGCATTAATAAATCATACAGTAGTTGGCTAAAGATGCTATTTGAGACTTAAGAGAAGTAACCACAAGGTGCATGCCGTGTAGAGCATGTGTAGTGCACTTGCTATGTGTGCTATTAGGATTTGTGCAACCCCCTCCTCATTTCCTATTGTGATGGCACATTTGGGCTAAATGCTCCAGCCAATGTTAGATGCAATACTGAGAGAAATGTATCTATCCATCTAGACTGGTGCACTGCAAAACAATTGTTACAACTAACAAAATGCACTATTTGTCACCTCACGCCACTGCCTGATAATCCGCACAGTACTAGAATGTCACACAGTACAGTGCATAAGGCCCAACTAACCCCTTAATGACCTATCTTGCAATGTAAGCAAACGCCAAACTGGCAACACTTTATTTTAGGGAACATGTGTATAATTGTCACATAGATTTATTTGCCTGTATTAGTGCCCTATAAGGTCTGTGGGAGAACTTTTATGGGGTGGCCAGGGGGTTGTCAAGGCTATTTTAGAGGTTCCACAGACTATGGTAGAAAATGTGTGTGTTACCCTGACATCTAAGGAATGGAGCATGACTGAATTTTATGGTTGCAGTTTTTCAATGCAGATCAGTCTCTTAAATCAGATTATTTGTCTCTTTCTCTCTCTCTCTCTCTCTCTCACACACACACACACACACACACACACACACACACACACACACACACACACACACACACACACACACACACACACACACAGTACTGTGTTCACCTACAGGAGAGACATGAGTAACCCTTTAAGCCATCCGCTTGTCTCAGCCCAAGTACAATTTAAATTCAAAACCATATATAGATTAAAGGTGCTCTAAACTATGTCATACGTTTTTTAGGCTAAAACATTTTTTGCCACTTACAGCAAACATCACCTCACCATCTGCTAGCTGCCTGTGTCCTGAATACACTGTAAAAAAACGTGATCTCTCTTGACAACCCAGGCTCCAAAAACGGCCACATAACAATTTGGGAAAACCTTGCCCATGAAAACATAACAAACTGTTCTGGCAAATCACCAACGAGAAAAATGTGTTGATTGGTTGACTCTATGTAACCTAAAGTGGACTTTATTCAGGGATGTAACCTGTGTTGTGTCGGCTGTGCCTGTTGAATCTAATGTGCTTAATGTGAATTATAGTATATTTCTTTGGATTTTATGGATGATTATCCAAATGAAATAACAGTCCATTCATGAGTTGTGAGCATGTTGAGCTGTGGCCGCTAGGTGACATAAAAATGAGAAAGGACCTCCCTAGAGCAAGTGTTTTGGTTTGTCTTTTCTGAGCAGTAAAATGGCATTGCAACATGGTGGACTACACTTTGTTTTTACAGCTAATGTATTTGTAATTTATTATTTATTATTTTCCTTCTATACCACATCTCTGCTAATTGATTGCTTAATGTATGCTGGCTTTAAGTCCTGAACAATAATTGGACCTTATTTTCTATTAGAGAATGTCCTTTAGGCAAACTATTTTTATCTTCTGAACCATACTAACCTATAAAAGGGCCACTCTAGAAAATACATATTTCAACCTGCACATTCTATATCATTCTTGGTTTGCATTTATTTTATGGACATGGTCAGCTTTAGCCTATGTCCACCCCATGTTGTTTGAGCAAGTAGGCTATTAGGACGAAGAGGATTAATGTCAGAGGTACTTTCACTTTACAAAACTGATGCATGCATTCTACCATTTCTTTTTTGAGCTCTAACATAAAATGTAGGCTATAACATGTTTTTTTTTTCTGGAAATAATACATTCATTTGGCAATTTAACTAGGTTTACTGAAATTGGTAGTCAGTCTCAGAGACCACACAATGTGATGATTTGTAATAGTGTTCAAACTGAAAAAAGTGGGATTGCTGCAAATGATCTCCTTAAAGGACTTCAAGTTAGCATCCTGAATTGTCCAAAACCTGTGCTTGTACATGTTTTTATAGAGCTGTAAAATAAGTCTTCTGTGATGAAAACATTTTTACTGTATATATTTAAAGTATAAGTTCAGTGTAAATTGACCCATAGCCTTGTTGTATAAGCTCACCACATCCAGCCCATCGGAAAAAGAATGAGACAATTTGGGACAACGTAGGCCAAGTCAATTTACACTGAACTTACAGTACACTTTAAATGTAAAAACATTTGGTGAAACATTGAAGAAACATCAAGGTCCAAGCATTAAGGTGATTTCGGTCAGTTAACAATTATATCTTAACAATTATACTGTATAATGTAAGCAGTTTGACACCTTTCTTTGTTATGCCTTCAAGTTGAATAGGCCTAAGATACTAAGATTGCATTTCACAGCCACATGCATTATGTTATGGGGCTGAACGTTTTGTTGTATTATCCCCAAATTATCCCTGTTAATTAGATGTTTTATAACAAATGAAAAATAAACGTTTTTAAATGTAACTGTATCTGATTAAGCAGCACCTACAGTATGTTGCAACACAGCCTGGGAGTTGGAAAATGATGTTTGAGGCAAAATGCAGAGGCTTGTTTTCCAACAGTGCCTGTCTGAGCTAGAAGATATTTAAGGTCACTCTCCCACTACTCTCCAGACCACCCAGATGAGAGGAAAGGAGCACAGAAACATTATCCATTTAGCAGTTGCTTGCATTTATTGTTGAACAAAAATGTGTACCTGAAACACACATAAAGCCACTTTAAAGAAAAAATAGAAAAGAAAGGGAGAAAAAAGAACATTCAGTTTCAGTAGAAATGTAACCTCCTGTGCTGCTCAGTCATCTAAGAAGCATTAACTCTACGCTTTGTTTACCCGCATGCACACTTACCATTCCCAAGGGTGCTGCAACCTGTGTGTAACTCACCCTTAGGGCCTCCGAGTATTTTTCACCATGAAATGAAATTTTATGGCATGCGAGATTAGCCGACACTAATGCAAGGTCAAAAATAATAGAATCAATAGGCCTAGCTGGGTGAAGTTAACATTTACAGAAAATGAAGGCCTCTCAAAAGCGCTGTGGCGAACAGAATGAGAGGAGTCTCTGCTGAATTCATATTGATGTCTTTTCATTATTTCTCATAATTTGACTTTTTTCTTTTGTGCGCTGCAGTGGTCAGCCATTGTGGTTTATCACCCTTTGTGTTTCAGCTCTCTCTCTCTCTCTCTCACACACACACACACACACACACACACACAGGTTCGTTTTCATGCCTGCGTATGTGTGTTTGTGTTTCAACTCTCTCTCTCTCTCTCACACACACACACACACACACACACACACACACAGGTTCGTTTTCGTGCCTGCGTATGTGTGTTTGTGTTTCAACTCTCTCTCTCTCTCTCACACACACACACACACACGGGTTTGTGTGCGTGCATGCGTGCCTGCGTATGTGCGTGTGTGAGTACAATAGTGTCTAGTGTCACTGCATTACTTTTAGCTAACACAGACTTTTTTAAGGCAATCAGAATGCCCTTGTGTAATTGATGAATGGTAGACATTTTCATTTCTTTAAAACTGTTCATTGATATAAGCACATTACAGTTTTCAAAATACTGTATATCTTGTTGTAAAATGAGCGTAGTGGTTACACATAAAAACATATCTGAGCGTAGTGGTTACACATAAAAACATATCTCACACATGTTAAACATGAGAAATGGGTACACACCCACATTTCTCACAGGGGCAAAATAATTACACATCATTGCAAACTATTATGATTTTATTATGCTTTCTCTGAAAAAAGGCAATACCTCTGTGTAACCTTTGGTTTCGAGAGTGGAATGAGTTGTTACCCTACACCTCACACTGTTGTCCTGTCAGTCTCTCTGATAGATAGATAGAGAGAGAGAGAGAGAGAGAGAGAGAGAGAGAGAGAGGGAAAGGGAGGGAGAGGGGATTGTGTGCCTCTCCGGCACTGCCATCGTCACATCAACTGTTTTTATTACTGTCATTATAGTTTAACATCGCACTGTTAATTCTGTTAATTAAAAAGCTGATTGCTTTTGCCAGTCTGTGATCTCCATTTGGTGGGCCCATATGGTAGAAGATTACTTGTTGTAAATTTCAATGAAGCCCTATCAGTGTTCGGCTACATATAATCAAGTAGTACAAGATTCAAAATGAAGTCTATAAAGTGCAATTATCACACACACAGGCATCTTATACACACAATATTTCCATTTAAAACTTAATTGTTGCTTATGTGATATAATGCAAGATAGCAAGATATTAACTTTCAATGTATTACTATTTACTGTTTTAACTACTTAATTCGTATATGTTTATCAAACGTTTCATATATCTATTAAAAATGTAATACATTTGTATCAAATATTTTTTATCAAACCTTTTAAAAATCTTTTTTCATTATATTTTCTCATACACATAGTATTTCACTAGGATGATAGTAGATGAGTGAGTGTTTGATGACACCTGAAAAGTCAAGTTTATTGAAACCCTGTGGTGCAAGCAGACACACACACACACACACACACACACACACACACACACACACACACAAACTCTACACACACACACACACACACACACACACACACACACACACACAAACTCTACACACACACACACACACACACACACACACACACACGCAAACACACACACACACACACACACACACACACACACACACACACACAAAGAAAGAGAAAAACAAAGCAGTGACACACATATAAGCTTGTGAAGAACAAGCAGGAGTCACAAGGGAGAACTTGTTCTGCTGTTTCTGCTGTCAGACGCAGACAGAGAAGAGGTGCTGTGTCTGTTCCCACATATCCAAGCTAGCACACAGGATCAGTGTGTCGGATCGGCCTGTGCTTTCACACAGTATGTAGAACAAAAGAGTTAGTGGTAGAGTCCGTCACTCCAGACCTCTCTGCCAAGACTGAAGGTTCACTGTGTGTTTCTCAATAGCTATTGGGCCTTAACCCGCAGACAACCTGAGTGCCAAGTGCCAACAGGTAGACCACAAGCAGAAATATGCCAAATGCATGAAAGTAATGCACTGTGTGTGTTTGCTTAGAAGGATTAATACTTGTGCATTGTAATACTACAATATTTCACAATAGAAAGGAATTCTGTGTTGGGGCTTGTGTGTGGTGAAGATGTGCACATGTATGTATGATTGCACATGTTCTTGTATGTAGCATCTTGAACAAAATGTACTGTCTTGTGTGGTAGAAAGCTGCCTCAGATCAAATGTTCCACACATTAAAGTTTGATTGGTTAACCTCAAGATGTGCCTCAGAAATTGTGTTACCTTGTATGTCTGTTCTATTTTGCCAATAGCATTTTTTGAGTTTAGTGTGTCCTTAAGAAGTCAAAGATCACTAGATCAAAGATACTTTTGATCAGGAACTACTGAGAAAGAGTGATAAAGAGAGAGAAAAAGAAACCCCAGTGCTTTCACTCCACAATGTGAGTAACCCACTATCCCTCTCTATCATACAATGACTTTGCGTAAAATGAGTTCCCATATTTATAGAACAGTGATGATAAAGGAGGTCTACAAAAGAGCTCAACCTACAGCTGGGATGCTGAACACAGCCCCTGAGAGGAGAGTGTGTCCTGCAGGTGTTTATTCTGGCTGAGCACCACGGCACCTCATTAACTCATTAATTACCCTCTGTTAAGGCCAATGTCTGCTAATGTCAGGCCTGACAGACAAAAAGGCCAGTTGAAAATAACTAGCATTGTAAAAGCATTATGGTGAAGTAATCATTATCGGCAGATTCAGAGACATTTTGCACTGATATGAAATATATTCAGTGTCCTCCACAGTCTTTGGCACCCCTGGTAAAGTTGAGTAAAAATAGGTATACAAAGCCATCTATTGGGAGATTTATAATTAATCTCAAAATGAAAGCCATGTGGAAAAATCCAACATTTAAAGGAGAATTCCGGTGTGATATTGACCTAAAGTGTGTTGAAACATGTTACCGAGTGTGAACGTACGTTTCATAGCTTATCTCGGCTTGTCCCCTGCACTAGGAAATCTGGCACTAGTTAGCCAATACCAACAGTTTTCCGATGGGGGTGCCTCGGGCATCGGCCTAGCCATGCAAATAAATCACTGTTTTACACCATTTACAAGGCTCAAAGTATCTCCATATTTCATTGGTAGACTTCCGAGGGCCTTGACATTTAAAACGAGACATTGAGAACTTTGAAAAAGCACTGGTAGTTTATTTACAAGTAGATTTATACAGACAGTACCTTTAGGAGGTTTACCGTTCGCCGCCATCTGGAATTTAGTCATGATAATTTGAGCGACGAGTACGAATGAACAGGTATGATAAGGGATCAGATTCCAAAAATAATTCAGTGGATAAGCATGGATTCCAGTTGCTGCTTGTGCAGGGGTCAAGCCGAGATGAGCTATGAGACATACGTTCACACTAGGTAACATGTTTTTTAACACACTTTAGGTCAATATCACACAGGAATTCTCCTTTAAGGAAAGCAAATTTAGCTGAGAAGAAAAATGTCTCATAAAGAAATAAATACTTGTTTTAACACATGTGCCATACTGGCACCCCTGCATGTAATGCATTGTAAAGCCTCCCTTTACCAATAAACAGGTCTTAGTCTTCTCCTATGACATGCCATAAAGTTGGAGAATACAAGACAAGAGATTTGAGATCATTCCTTTTTTACACAATCTCTCCATATTGTTTGTCCTTCAAGGTCCTCTCTTGTGCATTCTCATCTTCAGCTCACGCCACTGGCTTTCTATGAATTTCAGATCAGGGGACTGAGATTGCCATGGCAGAAACTTGATTTTGTGTTCCGTAGTTTATTTTTGTGTTGATCTGGATATGTTTTGGTTCATTGACCTGCTGGATGATCCAATAGTAGCCCATGTTAGCAGAGACATATTTTGATTTAAAGGCATGCTATGCAAGTTAATACCTTAATATAAGTCATTTTGATGGCAAACCTGTAATAGGGATAATGGTGTGCTTTCTGCAGCCATACCCTAGCATCTACCCGTCTATGTACCCTAGCATCTACCCGTCTATGTAGAACCAGCATCGCAACATCGCTGTCCCCTGACCTGAAGAATCACAAATTGCTTTTGGACAATTGTGCATTAGCCTATTATTTCCATGAAATTGTCTAATATTATTTAGTCAGTCGACATGGCTCTTCAGAGACCTTTGCCAGTTCCTATCCTTCGGGGCCAGGGGGAAGGGTATAAGCTGTGAGTGGTATTAGGACAGCTGTGTAAAATAAAACATACTCTGCAACCGTAGGGGGAGCCCAGTCATAATAATACAAAAAACTGTAATGGATGCCTTTCAAATGGCCAGATATGTCATAGAGTTCAGGATATCATTATGAGGTTCCCTGGGCCTTTGGAATAAAAACAGCCCCACAACATCGCAGACCCTCCACCTTATCCGTAGGCATAGGGTTCTATTCAGTAAAGTAATCCTTTTATGTATGCCAAAACCACCATGTGTTTGTTGTCAAAATGCTGTTTAGAACACAATTCCAGGTAACGTCCCATAGCATTAAGGAACTCCAGCCTTTTACATTTGTAGAAAGGTTTTTTCCTCCATAACGTTTGAATAATCTATTAACACAGAGGTCACTTCTCAAGGTTCTTCGGAGACTTCTGGAGGCTTCTTTTTTCCACCGGTGGTTCTTGCCTCTCCTACCATCCTCTCTTACCATCTTACCATTACCTCTGTGCATGGGGGGGGGGGGGCTGGGAAGTTGTTTGGATGTTAAATGTTGAAGATATCATTGAAATACTTTGTTTAATATGGCTACCAACGTCACATGCAATGTTAGGGTGGCCATACATCCAGATTTAGGCCGGGCAGTCCGGATTTTAAACGCCCTGTCCGGCGTCCGACAACCTCAAGCCGGACGATCATTTGTCTTCCTTTTTGGAGTTGCACTGGGTCTAAAGAGCCCTTGAGCTCTAGAGTCTTTTTGGAGTTGCACTGGGTCTAAAGAGCCCTTGAGCTCTAGAGTCTTTTTGGAGTTGCACTGGGTCTAAAGAGCCCTTGAGCTCTAGAGTCTTTTTGGAGTTGCACTGGGTCTAAAGAGCCCTTGAGCTCTAGAGTCTTTGCTGGGACGCAGCATAGCGCTTCTCAAACTATGGAGGAGGAGACTGCTGGTCCGCGAAGCCGCAGAGTCAAATTATGCCCAGTGCTTCTGTCACTCGTCTGATAATTTGCTGCGCAGAGAAACTGAAACCACTCAATAACGTTGTAGCAAAGCTCCGCTTCAACCTGGAAGAGCTGACCCTAGAGGTGTTGTCTCCTGAGCTGCTGCAGAGGGTGAAGGTGGAGTTTGCTGAGGCTAAATTGAAGAACGGGATACTGAGGACAGGAACTTAAATCAATTAAAAACACAGATGGACTGCTGCACACACACAGACACACAGAAGACACTGCAGACCCCAAGTCCCCAATAGACTGAGTCACTGTAGAAATACTTGACTATTTTAGATTTTCTCTGGAAATTCACAATTTCGTCACCGTTTTTTTTTTTTTTTTAAAACATAGTCCAGTATTTCTTTCGAAATTGAAATGAAGTTGTATGCAACAGCAAAGCTTACTAACAGTTTGGAATTTTAAAATGTCACGTGACGTGAGCTAGGGTTTGCTGTTGCATACAACTTCATTTCAATTTCGAAAAAAATACTGGACTATGTTTTTTTTATTTTTTTAAACGGCGACGAAATTGTGAATTTCCAGAGCGTGTTACTCCACACTCGGCAATCGACTCCTACGGACTTTCCCCTAAAGATGGCAGCTGCTGCAGCAACATTTCCGGAAAGGTACTGGCTTGATGAAATTCATTCCGGACTTTCTATCTGACCACATAAAGACGTCGGGATACTTCGGTTTGGCTTTAGGGACCCTCTACTCACTACCACGTAAGTGTAATGTTGTTTGGAACTGTAGAAGAGGTATAAAAATAGCGTTTTGTAGCGGAGAAATAACATGCCCGGGTCACTTCCAGGCTAACGAGTTTTGACTAAAAACGGTAAAATCGAACTTTCTCAAAACACATCCAAATTACATGATTTTGATGTCAACTCAACATATGTACTCCCAATCATCCGTAAATTGATCTAAAGTGCATTTTACTCCGGATAACTCTTTTAACACTACAGTCTCCAGCAGCAGGCCTCTCTCATTGGTGTTATCATGAATTCTCCTCTCTCCACACGGATATGTTGCTGTTCCATGGAGAAAAAGAGGAATGACCTACTTAAGCGCGCTTTTCTATCTGTCGTCCCTAAGAACTGCTGTTGAAGGACACAGCAAGACACCCTGTCCTCTCCTCTCTACAACCCCCTGCCACCCTTGCCCCCCACACACCCTCCCAGTACACAGACACACAGACACACACACACGTCATTGACAAATAAGACTTTAAAAAAATTGTTTTTAAAATGTGCAACATTTACAAGGGTTTTTAGTCAAAGAAAGATGCCAGTGGTGTTGTTAGATGAAATGGGTCATGATCGCAAATGTAAAGTTATTAAAACTGGTGGTAATTTAAGGGGAGATAACGTTAGGTCGTATAACGTTAGGCTACTGTAATTAACATTATGGGAAATGAACACCCATAAGTATTTCTGGACTAAAATATTGCAAAGCGATTTGGTTACTTTATTTGTCTTGCTTTTATTAGTTGAAACATAGTCAAAACGTTAAGAATGTCATATCAGAACATGAAATAATAACTTAGCTGCCACACTTAGAAGCTAGCTATTCTAGCTAACGTTTATCATAGCTCATAGTGTAGGGTTGCCCAGCGAATAAACTTACTTCTTACATGTTTTAAGTTAAAGAATGAAAAGAAATAGGAAATAAAAAAAACATTGAACGGTATTATCTGTTTACATTCAGATCTTGCCATAGACTTTGCCTAAGTGCTTGTAGTCTGCCGTCCTGTTTAGAGTCTATGGTTGCTATAGCAACCGCTGCTTCATACACTGACGAGATAACCATGCAATTGTCAAGTCAGTTTTATTTGTATAGCGCATTTAACGTGCACAGAGTGCAACCCAAAGCGCTCCACATATAAGCTAAGACATTGCCATTGACACATAGACTAACAAAGACAATAGCGGACGGAGCGGCGTAGTCGCCAGCGTACCCGTGACACCAAGACATAGAACTACATTTAAGAAATAACAAACGCAAAAGATGCCGGACGGAACAGCGTATAGTCGCCAGCGTACCCGTGAGACTGAGACATATAAGACAGACAACAAACAAATTAATAAATAAAATAAATAAAAATTAAAAATAAAATTAGTCCAATTTCCAACTGGCTGAAAATGTCCAAGGGCAATGATGACTCGCGCGAAACTGCGCACAGCTGTGTCTCCACAACCGATGCATGCAACGCCAACAAAGTTCTTTACACTCACTGGCAGTCTGGAGATAACGTGAACATTAGGCCTTGTTATAGTCTGGATATCACTGGAAGCATAACAGTCCGAAGTCATGGGCGATTTTGTAGATCAGCAACTCGGTGGACTTTTAACAGCGACCGTTTTATGGTCCGTAAATGCAGAGTTCTTCAACGTTAACGTTAGTCTGCTCAATCCAGACTCCAGGCAGTTGGCATGGCCGCTCACTGGTCAGAAACAGTTATATTAGGCGGCCTCAGCAGATCTTTCTCAGAGTAGCTCTAGCTGCTGTCCCGAGAAATCCCCTCGATCAGACACTGAAGTGCAGCACCGGCTCACAGATGGATGGGAAGGATGTAAGAGGCCCAGGGCAAAAGCTAGCCATAGCAAGCTCCCAATGGACAGACAGACGTTAACAACATCAGCCGACTTGAAAGCAGTAAAAAGGACTAAGAGAATAACACGAAAACTATCAAAAATAACGTAAATAAAGAGAGAAAACATTTAACTAGACAAATCAATACAAAAAATAAACGTGACATTACATAAAATTACGAACATTACATAAAAACATGATGCCAGACGGAGCGGCGTGTCTCGTCCCCGTAACCTAGCAATTGTGGTTGAAATACTCCCGAAACACAATGAAAACAAACAAAATATATCTATGCAAGAACATGGGATGTTGTTGTATTTCAAACAATAAGCCAACAGTCGTGGAAGGATATTACTACGGTTAAATCTCACTATAATCTCCTAGCTGTGCGATATGTCCCATACAACCCATTGATTTGATTCGTGTTCTTGCCGTCCACTAGGCAATTTTGCTGTGGCGCGAACAAAACGTGACGTCACATGCAAGGGGTGAATATATATATTTGGATGGATGGATGGATGGAGCCTAGTTGTAGGCCTAGCTCTAATGTTTAATGTGAAATCAAATATGTAGCCTAAAAGGTAACATTAGAAATGAGGAGAATTAAATGTTAGTTAGATAGTTTGTTTATTTGTCCTTACATAGGAAATTTGTTTTCACATACCATACAAGCCTCACAGACTTGAAATACATAGGTACACACAGTTACGGTTCTTCACCCACCACCCTGTTACCACATACCCACCCACATAGATGTTAACAGCACATATATCACAACAGCACAGATACAAACAGGAAAACCATCACCAGTTGGCATTACAGAGGAATTAGGGCGGCACAGTGATCCATCACCGCTGTGTGTTGTTCAGTGCTGCTATTGCAGAGGGCACAAAGCTTTTCCCAAAGTGACTCGCTTCCACCCCATAGCCCTGTATCTGCGTCTTGATGGAAGCAGAATGAAGAAGGGATTGAGGGGGTGGGTGGGGTCATGAGCGATGGTCTGTGCTCTGTTCTTGGTGAGTTTACTGTTGAGATCTGATAGATTAGGGGTGGGGAGGCCTATTGCTTTGGCTGCGGTATGAGTGATGCGTGTGAGTCTGTTTCTGTTGGCAGCAGTTAGCATGTTGAAAAAGCAGGGAAGGCAGTAGAGGAGGATGGGCTGGACTATGCTTTTGTACAGAAGGAGCAGGTGACAGGGGGCAACAGAAAGTGATCTGAGCTTACGGATGGCATAGAGTCTCTGTTGACTGTGTTTTTGTATGTCAGTGGTGTGTTGCTCAAAGCTAAGTTTATTGTCCAGGGTGAGTCCAAGGTATTTGAAACAGTCCACTATTTCTACGGGGTTGCTGTTGATGCAGGTGGGGTTGTGGATTGTGTCAGATGGTGTTCTGGTGTTGGTGATTACAAGTTCCTTGGTTTTACTGATGTTAAGCTGAAGGTAGTTGTCAGTGCACCATTGTGTGAGGTGGGAAATGGAGTCTTGGTATGCAGATATGGAGTTATTGTCATTGAGAAGTGAATTAAGGCAAGATATGAGTAATTGGGGAGAAAAACTGAGTAGCCTTGGCTATTTTTAAGATCTTAACATGAACTTAAAAGAAAATTTGAGCTGAGAAAAGGATGGATGTTCCACAGCTGGTTCCTTGAACCCATTAATCAGCCAGTTTAATTTAATTTTTTTTGTTTTTTTATGTTGTCCTGAAATCCTGGAAACCCAGCAACATCACGTTGTTGGGCAGTGAATGGATGTACTGTAGGCCTAACTAGATTGTGGTGAATCAATCATATTGCCCTCTTAAATCGTAAAATATTCTGTGGTCTCAGTTCACTGTTGAATGGGCAGGCCTAGCCTACCCTACAGTATACTTGCTCAAAATATATGCTTTGTCTAGTAGAGGTGCTTCAAATTGGCACTTTTAAAAATCGCCTGTCTCAGAATATGTAGTCGGTCCAGGGCAATTCCGCGCAAAACTGTCACATCCATAACGCCAACACAATGCCATGGTAGCCTATTTAGTTGCCGTTAATGGACGTGACAGTTTTGCGTGGTATTGCCGTATCGTTATAAAGCTCTGTTATCGCTGTCTAGCTTTCTCCTCTTTGAGCAATCCTACTTATTTGAAAATAACTTACTTACTGTATCGCTAACTTATCCATCTGATTGTTTCTTGTCCCGTCTCCTCTCCTCGCTCTGCAAGCTTGTAGCCTGGGTGCCATTCCGAACTTAGTCCCGCCCACAACATTTGAGGAAGTTCGGTCTGGCATTACTCCATTGTGGAGGAAGTATGCTTGCCCTAGATCGGGCGGACCAATCAAATCGGGCTTTGCGATGACGGACAGGTGAGCAACAGTGCCTGGTCTATCACGTCATCTGAGCACACTTAGATTAGGCTTATGTTTGAAACAAAAACGCTGTGGCTAGAAGGATACATGGCTTTTAAGACCCCATATGGAAAATGCATATTATTTAATGAGGTTTTATCACTGAAATCGATTATTTCTGAAAACTTTGGCCAAAGTTGAGATGTGGGAAAACTCGTGGTTTCACTTTCATCAAGGGAAAACAGCGCTGTTCCCTCGTTCGTTTGAAATCTCTGATTGACCACTTGTTCGAGGGATTTGCGACAGCCTTTCCCCACTTTTTAACATGTTTGTAGCATATCAGTGTTCAACAGAATTATTTTTAAAAACGGAGGGGATATAGGCTATCAGTTTTTTCCTAATAGCCTACCCTACTAGGCCTACGTATCTCTTAGATTTCGCTAATGAGTGTTGTAGGCTAGGAGTTATTGACAGCACTAACCTTTACAAAAGACCAGAACACAATGTAAAGGCATTTGTGGAGAAGAAGGATGGTTCGTGTGTTTTCTTCCTACACCTCACAGTAAGCTATTTCGTTGCTCTGATTGGTTAGGTCTATCCAATTGAGTGCATTCCCCCCCTGTATCGGTTGAAACACGACCCATAATTACGTCCCAATGGAGCAGTATCAGACTAATATTCTGACTAGAATTGAGTATGACTACGTCAGGCTAACAAAATTGAAGACAAATTTACAAGATGAGAAACACTTTTACCATAGGTGGAACAAATTAACACTAGGAAAACACATGTAAAAATAAACAAATTAAAGGAGAATTTTGGCGATTTTTTACATAGATGCTAGACATAGATAGTTGCCTGACAGTTTTAACTTTTGGCTGTAGTAACTTGTAGAGCAGATCTATTTTGGGATACTCAAAAAATCTATGTGAAAACTCGCTAGATTTCTCTTTTAACAAGATATGAAACACTTTTACCAACTGGGAAAAAATTACAAGCGCCAACTCTGATGGAAAGGGAAGGTTAACAGACACAGGAAGTGTTTGCTGTTAAGCTGTCAATCAAACTGCATGCCATTCGGAAGGAATCAAAACAGATCATTTGGGACGGCTACAGGGAAACAATGGGCTCCCCATTTGGAGTTGTAGGGCTTGACATTGGGACATCAGAGGCATAGCCTACCACAAAACAAAGAGGGAGATAGCTGTGTGGTGCAGTGCACGGCAGACCAGTTAGAGGGTAGAGAGCAACAAAATATCTCTGTTTCCCCTTGCAGCGGCCTTCTGTATGCTGCATTCACCACATGGAAGGCTACACGAACAAAAAACCTGTTTCAGTACAGGGCAATTCCACGGAAAATTGACTTTTTGTCACATCCATAACGCCAGTGAAATGCCTTGGCATTTGTATGATGTGAATGATAACATTAATTTTTTGTGCATTTTTTCTCATTTACATTCTTCAGCCAAAAATAGCAAATCCTCAAATTTCATGTAATCATTCACATCATACCATACAATCACATTTTATTGGCGTTATGGATGTTACAAAAAATTTAATTTTCCATGGAATTGCCCTACACACAACTTTTGCTTTGCTAGGTGTACTCTCTTTTGTTTAACGTGTTTGTTGGAAGATGCTGGCAAGTTAGCTTGAGTTGTAACATAGGCTACCATCTTGCCTAATGGTTTGGGTCAGAACTTCATAAACACTGTTTTTTTCCTGATTAAAACCACTGGGTATATGATATTAGCAAGACTAGGATGTAGGTGTGTGTCTGGACCTGGGAGGGTACACAGTTAATTTGTGATAGCGTGTGAGCGGGCTTAAAGTTTAGAAGTAAGGGAATATTAATGTATGATATTCATATCTAATGTACTCTGAAAGGTGTGATCGCTAGTGTATTTATGGGGCACATAAAAAATTAAACCAAATCTAAAGGTGAGGACTTCAATGAGAGACAGGGGGCAGACAGAGGATTTGAATGAGAGAAAGGGGGAAGCAATGTTTCCACTCAAACTTTGGTGTTTTTGAAATTAGCAGCAATGTCTACCCAGGGCTTGTGCATGAAGTGGTTCCTCATGAACAGACTTCATAAGTGCAGTAACTCAGCCATTCATTCAACACAGGGCCAAGTAGAGGACCGGACATGATGACTCTTTCTTACAACTCCTTTTGTTTTCTCAGACTGACACTCGTATAGGACGTGGTGTAGCAGAACTAATTATCTGCTTCATTAGCTCAATTATGGCACTATGTTTGCCCTCTCCATAGAAAAGAACTCTGTTCACATGGGCATAAAGTGTGTGTGTGTGTGTGTGTGTGTGTGTGTGTGTGTGTGTGTGTGTGTGTGTATGTGTATGTGATCCTTGCTCAGAATATAAATGATTCCTTCTTAGACAACATGAAAATGTAAACGCCAACTTCAGCCATTTGCTGCACCCTCATGAAAAAAGCTTATTAGAAAAACCTTTCAAACCTTGCGTGTTTTGTTTCTGATATAACACTTCGAGTTCTGTAGGTAGCTAATCAGAACAACGAGTGCAACAGGAACGGCACAGCACGGGCGCAGTGCAAGGAGTGTTTTTTTCTCGTCCACCCGGCTGGCAGCGGAAGTGGCCGTGCCATGCGAGGGCGGGCGTGAGCGTGTGGCCAGCTGCAGTAGCGGGTGCAGGGCGTGTTCCGTCTCGTCCAACCGGCTGGCGTGGTGGCGGGTGCAGGGTGTGTTCCGTCTCGTCCACCCCACTGGCGTGGTGGCGGGTGCAGGGCGTGTTCCGTCTCGTCCACCCGGCTGGCGTGGTGGCGGGTGCAGGGCGTGTTCCGTCTCGTCCACCCCGCTGGCGTGGTGGCGGGTGCAGGAGTGCGAGGGCGAAACAGCACCCTTAAGCGTGCGCTGCCATCTTAATTTGCAGGGGCCGCCTCTCAGAGCTGCTCTCGGCGGGCAGGTCGTTCATCACTTAGGCGGCCGTTAGTTTTAATGAGTCCGTTATCATTCATTTTAGGGCATCCCACCTTTCTCTGACATGGATAGTATTTCTTTTTATGTAGGACAGAGGATTTATGTCTCCTCTCCTCCGCTCCTCTCCGCTCCGCTCCGCTCCTCCTCTCTCCTCTTCTCCTCGCTTCCTCTCTCCTCCCTAGTGCTTCTCTTTGTAGAGCCTGTCAGCTGGGCGTTTCCTGATGGCAATTTCAGCTAGAATGTAGGGTAGAGGAGAAGAGAGGAAGAGAAAAGGAGAAGAGAGCAAGAGAAAAGGAGAGAGGCCAGGGGCATCGAGAGGGGTCTGTAGAAGGAGACTTTCTGCCATGATGTAGCTGAAGTGATGAATATGAATCCGTAGTGTGTGGAGTGAGGTATCATTTGTGTGTGTGTGTGTGTGTGTGTGACAGTACTTTGCATCTGAAGGACTAGAACATTTAGTACATTACAGGTAGACATTTCACTCTTCCATTCAGACACAGCTTAGTTTTGCTTGGTCCCTCAAAGGTCAGTAGCTCGCATAAAATATCGCATAATACAGAAAATAGAAGACATGAAGCTACTGCATATAGAATAGACCAAATGGGGCACTTCTACCAGAAATAACCTTACAAAATAATATTATATGAAATAACCAAATTGTGTGATTGTATAGATCCATCTGTTACAAATCACTGCTGTCAAAAATGTGCAATGGAACTCTGCAGTGATCACTCTTGAAAGAGATGTTGACAGACCACTGAACAATCGCCCAATGATAAAGTTCTCAGCATTATACAATTCCGTTGGACCAAATTTGTCTCTGAAAGTCACAGTGGGAGTTCTAGTTTGATGCCTGGATATGATGGATGTTCTTGCTCTGATTTCTCCTCAAACCTTTTCTCTCACAGCTGTCCTTGGTTGCTTGTGGTCATATCACTGAAACTGTAGGTGAATGTGGAGAGGGCTATTAGCTAAAGGCCTGAGGCACATGAAAATGCAGTTTTCATTGTAAAAAACAAACCTATCCTTCATCTTGCTAAGGTGTATAAAATGGCTGGTGCCTCTGCAGCTTAGTATATACACTTACTTTCCAAGAAGGATGCAAATAGTTTAGCAGTGTGAGGAGTCATGGATTTATTCTTGTTCATATCCTGAAGACTGGAGACTGTCTCTGTAATTACAGTCTCAGATTTAGGTTCTTAAATAATGTTGCTAGGCATGTAGACATGTCTCTTTGGAAATGCATTTGTGTGTGTGTGTGTGTGTGTGTGTGTGTGTGTGTGTGTGTGTTTTCTGGGCTTCTCGTCATACTTTTTAACTCAAGGCCATATGGGACACTCATTTTAATATGCAGGGTGACAACGCTCAGAGAAAATATGGTAGGGCTAGTGTATGTACACAGACATATGTCTTCATCGAGGCTCATGCCAACACATGCGTGCACACTCGCTCACACATATCCACATGCACACACAGGGCTTTGGCAGTGCTAGCACAGAGGAGTGGGTGGATGGGATTGTGAGGCCTAGTTATTGCGCTTCACTGCCTCTTTGGGTGGAGAGAAGGGGGTCAGGATGCGCCACACACATGCACCAAGCTTGGCAGGATCTTGCACCAGATACACAGTTGGATATCTTGGACACAAACACACTCAGCCAAATACTGAAGCACCATGTGTTTATACAATCTACAACACCCAAACATAATTAAATGTCCAATATCCAGCTTATTTCATAACACCTCCTCAAGGGTTAGCATGCATGATATATTATGCAGCATTAAGTAAGCTAATATGTGCATTGGTTTGGTTTTTCATAGCTATAATAGAGATTAGGCAGTCATGGACTACACTCTCCACCTGCCAAAATAACCGAAAATAGTTTGTTGCCTTTGCAAACACAGATAGATATCAGTAAGCTAGTGTTTACGTCATGTTTCTGCAGCTATCAGATTGCCTGATTACTCTGGGCACAGAAGAACACAGTGTAGTTTTCAGGGAGGAAATAAAGCATCGGCTCTGCCCCGATAGACACTCCGCCCTTCAGTGAAAGTTATTGCCCGTCGGTTGCGGGTGATACATCATCAGTCCTATAAGGACAATGCTAAGATGCTGAATCCAAGCGCAAATGCATCATAGTTGCACAGTGAGCATTTTGTTGCAAATAATGTTGTCATCAATTTTCATCTTTTTTGTTTAAACATATTATAAGATAGGTCATATTTCAGCAGTTTGATAAATCCCCTCTCGTTCGCTTTTCACAGAACGTGCACTTAATTAATTACGCAACCTTTAATTGGACAGATTATTCCTAATGGTCGTGCAGTGCTAAATGTACAAACTCCAAGAAGGCTCTGGGAGTAATTATTTTAATGCCACTTTCTCGGTCCGACGCAATCAGTACATTTCAACCCATTAATCAGTTTCACAAAGTAGGAAACATATTCGCTAGAACAGACAAACTGCTAATGCGTTTGTGGGCAGGAAACTAGGTTTGCTCATCTTTTTGAGGAAGGCTACTGGTAATGGTTTCAGTGTCTAGTTTAACATAACTGTAACATACATGTGGATGGAAAATGTCCATGTAATATACAAAAACTGAATGAATCCAGTTAGTTGCCAGTTACATTAATTAAAGGCATAATATCATTAATAATATACTGTTATATACTTTTACATTAAATATATAACTTTTTTGAGAATTAAATATGCAATACATGTATGGCAGAGGAAGGGGAAACTGCAAGCATAGTGTCATGAATGTGACGGTTACATAGAGAAAGATGAGGCACTGGAATCAGTTCAGTAATTGCATGTTGTTATATCTCCTGCACTGACTCCTGTGGGGGGATCGTTTAAAATGGCTCATCTTATCATAGAGAGGAGGAGAAAGATTGATGATTGGTAATAGCTGAGGCTGGGACAAAGAGGGGAGAATGTGGTGACCCCTGCTCCCTCCCTCCCCCAAACACACACATACACACACTTCCATCAGAGCTTCTCTCATTTGCATGAGTGATAATGTGATCTATCAGTAGTTTAATTGGCAGAAGGATCTACAGTCTGGCATATTAACCCACACGCATATTCATCACACAACTGCAGAGGTAAAAGCTGATGCATAGTCCTTCCAACCAAATGCAAGACTACAGCAAACTTTTTACAGCAAAATACTAACGGAAGTGATCTGCCAGATTACATGACAATACCGTTTGTGTTTGCTACAAGTCATATTTCTATACATAGAAATCTATTTCAATTAATGTGTGCTAGCCTAGTTTTTTGAATGTGCCATTTGGTCAGGTAAGTGTAAAACAAATGTCATGAAGAATTACAAACATAAATGCCAGTGTAATTCAGGAGATCACAGATCCAGGACAGTTTAGGCAAATTTAGGCAAATAAGAAAATCCCAATTCAATGGAGCTGAGCTAATAGACTTTACAACCCCCAAGAGAATACACCAATATACATATTGGTTCAATCATATCATTTACAATCATTTCTTATTTGTATTTGTTCCTATGCTGTGCAACCTTCCACTGATGGATCTCTTTCTCTTCCTTCTCTCTCTCTCTCTCTCATCCTTCCTCTTCTTTTTATTGCTTTGTACAGCAAAGCACCATTACTGATCCCTTCCCAAGCACAAACTAAAAATCTATCCCGTTGTCATGGGCCGCTCAGTGCCATCTATCATCAGGGCTCCTGGCAGCGCCTCCATCGCAGGGAGGAGGTGCGGGAGCAGGAGGCAGAGTCAAGGACTTTCACGCGCAACAAAAAAACTTGTCACAATTATTTATGGCTTGAGCTGGGACACATAATAGGACACATCAAACTGCTGTTTTTTCTCCCCTCTCTCTCTCGCTCTCTCTCCCCCTCTCTTTTTTTGCAGTGATGAGCGCCCTCACATCGCTGGCTCCGTCACTGAAGTGGGTCACAGGCATCTCTTGCCTTACACATACAATTTCCAAGACAATGGCGGAGCACTTGGGCTAGTGACAGTGACAAATACTGGAGCCCCCACGGAAAGGCGCACAGGCTGTTACATGAGTGATTGGGCCAATAATCATGCAGGGCTGTCACATGGGCGAGGGGTGGAGGAACGAGAGGGAGAGAGAAAGGAGGGAGCAGAGAGAGGGGTCTGGAGAGGGGGGAGAGGGGGAAAAGGGAAGAGAGAAGAGACAAAGAAAATTAGAAAGAGACAACAAGGGCATGGCAGAGCTGTTAAAGACGGAGAGATGGAGAAACTGACCATGTTGCAGAGAGAATCAGAGAGAGAAGGGGAGAGGAGACTGGAGAGAACACCACCTTGTGTTGTGTGAGGCAGTGCCATACGGAATGGGCGTGCATGTGTGTGAGTGTGTGTTTGTGTGTGTGTGAGAGAGAGAGAGAAAGAGAGAGAGAGCAACTAAGAACTAAGAGAGAAGAGGAAATGGAGTGCAAAGTCTGAGCTAAAGGGCTATTAGGTGGCCTGTATGTTGGGTTTGTACATTTAAATGCGTGAGTATGTGTGTGCATGTGTATGTTTGTATGTGTGTATACACACCTTTGTGTCGTGTATGTGTATGAGTGTGCATGTGTGTGTGTGTGTGTTGTGTGTGTGTGTGTGTGACTAACAGGTCCTGGAAAATCATTTTTTATCCTCTTATCATCCATCTCTCCTGCTGGCCCCCCTCAGATGAGCGTTGCTAAATGACTGTCACCACGGAGGCTGCTGCGATGTGTTCCGCTGGAGACCCCATAATTGGGCAGGGGTCAGCCGAGCCCGTTTCCATCGGTGACCTTTCTTAAACTCACCCGCCCGGGGGATTGGGCAAAGCCTCCGATTCAATTACTGGAGCCGCAGCCCGGCCCATTCACCCCTGCGCTGCCTCATGCCTGCAGTTCATCAGAGAGAGAGAGAGAGCGACAGGCGGAGGTTCAGCTCTGCTGCCTCTTACCCCGCACGGCCGGCCAGGCCAACAGAGCCTCTGAAGGCCATGCGCTTTCCAAAGCCTGCATGGGCAGAGTAGACCATATCGTACCAGAGATGGGCCAGGCTGAATCTTATCCCCCAACAAACAAGGTATACACTTCATGCTTTATTAATCAGTCTATAAGGCAGCAATGTATGTTATGTTGCAATAAGTAGAGCTTGTTGTTGGGGTTAGGGTTAGTGACATACAGTACATACATGAATGAGTGTGTCAGCCACCCACAAATATTAAAACAAACACATAACTTTATTTACACTGTACTTCAGTGAGTGAAAGCTACCAACAACAAAGTCTTATACACAGTGATTTTATAGTTCTATCACAATATCCTTTTCAAAAAGGAATAATATAAATAAATTGAATATAAATAAATTTTTGCATGTTTAAATAGAACAGAGCTCCATTGGGACTTTGTGCCTGGACTACTGCGGTGGTATAGTGGGTAATACATATGGAAATTGTGCAAAAAAATAATTTGTAAGGACACCAAATGTATTTCATTGATTTGGCAGTGCAGCGCATTCTTGGCATATAGAAAATGAATTTCATATCATATCATTTAATACAACGAGTATTGCTACTGCAGTACTGAGGGAGGCTGACAGCTGTAGAACAGTACTGAACACATCTAGTGTATGCAGAATCACTGAAGAAATCATTAGAATAGCAAAAAAGTATGACTATTTTATATGTATAATACTTCTACTTCGTTCCAGGACATGTGCATATACTATTCACTTGCCTCTGTAAAGCAATCATGTTTGTATGTTTGTGCTTGAAATGCACACCGCACTGTTACATGTTACAGTACATTACTGTACTGTGACTCTAAAGCCTCACACAATGCAACAGATCTGTAGATACTAACATAAAGGGAGTACTGACTATAAAATCATACCTTACGGATAATGCTGCTCTGTGTTTCTGGTTGTTAGAAGCATTTATGTATTTCCTTTTTCATTTAATACATAGTTTTCTAAATTTAGTTGTGATATTATTAATTTATTTTACTCCAACATTACAAGAAAGAAGGGAAATTATATCTTCTAGCAGGGCAAGGAAATCAACGATCCTTCCAGGTTACAAGAAAAAAAAGGGAATGGGTGTTGTTTTATCCGTTAGTGATGTACAAAAACACTATATTCAGCACAGTCACATACACACACTCATCAGTGCAATACTCTGACCCAGCTTGTGGCCGTCAATTTGGAAGCAGCAGTCATTGAGAGCTGTGTTGATATAATGAGCAGTCAGTCCTCTCAGACTGACAGCACTGAAAACATGCAACTCCTGTTTCCCTAAACAACCAGGAGACATCCAAATCAAAATGTCAAGGTTTGACTCAACAGCATGCAAATTAACGGCATCTTGGACCATAAAATAGACGTAACGTGAAATCAAATCACCTCAAAAGACATAAAAATGCTCTGATCAAGTGTTCGTTCCTCCCCTTTGAGAGCGAGAAGCAGCCACACTGCCTCTTCAATGACTCTGTGTGTCAGCAGACAGCTCTCGCATGGGGGGCAGACAGGAGAGACAGCTGCTTTCTTACTTAATGACAGCTGATAGCTCGAGTCAGCCAGGTTAGGAGTTTCAATTGGAGTTTGGCAATAATAACAATTACAGCCTCTGTGTATCCATCATGGTCGCAAAACAATGCAACTCTCACAGAACTCTGTAAATGTGTTCAAAAGAGAGACAGGCAGAGAGAGAGAGGGTCAAAATATTGCCTTCATAGTTGCTGCTTAGCTTGGTTATTTTCAAAATTACTTTTCATAGTGTGTATACGTACAGTGCATGCTGAAAGCACACATGCATAAGTTGTTCTCTGTGTAAAATTGTACCACGTGTGATGACATATATTAGATGAGGAATTTCTTTTCAAAATGTATTTTTGTATGTTGTCTAAACATGTAAAATCTACAGCATTAAAGAGCTATTTTCTGCTGAGGTTCTGAGCAAACCCTTTTCACCGAGCCAATGCAAGAGACTGGGCCATCAGGATGTCAGTCAAAAACAAAGTCACACTGGTCTGAGTTGGACAGCACAGATATAGGAAGGAGCAAAGAGTAAGATGATGTCATCCACCCTGCAGATCTGCCATGTCAGAACTGGAACGTTTTGGAATTTGAAGCCAACTGGTGATCTTTAAGTTCAGAAGACTTTTGGTTTGCACAGATTTGAACTCATTTAC
>NW_027468881.1:37611363-37621363 GCF_046254945.1 Alosa pseudoharengus | reverse complement strand
GCATTCGCTTCGCGGCCCTCTTCGGCTATAACCGCACTGTGTAAGTTTGCCAGATCGGGTAGCGGATCTGTAGTTTGATGGACATAAGAAACTACAAATTTGACTTGCATCTGATGTCGCAATACATCTTACTTTCATAAAATCATGCAACATATTCCAATTTTTTCTGTGGACATTGTTATTTGCAAAGCCGGTGCTGGATAAACAAATAGTGTGTGGCAGAGGAAAAGTTATTTGGTGTTGCTTTAAGTGAAGAACGTTGTATATGTATATTTTGACTTTATTTTTTGTATGGCTACAGTATCAGAAAGTTTGGGTGATGCAGATTATGCATAAACGATGTTCAGGAATTCTACCTAAGCAGCACAACCTAAGCAGACTTTTACACTTCAACACCTTCTGCATGACTTTTCATGTGACAGATAAACATTCATTGTTTATATGCACTTGATGCTAGCACTATCACAAGCAGAATTCTATCCTGTCAATCATTCTGCCATACAGTCTTTTACAGCAGCGAACAGCCGTCTCCCTGGAGAGACAGGGGTTTGACCTCTCCCTCACTGGCTTATCAATGTGTTGAAAGCCAGATGAGAAGACTTCTGCCAATCAACTTCTTTAATTAGTTCATTAAGTACTGATGTAAAAGCACAGGTGTTCTACGCATTCAGAGCTGTGTCAGTTTGGAATGGTGATGACAAAGGCCTGTTCACATCCTCTTGCAGGAGAATCACACTTCCCTGACACAAAGAAAAGCGCTTCCAAAAATCAACCTTGTGGCAATATAGGCTGACTGTTAGTTTAAAAAAATTGTCTCTATTATAATAGATTTGGATTAATACGTAAAAATAAAATAAGAAATGAAACCCAGGTAAAAAAGTAGTATACTTTAGTGTGTTAGAAATATGATTAAAGTACATGAAGTATAAAGCAAGTATGCTTACACGTTTTGTACTTTATGTAAAGTATGTTTAATGTGTACTTTTAGAAAGTATACTTCAAAGTAGATGTTATTAAGTTCAACTTCAGTGTACTAAAATTAAATATACTTATTGTGCAATATTCAAAGTGTTTTTGTAATGTACTTTTTAAAAGTGTACTTTGTTGTTAGTGTATTTTAAATGGTAAAGAAGTTTATTTAGTTTAAGTGTATTAAATTGCTAATACTTAGAGTTGTAATATAGTGTGCTTATGGAAAGTATATTTTTTTGGTAGGCCTAATACATTGTTTGTATAGTTTCATAGTCATCTCACCTTTAATAAAATACTAATGTGTGTAGCTTTTAGGCCTGATATGTCAGCCGCATGGATGGCAATGTGCAATAACCTAGCCTAGAGACATACTGATCTATCAGTTTTGGTCATCAAATAATATTTTTTCTTTTGTTGATTTTGTGTCTTAGTAAGGTAGTAGCCTATACGTTTGGGATGTAGTAGAGGTTGTGAGAGGATGAATGTGGCATTTTGTTAAATTTATAGGCAACACAGTTAAATGTATAGGCAGTCCAGTTGACCAATAACATGGCTGTTTGAATTTGAAATGGAGTGGGCGGATCTGTGCAGCTTTCGAGCAAAACGTGGTGTGAGCAAACATTAACTTATTTCATACAGTCTATGCTTGTAACTTTATTTGCAAGACAGATGGACTGTAGAGACCAGAAAATGCATACGTTTACGGTCGGTATAAGGTTACAGGTTTGTCCAAATTAAAGATAACGTTACCATAAATTCTAGTCATGCCAGAGACGTTGGT
This sequence comes from Alosa pseudoharengus, assembly GCF_046254945.1. Lineage (NCBI taxonomy): Eukaryota > Metazoa > Chordata > Actinopteri > Clupeiformes > Clupeidae > Alosa > Alosa pseudoharengus. Next base: position 37,619,610 of record NW_027468881.1, on the reverse strand, counting down.
CCTACAGAGCCAGAAGGACTCGTCATATGAGATAACAAGGACTGAAGCCAGTTGGATCTAAAGTGCCAAGTTATTCGTTATCAGGTGAGTCCCAAAGCATATTGTTAAATGATTCTGATGTAGCTTACTCTTTATGACCTTCGGTAGTCTTTGGAGAAGTTAAATTGATGGCTTAGCAATCTTTAAGAGTTTGTTTTTATCCTTGCTAGTACAAGCTAGCAATGCCAGATCACGTTAGCTAATTTAGCTAACGTTAACGTCGACCAGATCCCTATCAAGAAGAAAACTACATTAGCCTGCTTTGTGTTTGTGGGATTATTGACAAGCGTTGGCTAGCACTAACGTTAGACAAACTATGATGGAAGAAAGTGTGTTCTTTATTAAGCAACGTTTGCCTAAAGTTCACCAATGTTCTTTAATATTATGTGTGGTGTAGGCTAAGTTAACTCACAGAAAGGAGGATAGTGCTAGGCTAGTCACACTTCACACTTCACATTCATTAGGCATGCTAATGACATTGTAGCTGTTTTTTTCTTTAATCGTGGAGACATCTTTTAAAATGAGTCTACAGGACAAATTACATGCATTTTATGAAGTAGAACGTTTTTTTCCACCATTGATATTAGAGGGGGAATTAAACCTGGTGTTCTACTAAGTTAGTGCTATGAAGCTTAGGCTACATGATTGATATTATGCCTTGGTTTATGCGATAGATTTAGTTTTTTTTTATTATTTGTGTTTGACAGAGCATTCAAGTTCATTTCATGGTAGTGTTTGTAATTTACCTAGTTTTAATCTGTAGCCTAACTATGTTTTTACAGGTGTTCCTGGACAGTTTTGAAACCAAGATGTCTGAACGCCTCAAATAATCAGCAGTAAAGGTAAATATTCTTCATCCAGGACCTTATCCCATTACTCTTAAAGCATAACTCAAGCCAAAATGCAACCTAGGGTCTTTTTGTGAATGTACCTGAGTCAAACTTTCGTTTGAAAGCATAATTAAGTCAGAAGCGCCACCATTAAGCTTGACTGTATTGTCGTTTCTGGGTCAAATGCCATTTTGAATGGGAGTCGTAGGGGCAGAACTATTTTGATACATGATGATTTTGATTCATGCATCAAAATAGTAGGCTAGTGCCCCTACGACTCCCATTTAAAATGCCATTTGACCCGAAAACGATAATACGGTTGTATTGGAAACAAAGGAATCTAAGGTAATCAAATGCAGAAAACAGGGTGGTTGCACTCATCGGTGCCAAGGTGCACAACGCTTTAAGGAAAGACTACCTGGCCAGGTCTACCCATACCAGGATGGCAAACAGATGGTGTCAATACCTATTTGACCCATAAAAAGTAAATGTCAAATAGGTACAGATAATCTGTATTAATCTCATCATTGTCAATAGATTTCTGTGTAAAATATTGTTTATCTTGTAAAATGTTTTCCATCTTCTTTCTGTTCACAGACAACAGAGACAAATTCTCTAATACCAAGGTCAATGCATTTGACTGCTGTCCAGCCCCGGGTTGCCACCGAAAACTTTATGCATCTTGGACTGGAAGATGGTGTGCTAGTAAGGAAGCTAGCTACCACAGCTTTTGCCACCACATCTCAGTATTGGGAGGGAAGTTCACTCACTGCACAACTCTACCAGCTGTACCTTTCCTCCTCAGCCATAATCCGTAACCACCATGGTTTTCTTTCTGGGCCAGAAGACTTTGCAAACAAATAAGCAATAAATGATCATGCATTACACATTTAGCCATGTTAGACTGTTAAGTTGTTGGCTGTAGGCTGGGTGTCCAGTAAACAATTTCAAGCTTAGAGGGCAAATTCTCTCACCTAGGAGGGTGAACAACTTTTGTTTTTCATGAAATCTGCATTTTGAATTGATGGTTTACCAATGAGGCTGTAGAGTATCGCGACACAATAGTGGCAAAAAGCACTTGCGCGATGAAACATGCATTTGGGTGTATTATATTATATATTATTTCACACACGTAGATATTAAATGTGTGCGCGCAAATTCTCTCTGCGCGTGCGCACTCAGAGGAAACTGCTCCCCAAGCATGGAAAAAAATGCTGCGAGCGAGGAGGAATCTGACCAGCGCTCCAAACAGCCACTCAAAAAATCTATGCATGTGAAATAATATAATACGGCCAAATGCATGTTTTATCGCGTTACCACATCCAACTTGAAAAGATATGCTCAAGAGATCCATAACTTTCAGAAAAATGTTTTACTTTTGTTATGGATGAATGTTATGTTTTGTTTTCATTCATGTCAATAAAATGTTTTTCCTCATAATCAAAGTGTAATTTGTCATGTAACAGAATAGGTAGGAGAGTACTAATAGTACAATTTAAAAGCACACTAATATTATACTTAAATTGCATGCCTTTATAATGCTTAAAGTATCTTAAGACTATACTTTTATTAACATAACTGCAAACTTTCAAGGCACTTATTGTAGTCAGGAAGTACATTTGAAGTTAATTTAAAATATTACAGAAGCATGGCAAATGAATAAAAATGAGGATGATAAGAGTGTATTCAAAATACACTACTACACTATTATTATTTATATTGTAATGCCTTTTAAGTACATTTCCAATACACTTGGGATGTTACAAAATTGTACTGCGACTGTGTTTCGAATGCTCATAAAATATATTTTTGTATAATGTACTTAAGAACACTTAAAGTTTGAAAAAAGTTGTTCCATTTTACAGGGTTCCCGCGGATCCTTAAAAAGTCTTAAATACAACTTTCGGTTTTTAAGGCCTAAAAAAGTCTTAAATTGTATGGGATGTCTTGAATTTTTGAAAGGGAGGTATTAAATTTGCGTATGGGACCGCCAGCAAGTGCAAGAGCGAGTGAAATGTCTATCCGGTTTTTCGTGTATTTAAAACGCAATTGTCACTTATAAGTGACTATAAGGCAACGGGAGGAAGTGTAGTGGTTACAGAGTGAAGATGTTTTCACTGGTGTGGTTAAAGGTGTGAAAACGGTAATAATATGTACAAATATGCCTGACGTTTTCGTGGTGTAGCCGTGGCCTGAGAGATATGCAGGTAGCCTACGTGAGGTAGAATGAGCGGGAGAAAGAGTTGGTAAGCCAGTTAGCGATAGGGCCATACGTTGGAATTTAGGCAGGACATAGCCTATGGATTTTAAAAGCCCTGTCCGGCGCAGCCATAAGCCGGACGCATATTTGTCCTTTTTGGAGTTGCGCTGGGCATCATGGTTTCACAAACTATGGACGTGAAGACTGCTGGTCAAATTATGCGCAGTGATTCTGTCACTCGTCTGATAATTTGCTGCGAAGGAAGGAACCACGGACTGACAGAAAAAGAAAACAAACGTTTTCGCAATCAGGAGGAAATATGTTAAGTTGATCTGTTTGCATCTTTCCAGCGTGTGTTGCTGGCCTAGCCTAGGGAAGAAAATATCTGTCTAAGTTATAATACCTGTAATATCTGTCAACAGCTTGTTTGCCAGCCTTTCCCAGTAGGCCTACTTCGCAAAAGTTGTGAAATATAGCTGCATTTTTTTTTACTGTCGGCGACTGGCTACATAAAAAAAAAAAAAAAAAAACGTGCGTTCATAATACGTGCGTGCTTCAGATGAAACCAGCAGGATCGATCTGAGGAGGACCTGTCTCTTAATTAATTTAAAACAAGTCAATGGTTTTACAATGTTTCAGTCAAGCTTTGGTTGGTTTAGATATAGGTATGCATAGGTATGCAAAATGTAAAGTCGTGGATTAACTTTAATTTGCTGTGCTGAATATGGGACAATAGATGCACATAGTACATGATATAAAGTAGGCCTATTAAAATATTTAAATAGCTTAGTCTAACTTTGAAAAAAATATTGAAGGGAATCCAGTCCAGTGCACATGTCTTTGGCAAGTAGCCTAGGCTACTACAGACACAGGTGAAGAACAGTCAGCCTCAGCCAGTAAGCACAACCAGATATGTACAGCCAGCTTCAAAAGCAAGCAGCCCAGACCCTAAAATTGGGCATTTATAGCTTTGAAGGTAATTCACACACAATTATTTTTCTTTCGCCAAAATATATGTGGTAACTTCTGTAGACATCCAAAATGGGGTGGGGGTTAAAATTAGTAGGAAAAAAAAAAACTATTGCATAAAACAGTTTTAAGTTGTTTTAATTTTTCCATTTAGATGTCTTGAAAAGGTCTTAAAAGTCTTTAAATTTGCACTTGGAAAATGTGCAGATACCCTGATTTTAGCACACTAATTACACTCAAAGTATAGTCAAGTTGGTATTAAGTTGCACTTAATACATAATTCAATACACTTAATTACACTTGGATTTGACGAAAAAAGTACAAACGGTACTTAGTACACTTTCAAAAAGTATACTTTTAATAGTTTTTTTTTTTACCTGGGAATAAACATTCTGAATTGGTGATAAAGTGAAAACTCATCGATGTTTTGTCACTTATTATTACCTATATTGAATTTACACTACTTTATCTACACTGCTCAAAAAAATTAAGGGAACACTCACAGTTTTCCACAATTGTTAAAACACATTTTTTTAAAACCTTCCACCCTTTTCTCCATTCTCACAGTTCTTGCAAAATAAAACATTTGCCTCAAAAATTTAATTTGTGCTCAGAACCAAACAGTGTCAGAGTACCGATCCAGTGTATGATTGAAGTGTTCCCTTAATTTTTTTAAGCAGTATAGTTTGTATGGGCAACCAACTACTTTCTACATTAATACTCAATACAATATTCAATACAATTTAGTTTTACTTACACAAAACCATAACATAATATGCTTTTAAAGTCCATCTCAAACCATTCCCCTCAGATTAGAATTGTGTCATTTCAGATATCTTACGAAAAGTGCTCATTCTTCTCACTGTAAAGGGCAGTGTATCTGAAAAAAGTGCTCTTAAGATGGGCCATCATAGCCCAGTTCAGATGCTGGCACTGAATGGAGAATGGGAATTTGCAGTGACAGCACAAACAATGTGTGTGTACCAACCAGCATACATCATGGTCGTCTTCAGCAGCCACAGTTCAAGCATTGCATGTTAAGGGAGTTGCATTCTCTTGGGAAAGAGTGCATTATAACTTTTGCTTTTTTCAGGACTGCTGTTTCCCCCATGTGACATGTAAGAGAGTTATCTAAAAAGGTTGGGCCATTTGTATCTCTGTGTACAAGCCAGGATACTTCTACACAACTTTGATAGACCCAGCAAACTGACAGTGTGCTACCAGCAGTCTCAGCCAGAGACAAAGCTCCCTGTACTGGCTGGTGGCGGAGTAACTAATAGGCCAGGTCACCGTCTCTGCTCTTATTTATGGCCATTGCCCAGGTGAAATATGATGGTCTGGATTGAGACGCACGACTTCCCCCCTCTCTTAAAGTAGGGAGGCCATCAGAGTCTGGCGTGATAGAATGCCAGGCTTGAGAGGGGGACTATTAATAGACTCCTCCACCTGAAACTGTCAGAGGCATCCTCCCATCCGCGGCTCCAGCACCTGCACCAGGCCTGCACAGGGAGCAGCTCAGCAGCTCAGCCACAGCCTCCAGTGTGTGCCAACACACACTACTACACAAACACATCCCCAAACAGAGTTGGCTGGAGAAGCAACGTACGCAACAGCAGCACAGCAGCTGTAGTGCGTGTGATCACATAGATTCAGACACATCCATAATATCCAGTGTTTCCCAGACATTTACTTATTTGTGGCGGCCCACCACAATATCAACATTGACCACCACACAATGATTTTCCAGGTTGTACTAAATTGTGCTTAAATCTGGTTAGCATCATAACAACACTGTGCTAATTTGTTAAAAACTGTTGTATTCAAGTTAAATCTGCAACCCAACCACCACAAATGTAATTCAATTCTGTGGGAAACACTGATATCCATAGTCTCATGTAGATAATATGATCTGCACCTAGAGAAGCCATTGGATACGGAAATGTAAAAGAGCATAAATGGACACTCCTTGTGGGCATGATCTGGTTTAAGATGTTGCATGAAATGATCAAGCATGCTGAAGAAGGTGAAATCCATTTAGAATAAATTAATAATAAAAAAAAAGTTTTGGCACCATGACTTAACTTTTGCTGATCATGCTAGAAAATGTTCATCTCCAACACTTCCGGGACAATTTTTCAGCGTCGTAATCCCCCAGTGGTGGAGACATGATTGGTGGAACAGTTTCTGCCGGTTGCTAACACATTCACAAATGATCATTTATTACCCAACACTATTTTTAAAGGGAGAAATGACAGCCTCTCTATCAAGTCTAACAAGGGAATAGCTCTCAGGTGCTTACTCCCCTATAACTCATCCAGCTGACCTTTTGAACAGGAATTAGGGCACTCTCCCTTTCAGTCAGGAGCTGCTTTTAGGCCATTTGCATTTTTATAACCAAAAGTAGTCCAACAGAACCTCGGCAAGCCACCTGGAGAGAACAGGGAATGGCTCTGGCAACTGGTTGACACTAGTTCTGGACCGAGGACACAAAACATCCAACAAAGACATGTGCCTGGTAGGAAAGGCAGCGCGAGTCTGCCTAAACTATATCAAAACAGAAAGACAGTTCGTCAAGCTATAGGAGGTTGTTTTAAAGTGTGTTATTACGTAGTGTTGTTTCAAATCATACAGTTCTCTTGTGTTTTTGTAATGTGACCTCCGTTGAGCTGTTGCTGATATGAAGATGACCATGCTGAGAAAGACGCTCATGGATCCTCAATGGCCCAGCTCTCCGCTGCTTTTCATCTCAAATCTATTTTCAGATGTTTCCACCCCTAATGCTTTTGATATTTGTTCATCATTATGTACACATTCAGTGCACTCTTCCCTCTGGGAAATCATCTTACCAAGGCACATTCTTTGCCATCACAGCCCTCAGAAAGCACTCAGTCGATGAATTCCTCTGTGCAGACTCTGCTCCCGAGAACCACACCAAATGAATTCAGAGTCTGGGAGAGCAGAACAAAAAGAGCAGCAGGCCTCAACCCACCACCCACCTCAGTACTTCTTCTCTCGTTTTGCTGTTGAGCTTTGTCTAAATCACTCACTAATAAAACGATCCGCCGCAGATACCTCAGGACGCCTATGAGCCAGCAAGTTTAATCCCATAAAATAAAATAAAAGTTCCATCTGGAGGCCAAAAATGAAACAATAACATAATATTGAAGTGTGCAAGAGAGCAGCGACACAACAAATAACAAAGCGCCCTGGGTATACGGCATTATGGTGTGGAGGAGATTGCTTTTCATATATCGTCAGAAATATTTTTGTGCTTCTTTGCCGTCTGTGCATTTGACACCGACTGACAGACAGATAAATGCGTCTGTTTCCCTGCTCTTAGGCTTAGCTTGGTTCATTTCAGAGGAAAAGCCTGTCACCGTTGCTCACATTATTAATGACATTCAGGCCTTGGTTACAAACATGTTCCCATTTTACTTGTACTGACAAGCAGATAACTATCGCTTATAACAAGGAGATTACTGTGGCTGAGATTGTTTGAAATGTGTATGGGAAATGAGTCTGTTTTTGCATCATTAACATTGGAACCAAAATGCAATATACTCTATAAACCTGGAGAGACTGTGCTTGTTCAATGAGACGGAGAAAAAGCCATCATCCCTTTGGCAGTTATCATTAACACAAACGATTATGTTTACAATGGCCCCTCATTTCCAATGAAAGATGTGCAGTGTAGATTAGGACCAAATATTCATATTGCGGATCATTTGAAGGACAGCTCTGATCTCTGGCTCTCAGATCTAACCCCTCATTGTCCTGCCAACGCTCTGATCAACTGCCGTTCTGATCTATAGAAGACATGGATCTGATATTCTCTCTTTGTCTGATCAACTTCACTGATGTCGAACAGTCACCACAGCACCACACTATGCCCACTGACTTTTTGTCCTTGGCATCTCATATATGGGACCCATTCCAGTTGTCCTCACACTGATTCCATTATGGACAGCAATCAAGATGCAGCATAAGCTGGGAAATTGCTGATTTAAGTTAAAGAATGCCATGAAGAATGTTAAAAATGCGTCAGCCAAATGTAATGTAATGTAATGTAATGTAAAGAAAGAGGCCTTAACTTGTACCTGAGTTGTTGTATTTCAAAAAAGCTGATAAAGTGAGAGTGTATAAGTCATAAATGCAGAATTTTAGTTACATACAGTAAGGATGATGATATGAGACCAAATGCATTTACAG
>NW_027468881.1:37571363-37608863 GCF_046254945.1 Alosa pseudoharengus | reverse complement strand
GGTCTTAATCTCAGACAGAAATGAGAAATGAAAAATACTGTTTAAATGATTTGTATGACAAATGTCTATTATGATATATGATGGCATGCGGTAATGTTCATTTTGCATCCTGGGAAGGCGTATTATCTGTCAGATTGATAGAACCCACAAGCTACTATTTTTCTTAAATATCCTGCTTCACTATATTTCCTGAGCTGAGGTCATTAAATTCTTGCCCCCCAGAAAAAGACTTCCACTAATATGTCTGGGTATCTATCAAATATGAAGAAGACAAATGATCTGCCATGCTAAGGAGAGTATACATTAAGTATGAAAAATATTCAGGATTATTTGCATACATGTCTTAGGGTTGTGAATCTGTGGTGAGCAGCACATATCAACACCATCATTACCATCAGGCGAGTGAGATTTCCTTCTGATAAATAACAAGCACCACCACCTCTTTTGCTTACATGTGTGCACCAAACAATATGCACTGGCTCCCCGATCCACCATGTTGTTACTCAGTCTTTAAGTCTTCGCATCTTGGTGTCTATGTCTTTCCCTCTGATAGTGGAACGACTCTAAACGACATGGCGTCTCTGTTTCTAAACACCTGTGCATGACTGCACACACAGACATGCGCACACAAGCACACACAAGAACACACACTCGCACAAATGACCCCGTGTCTCTGTAAAAGAGTCACTCATTCTCTCCTCCCCCTCCCCAGCACTAAATGCAGTGATAACCACACACACACAAGCACACATACACACACACACACACACACACACTCACACACACACACACAGATGGCTGTGGCTGTGCTGGGGTAATGTGCTTTGTTGTGTGAAGGTATCAATCAGAGCCGGGCAGATTATTAGAGTGTCTGAAAGAGATCAAACAACGATGCCGTCCGCTCCCACACACCACTGATTTACTGCCTGCCTGATAAAGTGCTGCACACACTCTCTCTCTCTCTCCAACACATACACACACACACAAACGCATGCATGCACGCACACGTACACACACACACACACACACACACAGAGCTACATGATGGTCCACTGCGCTCTCAGGATAAATGATTGCGGGGGCTGACAGTAATGTCTCTCCACCCAGCAACAGAGAGAAGAGAGCAGGAGGGGGAGGTTGAGGGCTGCTGATAGACCACCCTGCACCTAAGATCAGAGGAAGCTGCAATGGCTCTCTAGTTTAACTCGTCCTCCCTCCTCTCTCTCTCCCTCCCTCCTTCCTCTCTCTCTCCCTCCCTCCTCTCTCTCTCCCTCCTCTCTCTCTCTCTCCCTCCCTCCTCTCTCTCTCTCTCCCTCTTTACCTCTCTGTTGGATCCATCACATGAAGTGATGTTAAGATGTTAAAAAGAAATTCAAGGAAAGAACTAGTGGGCACCTAACAAGATGCTGACACACACACACACACACAGACATACACACACATACAGTACACACACAGTGCTCAGATGTGCTTGATAGCCACTGGTTTCTAACACCTAGTTTAGCAGAAACAATGAAACCAGAAAGCTTCAGGCCGAAGTTCCACCCTCTTTTCTGATTGAATGTATTAGCCATGAGGAGCACTAAAGTCTAGGAATAGCCAAATGGCATTAACATGTCAGCTTTACCTAAAGTAAAACTTTAAAATCAACCTTTGAACTGAAGGAAAAAGCTTATATTTACATTTTATCAATGTAAAATCATATAAATAGAATTTGATAAGGTTTGTCACATTGTGCCAGCAGCAAATTGGCAGCTATCTCTGGTCAGTTCCATAAAGGTAATTCAAGTAAAAGGTAAATCTGCATGTCAGATATTGAACAAATCTGTTCATGGTGGATTTAGATGTATTTCTGCTCTCTAGCTTCAAGCAGAAGTTTAATTGACATAAACAATTCCACATTCAGTCATGTCAGTATTGATCTGGGATGCATATCCAATTTATATCCAAGAAAAAAATTATCATGATACCAATTAGAAGCTGTTCTAGACCCTTACGTTTATTCTAGACCCTTGCCATTGACATTGTCTTTGCCATGGTTTTTGTCTCACTGAAATGTAAAACATTTGACATAAGAATGATTCCATGAGCACAACAGAGACAATTTGTTGTACACTGTGCGGACAGCAACTGTTGCTTTGGGAAAAGTGTCCAGTCTCAGATGGACGAACTCTTATATGATGCCCAGTCACACATTGCTTTTCTGCCCTTAATTCTCTCCCTCAAAAGAACCAATTCTACCAAACTGTCAGGTCATTGTTTGAAAATATGTGAGGCTGTCCCTCAATATCTGACTCCTCATTTGAAAAGCACCCGTAGTGTTGTTGAGGCCCCAGTTTCAATTTGGTATAATTATGAGCTTCAGATTCATAGTTAGAAACCTACCAAAATGAAAATGCCAGAGGAATATGAAATTCGAACAGTGTTGCAGTCCTGTGTATTACCTCTTAATCATGAGTAATTAAAAACAGACAAAAGATTATTCAGAGTTCTTCTTGTTTCTACTTATTCTGCAAAACCCCATAAATATTTGCCCTCTACAAACTATGGGATGTGACTATGTGCTCTTCCCTGCAGACTTTGGGGGCTGTTTGAAAGGCCAAAATCCAAAACTTTTTGGTAAATGTCACAAATCAAGATAATCATTACTGAAGCTGCTGTGCTGTGTCTGAAGTAGTTTTCACGAGTCTTTTCTTAACATAAATAAATCAGAAAATAAACAAATAAAATAAAGTGTGGATACAAGACATGCACTGCCTCTCAACGGATAATGGAATAAAAAAGTAGAAGTGGCCTGAGATGTGATGGTCTTGGCAGAGGATGGAAGTGAACGCTGTTATCACGCAGGCGGTCTACAGGGACCAGGCAGACAAGATGGACAGCTAGCAAACTAAATAAGTCACCGGCTCAAAGTGAATTTCACTGGGAAACGGCCCATGACTATTTGATGCTGTGCGTGGTTCATGCCCATTTCTCTTTCTCTTAAGATGGCTTTAAGTCCAAACTCCTCGCAGGGTCAGCAGAAGCCACTTTCAGCCAAAATACCACTGAAGAAACACACATACAACCTGCAAAGAGAGAGATGGCACAACTCTTCTGAAATGCTAAAAGATAGATGCTGTCAATCGAGAGCATGATGAAATATTTAACCAAGCTTTATCCATTAGAGCTTTTTGCGAAAGGGAAAATAAAATAGAAGAAAGGAGAGAGAGAGAGAGAGAGAGGGAGAGAGAGATGGAGAGAGGGGGAGAGAGAGGGGCGGGGGGAGAGAGAGAACAAATGCGTTTGTGGAGAGAGAGCAGGGTAGAGGAGAGGTGAGGCTTTAGTGGCTGTCTCCACCACCTCAGACGCCATTTTAACTTCACCCTCCTACTCACTCCACCCACCTCCACCTCTCCTCCACCCCCATCGTCTGCCTCCCCCTCTCGCTGTCTCTCTGGACGCACAGCCACCCTTCCTCTATTGTAATAATGCAGCCCTTGGAATGACCTTTCTTTAATTAACTGCATCTTGATGAGCAGATCTACATAGAATGTGAAGGTTAATTAATGAAGTATCACTGGCTTCCCTTAAAGCCGTCACCTCTCATGCTGACAGACGGCCCCCCACTCTGGGCCCGAGCACAGATCTCATTAGCCACGCCGGCCCGCCTGACGGATCCGCTTTGGTCTGTAAGGTAAGAGCAAATTGCATTAAAAGAAAAATTCCTGATTCCTTCCTCTCTTCCCCCCAACCCCCGCTTTTTCTCTCTCGTTCACCCTCTCTCTCCCTCTCTCCGTTACCCTCTCTCGCTCCCTCTCTCTCTCTCTCCCTCTCTCTCTCTTGATAGAGCCATGAATATTGGGCACAAGATGACCATGCGCCCACACGCTTGATGAAATGTAAGCCATGCTATCAGTGCGTGAACGTACGATGTCCTCTCTATGCACAACTCTGATCAAATCCCATAAAAAATGCAGATGAAAGCAATATAATATCCTCACAAAGAAGCAGGAGTGTGTAATCACATTTCTTGTGGGCCCCATCTGAGGCGGATGGTGAGGGATAGCTTGGGGTTGTCATGGTGCACAGTTTGATCTTGATAAGTGGCCACTCTCCGGGCCGCTCTGCTTTCAGCGGGCACCTCGCGGAGGCTTATCGCTGCTGGGGAGAAACCAGAGCCACACGAGCTGCTTTTAGACGTGCTCTGGCACACGAGCAGAGGGAGGCTGTCCCAATGAGCAAAGACATGTCCAAATCACGGCCATTTAACAGCTATATTGGATGCTCAAAAGCTCTCTCTAAAGGAGCCAGAATGAAAGTTCTTGACAATGTCATTGTTTGACTGCAAACAACATGTTCGCCAGCTTAAAAAGAGCGGTGCTCTTGTCAAACCACCAGTCATTACCACCATTACTTTGTCAAACACCTTTGCCAGTTCGCCGGTGATATGGTGTGCCAGCTTTCACTGGATTACACTACAGTGGCAGCTAGCAACAGAGACAAGAATTCGCTTCCTTTAGGCCACGCAGAGACTTCAAGTTCACATCTGAATTACATCTGTTTCAAGTTGAGTCTTTGCATTCATGGTCAGTGTGGTCAGTCACTTCTATATGTCATCTGCAGCTATCCCATCAAATAATGCACTCTGGTTAACCTACCTGTGTGTGCTTTTGTGTGTGTGTGTGTGTGTGTGTGTGTGTGTGTGTGTGTGTGTGTGTGTTGTGTGCAATGTACCACTCCATCATTTAACAGATGTAATAGCTCACATAAGCCCAGTGCAAGTCATGAGAGCACTGCAGGGCAGTAAGGACTCATGATGATCTGTGTGCTGACCCCCCGATGATCAAATGTGATAATCAGATTGTCTCTCTCCACACATAGCACACTCTTTTGTCTCACACCTACTGCTCAACAATGCTTGTCATATCAGATTCCCCCCTCCCTTGGAGTAATAGGCCATTTATTCCACATAATTATTATTCAATGAGAGAAGCTTAAAAAGAGCCAATGTAGAGCATAATAGTTTTTTAGGGAAATATAAGCAGTCACAACTGTAATGTTGACAAAAAATATATATTCCTGAGCCTCCCCTCTCCCATTTAGTCATTTCCTATTCCCTCTCCAATCTGTTGCAGCCCCTGCGGTCCGTCGCTCTCTCAGCTCCAGCAGGTAGAGTCGCGAGGCAGTCGGCTGAAAGGAAGGCTGTGAGGCAGCACACTTCTACCTCACAAAGCGCTGTCAGCGCAGACAGCTCCCGTTAGCCACACAGAGCTCGCCGAGTTTGAAACAAAATTGCTGGCGCAGCGTTTCCCGTTCCATCTGAGAGTCTTTGACACCAGACACTTTTCCCGAGAATCACAGAGCAGAGAGGTGGAGGGAAAAGATGAAGGTGGATAGGTGGAGGGAAAAGATGGAGGTGGATAGGGGCTGGCTGCTCTAATCTGATAATGGCCCCCTCCCCTGTGGCACAACATGTTTTTTCCCTCACATTGTGGTGAATAGAGCAGATCAGGTCAGAACTACATCACAGGTCAGGATTCAGTATCAACCAGCAAGGCCCAATTATGAAGACCCCCTATCTGGAACACCTATGGTTGTTTATGTGCATTAATGCTGGTGGGATGCTTTGCTTGCACATGTGCTTGCTTTATGTATGTATACATATTTGTTACTGATCCTTCAAAGTGCATTACTCCCAATTGAGTCATCACCACAGTTGTGTCTGTTTTCGAAGATGCTTTTTCAACTTAAGTTCAAGTAATCAGCACCTTCCTGATGACATCATTGCCTTGTATGTCTGTGATAACTGTTTTAACTTATTTCATCTTTAATTAGTCAATGTGAGTTTCTAGTCTTCAATGTTTGCATCAGGTGTGCATAAGATGGAGCTTTCTGTACATCCCTTTGTTGCTGATTTAGTTTATTTAGTATAATGTGTATTTTATCATTTATATTCTACTGTACTTATTGCTTAGTTGTGTTTTTCATATTATATACTTTTAATTACTTTTTTCTGCTGTTAGTGAATGTTGAGTGTGATGTCTGTATGCTGCTGAGACCTTGAATTTCCCCTTGGGGATCAATAAAGTATCTATCTATCTGATACATTTGCATAGTATATATATGCATATAAAGGTCCATAGGTGGAGTTTAGAGCGGGCCCACAGGGCCACAGGCTCATGCCATTAACATGGTTTTCTTTTTTCTCCCTCTCTTTGTTTCCCTATTGTTCTCACACTCTTTTGCAAACTATCAAATCATCTGCATCAGTGGGTGCTGACAATATCAAGCATTCATGAGTGTGTGCGCGTGTGTGTGTGTGTGTGTGTGTGTGTGTGTGTGTGTGTGTGTGTATGAGCAGAAACATGGTGCATATGTGCATGACTATGTCAGTGCGTTTCTATTCTGTCTTTGTGAAATCAAGTCAACAGGGTCAGGCTCATCTGATGTTTCCCAGGCCGCTGCGCTGCTTTATCTGATGTACTGATGGCAGCTGTTGACCAGAGGAATCCATGCCGCCCATGTGTGTATAATTTGTCATGCGCCTCAAACTAAACACGGGTCTTCAGGACATCTTTTCCCCTCGGCGTGTCATCTGAGGAATAAGCCAGGGTTCTTGTGAGCATGGTCTCACTTAAAGGCATCTGACAAGATGTTGGTTCAGACTTGCCTTGACAATCTCTTGCCAGTCTTGATGATATTGTAAAAATTGTACACGTCATCTGTTTTAACATCTCACAGAGCAATTAATAACTCCTGAAGTCCTAAAATGTGGCTCTCCTTTGAAAAACATTTTACTGAATGCACTGTAAGGCTTACATGCCATTTTGCCCTATCATAAATCTCTTTTTTTCCATAAACAAACTCAAACAGCTCAGCTTGACTAATGCTGTTAACATTGAATAACATCTGTTTATGGGATATTGAGAAATTATGGAAACTTAAAATGGCATGCTCTTTTACAGATTAATAAAGATGTTCCAGAGGGGAGAATTTTGGCTCTCGTTGGCGCTTGTTTGACAAGTTGTTGATGACATCCATGGTAACATCTGTTGCTTTGGCTGTGATGTAAACATAACGTATATCACAGATATGTGTCGGATCCCGAAATGAATCACCACAAGGATTTCAGTTCATGCCTAAAGTTCTTTGAGGCTTCACTGAACCGAAAAGGGAAAACAGCACCAATATGTCAATATGTAAATAAACACACACACACAACATAGTCACACACAACATTTGTGTATAGTTGTGTGATCTAATCATGTCATCAGAACTGAAATCTTAGAGAATACTCCAAGAGCACAGTGCTTTGTCTCCCAGTGTTTGGCCGCTGCAGGAGCAACCAAAAGGTGAGTAGCACAGCGATGATCTCCCGGGTTTGTTATGGCTTTGGAAGAGGTGTGAGGTGGAATGAGGCATGAATAACTGATGAGTGATATTACTCAAACCCGCTCACATGCCATGCCATGCCCCAGCTATGTATGCCGCAAACCCTGAGGTGACAGAATAGTGCATGTCAATTGTTCATTCTAAAGGTTGCTAAAAGAAAGAAAGAAGAAAGAAAGAAAGAAAGAAAGAAAGAAAGAAAGAAAGAGTTCCACATCTTTGGGTATTCATCTCAGTCTGTATGACAGTAAGTCTCTTCCTTATTTTAATTGGCAGCAGTTCATTGTCTCTTTTATGTGAGGCCTCTGACTCGTAAAGGATGTCTAAGTACATGCCTATGAAATTGTGCTGGCACCAGTTAGCCTCTGATGAGCCTTTCTCTGTGGTTGGATTCTGGGACTCTGCTGCTCTCCTGTGGTCATTTATGATATTAGCTGGTTTCTCTATGGACAGAGGCAATGTTTTGTTGTGAGGTCTGTGCCTGCAGCAAGCATGATACACATACTGGCAGCACATGGCCATTAAGCTCAGACTAACAGCTGGCACGCCCATGAACAGAGAAGTGATGTGACAAGATCTTCATGTCTGGACACGCTCCCCCACACCCCCACTTTCCCCTCACGTTTTAGACAGATTTGCCATAGGCTAGTAAATGCATTTTATATATCCGGTCCACTGAAATGTATTACCTTACTGATCTCTACACTGGCATTGAGAGACTCTATGGGCCTTATGTTGGCGATCTGAAACATCGGGTCAGAGGCGCAAAGTTTAAGACATTTAAGGTGTGTCCAGTCCATATTCGCTAATTTGATGCCGTGATGTTGTGATCAAATGCTGGGCGCTTGGTGCAAAAGAGTTGTTTTTAATCAGTCATGGGTTTGTTTTAGGTGTAGGCCTAACATCCTTTAAACCAATGAGAATGACATCTGTCATTCCCTTTAAGAGTAGGGTTGGGTATCGTTTGAATTTGAACGATTCCGATTCCAATTCCGATTTCTTATTTCGATTCCGGTTCCTAACGATTCTCGATTCCGATTTTTTTAAGAGGCAGGGTCAAAAAAAGTTTAGGATATTTTAAATGAGCTAGCTAACCAACGGTCTTTCTCATGGTATCTGCACAGACTTTTAAGACCTTTTCAAAACATCTAAATGAAACTTAAGACTATACCACGCAAAAAAGATATACATGACTGTTTATGCAATAGTTTTTTTTTCCTACTAATTTTAACCCCCACCCCATTTTGGATGTCTACAGAAGTTACCAAATATATTTTGGCGAAAGAAAAATAATTGTGTGTGAATTACTTTCAAAGCTTTAAATGCCCAATTTTAGGGTCTGGGCTGCTTGCTTTTGAAGCTGGCTGTACATATTTGATTTTGCTTACTGCTGAGGCTGACTGTTCTTCACCTGTGTCTGTAGTAGCCTAGGCTACTTGCCAAAGACATGTGCACTGGACTGGATTCCCTTCAATATTTTTTTCAAAGTTAGACTAAGCTATTTACATATTTTAATAAGCCTACTTTATATAATTTACTATGTGCATCTATTGTCCAATATGCAGCACAGCAAATTAAAGTTAATCCACTACTTTACATTTTGATACCAGTTGTATCTAAACCAACCAAAGCTTGACTGAAACATTGTAAAACCATTGACTTGTTTTAAATTAATTAAGAGACAGGTCCTCCTCGCATGATCCTGCTGAAAACTGCTGGTTTCATCTCAAGCACGCACGTATTATGAACGCACGTTTTTTTTTATGTAGCCAGTCGCCGACATTCAAAAATATGCGGTTATAGTTCACAACTTTTGCGAAGTAGGCCTATAGCCTACTGGGAAACGCTGGCAAGCAAGCTGCTGGCAGATATTACAGGTAGGCTATTATAACTTAGACAGATATTTTCTTCCCTAGGCTAGGCCAGCAACACACGCTGGAAAGATGCAAACAGATCAACATCCTCCTGATTGCGAAGCACTGCACATAATTTGACTAGCAGTCTTTACGTCCAAATGATGCTGCGTCCGAGCAACAATTTTAAATGCCAAGCGCAACTCCAAAAAGGAGAACAAATGAGCGTCCGGCTTGAGGCTGCGCCGAACGCCGGACAGGGCTTTTAAAATCCATAATGTCCGGCCTAAATTCGAACGTATGGCCAACCTGCTCTTTCTCCCGCTCATTCTACCGTAGGCTTCCTCATTCCACGTAGGCTATCTCTCTGGCCTCAGCTACACCACGAAAACGTCAGGCATATTGTTTTGTACATAGGCCTATGTATTATTACCGTTTTCACACCGTTAACCACACCCGTGAAAAATATCTTCACTCGGCAACCACTACACTTTCTCTTACACTCTCTTTCCTCGGGGTGTGTCCCTGACCTTTTCGAGACAGCCAGTGTCCAGCCCCTCCTAAAAAAACCTGGCCTTGATCCTTCCATTCTAAAAAACTTTCGTCCAATCTCTAAATTGCCCTTTATCTCCAAAAGTTTGGAAAAGGTGGTCTTGATGCAACTTTCTGAAGTGTTAAAGGGCAATAGCATCCTGGAGAAATTTCAGTCAGGTTTTCGTCCTATGCATAGCACTGAAACTGCTCTTATCAGGGTAACCAATGATCTACTAATGGCAGCTGATTCTGGTGAGCATGCGCGCCTGCAGGTGTACGTCCGTACGCACTGTGCGTACCATCAGGCTACTCAACAAGAGAAAATTTCCTGTGTGTGTGTGTGTGTTTTGGCCCACCATACCTTCCCAACTATGGACAGTATCCCATTAGCTGCATGCCATCAGGCTACAATTTACAATTTTCTATTGAAGTTAGTGAACACGTTATCAAAATTAACGCGCACACATCTTGTTTGAGCAGGAGAGAGAGAATACGCACGCAGGCACGCAACTAGGCTACTTGTTTTCTTTTACTCGGCTATCTATATTATCAGCACACAATGTTGAGCTAATTCACTAACTCAATACTCATCATGGATATCACAAGTTTAAACAACGAAAACAGAATGAATGGATGCAGCAAACCTAGGAGTTATTCCAGATGGCCAAGAACAAGGTGGGCAATTGCTTGTCAGAACGTTAGACTGCATTAGACAGCTGTTTAAAGCCAGACGTCACGGTAAGCTAGAACAAAACTAAAGGTAACTTTAGCCTGTATAGGGCTGTATCAAGTTGTCCAAATGAATAGGTCATTGAAGACGTTGTTGTTGTATTATTGCATGTGAATGATGCTATGCTATGTAAACCGGGAAACGGACAAATATTGTCCACGCGTGAATTTTTTTTGCGGGGGGATGGGTGTGCGTACCATAGTATTAATTCCTGCAGGCGCCCCTGCTGGTGAGCACTCTGTTTTGGTGTTGCTGGATCTCACTGCTGCTTTTGATACCATTGATCATGCTATTTTAATTAGAAGACTAAGAGAATGGGTTGGCATAACGGGTCCTGCTTTGGACTGGTTCATATCCTATTTATCCAACAGGACATTTTTTGTTTCAATAGGTAATTTTACTTCCTCTACCTCAGCTATTACTTACGGTGTTCCCCAAGGTTCAATTTTAGGACCAATATTGTTTTCCCTGTATATGTTACCTCTAGGCCACATAATTTGCCGCCATAACATATAATTTCACTGCTATGCTGATGACACACAGCTGTACCTCTCAGTCAAACCAAACATGCTTAACAAGCTAACTGTACTGCATGATTGCATAGCTGATGTGAAAGACTGGATGTCTCAGAATTTCCTACAGCTTAACTCTGACAAAACAGAAGTCCTTTTCATTGGCCCTGACAAAGTCTATAATCAAGCTAAGACTTTTCTTGGAAATTTAGCCTCAAATAACAAGACTACTTCTAGAAACGTAGAGGTTTTATTTGATACAGATTTAAAATTTGACCAACATGTAAAACTCCTTGTGCAGTCCTGTTATTATCAACTGAGAAACATTTCCAAAATCAGATCAATGCTTTCTTTAGAGGACACAGAGAGAATTATACATGCATTTGTCTCATCTAGACTTGATTACTGCAACGCCTTATTCACCTGTTTAAATCGTCATTCCATCTCTCGTTTACAAACTGTTCAGAATTCAGCAGCCAGACTTTTGACAAAGTCTAAATTTAGGGAACACATCACCCCAGTTCTGGCCAATCTTCACTGGTTGCCAGTGAGTTTTAGGATTGATTTTAAAATCCTCCTTACTACCTATAAAGCATTACATGGTTTGGCACCTGACTATTTAACAGATTTATTAACCCCCTACTGTCCAGCTCGGCCCCTCAGATCCTCCATCCTGGGACTTTTAGTTGTTCCAGAAAGTAAACTGTCAACTAGGGGTGACCGATCATTTGCAGTTAGAGCACCCAAGCTTTGGAACAGCCTCCCTTATAACATCAAATCTGCACCATCTGTGGCTGTTTTCAAATCTAGTCTAAAGACCCACTTAAAATTGCTTTCCTTAAATAGTGAATGATTCCACTCATGTCTCTGCTAATTTATTATCATTATTATCATTTCTGTTTGTTTATTTTGTCTTGGGTACTTATACTGTATACCTTTTCTATTTTCTTTTTTATATATATTTAGTTAAGTTTGTGTTTGTAGTTTGGTAGCTTACTATGTTATCATTTTTATTATTATTATGACTGCCGCTAGCGAAGCTAGCAAAGCGGTCATATAGGGATTGTCAAAGTTTTTTTTTATTTTTCGTTATCTACTTCCTGAATTTTTGGTCAACGATACCCAGGACACCGAACCACCGGGGCACATGAAATTTGGTGGGTATGTAGCCCCACTAGACTTTTACGGAAAAATTTTGTTTCGTCCCCGGGGGAGACATGGGGTCAATTTGACCCCAAGCAACGTTTAACATCATAAAATATATGGTTCCCTTTTTTTTTTTGCTTCATGTTTCATGACTTTTCCTCAATTGAAGGGTACAACAGAGTTAGCATTAAAATTTGTACAATAATTTGTTTTCAATGTCCTGTACAAATATTTTGTACATTGATGTTCCTTGGGGTCAGTTTGACCCCAGCTGTATGAAACATAGGATACATGAATATTTGACACATTATGGATATTATTATTTGAATAGTATGAGAACATATTGTTATTATCATTATTACTACACAACAAGTACAAATTACATATAAGTCATTTTGGCAGGACTGTATAAGTCAAAACGGGAAGCAACAGCAAGCCTTTGGGCTGCTGACACTGGATGGGCAATATTGCCAGCCAGGGTTCCAAGGTTCATAAAGGGGTGTGGGGGGGTGGGATTGTTTTGTAGGGCTTTTGATGGTGGTTATTACACTCTTGTTAAGTACCTGTCACAAAAAAACTGGGTAACAATATTAATTATAATAATTTCCTGAGGGTTTATTTAGCTGGGGTCAAATTGACCCCAAGGATAAAGAGTGTCGGTAAGATTTGAGGATAACACAAGGGTTAATCGCCCCTATCTTCAGTTAAGATGTTCAGAACTGCACCAAATTTTATGTGTATGATTGACCTGGCATTCTCTGGGGGTATGCCAAGTTTCGTAGAATTTCATCCATGGGGGGGTCTAAAAAAAATTAGGTTATGTGTACATTTAGTGACTGTACACTCATTGGCCTGTAGATGGCGGTGCACACATATACATATTTACACACACACAGGCACCCACATACTATCGGTATTAGAATGGCCGATACATAATTACAAATTCAGTAGGATTAAAAGAAAGCCAACATAAATATTCATCATCATCATCATGGCTGCATTTCCAGTATTGGCGATAAGTAGTCGTTTGTCCACTAGATGGCGCATCGTTGCAGTGAGACGTAATTTTGTTGGAAGTTAAAAGTGGGTTGGAAAAACAATGGACGCTTCCTACAAGGACTGTAGTTTACCGCAGATAACGTCTAATAAGGATAGGATGATGTTCACATGAAATGTAATTCCCATTTCTTCTTGAAGCCAAAATAAATCTGAGGATGTTTATCGGACATGCTTGGTTTTTACTGCAGGTACGTTAATCTTATAATATCAATAAGGACCTAGGTAATGTTACCGTTAGCGTTGGTTGAGTGATGGAGGCCAATTTGATTGATTGCATTTGTGGAAAACTATAAATGCGGTTATACCAAGCAAATTGATAGCAGCACTGTAACTGTATCTTTCGACTGTCATTTGTTGCACGTGCTACAAAAATCATTCTGTGCAATGGAAGATTTACCAACGTTACACCGGTCTCATACATTTTTGCCTATACATGCGTGAGACTGAGACGCCTGTTTATTTTGTTTTAAGTGCGTGCAGGGTGTGAGAGGGGAATCGACGTGCTTTGATTCCAGCTTGGTAGTTGTAGTCTGTGAAACTAAAAAGCACGTGTGTGTGAAATATCCAAACAATGACACCTTAATTTCATTATGGCTGCTTTAGCAACACACCTTAAGCTACTGTGTAGTGGGTCCCATTTAGAAGTGGCTACTTCATTCGTGCTTTCCTTGACTCATGGAGCTGCGTGAATTTTATTACAACTTTTCGCCACGATATGGCAGTTTAAGTCCGCTTGATACTGTAAGGCGTAAGCCATTGGTTTCCAAAGGAGATTTTATTTGTGTCGCCAGCATAGCCTATTGACAATTTATGTTGTAAATAGGCCTACCTTATAAGCCTACCTGTAGCTTAGGGAAGCTAACAGCTTTCTATTAGGATCTAGTTTGTTAGTTACAGTTTTGTCATAACTCCCTGATGCATTTTTGCATTTAGAATAGCCAGAGCGTGGATATCTCAATCGTAAAATTAAACAATATCGGGTGCTTATGGACTAGGCTGGGTGAACCCAGCCTGATCTGCCCGCTATTTATTTTTTGATTTCTTAAAAGATTGAGCTTGGTCTGGTGAAAGCCAGACTAGCCATGGACCTCAGTTACAGAATGCAAGGGAACATGAATCAGCCTATATTTGCACGAACAATAACGGACAACAGCTCTTCAACTTTGGCCCGTTAAAATGTGTATGAACAGTCCAGCGACGCATTTCATCAAGGCCCATTTGGACAAGTCAGTTATTTGCACCACTGGTTAGATGTAAAACAGCATTTCGTTTCAGACTACTGTTACTTAATTTGTGCATTAACAATAACGTTTCAGACTACTGTTACTTAATTTGTGCATTGACAATAAAGTATTACATGAACTAAAGATGACTAAAATCTTATGTAGAAGAAGAAATATTCACAAAAAATCCATCCATCCAAAAATGACCTTTGTTTTTGATAGCTGTTGAAAATGGCATGGAACTGACAGAGATGTTTTTGTTTATAAATAAATAAATAAATAAATAAATAACATTATGCTGATACCTTTTGCTTTTCCCAAATACAATGTAGCCTACAGGTGTAAGTGACCTTTCATCAATCCAGTTGCAATGGATGAACTGTGATGAACTGCCCTACTTGTGATTGTTTAGAGATTTTAAAGGTTTTATAACAATGCTACATCTTCTTTGGCTATTCTACAATCTATTCACCTTTTAAGCACCAGTAGGCTACTTTCTGTGCAGCCGCACACACACACTCAGGCATGCCAAACAAGCATACACAAAAGTTTCAAGAGTGGGGGGTGGAGTAAAATATGGAGACAAATTGAAGTGTGATTTATTTTCGTGGAACGGATGTACAGGACTGAGCGGCGGTCATATTTTGTACCGCTATGCGGTACATCTAGTTATTATTACTATTATTATTATTATTGTTGTTATCATTACTATTGTTTTGTTTTTTTGCTTTGTTTTGTTTGTTTGTTTGTCTGTAGAGCACTTTGTGCTTTGTGCTTGAAAAGTGCTATATAAATACATTTTATTATTTATTATTATTATTACACTTCCTCCCGTAGCCTAATAGCCTAGTCACTTATACAATTGCGTTTTAAATACACGAAACTGGATCGCTCTCTTGCACTCGCTGGCGGTCCCATACGCACATTTAATACCTCTCTTTCAAAAATTCAGTTGTATTTAATACTTTTTAAGGATCCGCGGGAACCCTGCTTTCTGAATGAAATAGTCTGACCTTCTCCATGAATTTGAATTCTATGAACTATGCGCTTCTTCGTTGGTGCCGTTTCTTCTTCCGGTTGGCGGACTGGGAATCGAAACTAGGAATCGAAATTTAAACTTTTGAACGATTCCGGGAAAATCGCAAAGATAGTCCCGGTTCCAACCAATACTCGATAGGCTATTCGATACCCAAGCTTATTTAAGAGCCAGCAACATCAAACAGTCCGTCTGTTTTTTTACAGTTAACATATCTGAAGGAATCTGCTTACACAATTCCACTAGTAGGCTGCTTGCTTTACTAAAACCTGTGTGTGACTAGCAGAGTAATAGCCTACATGCATTCTGTGTAACCTACGTTGTGTTGAACCTGCGCGGTTCAGCCCTGCACACGCTTGGACTCGAACCCACGAAACACCTCAGATCGGGAGTCGAGCGGGCTGGCAATCGAGCTAAAAACCCAGGCTACTAGCTTTCATGCCAGCAGCACTTTTGAGGCGTCGGGGAGTGAGGTTTTCCAACGTTTTACAGTTTTGACAATTTAAGTACAGTGATGTACAATGTACATAATCAATTTCCACCTCGCATTATTTTAACACTCACTATTTTGAAATATTTGTGTTTTGGAGGTGAAAAAAGATGTGTGACTATGAACGTCGCCTTACAGCTTGTCCTAACTGTGAATGTCTGACTGTTATGTATAGAATGCTCTCTGTCCAGTGTCCGGTCAAAATCTGTGAAATATAACATTCTATTGTGTCATTTTTCCCATTCAAAATAGCAGAACAACACAAGCTACAGAAAGACAGTAGAAATACATGGTGCTGCTTCCAGTTAGGACATTCCCATTGAGGCGCTGTAATAACTGATTTGGTCTCAAACTTGCTCGCATTGCATGCAGTTAGCATACAGTGTTCAGCAGCGATCACACATTTTGTTTCATCTCCAGGTGCTTCTATTGCATTGTTTCTCTATGGCACAATGCGACTTGACCATTACAACGTGCCTCACATTTATTTACAAGGTGCAAGCAGAAAAAAAATGTTTTAGATAAAAGTTAAAGATAACGATTTTTTTCAACAATGGGTCTTTGCTTGGCTACCTATTTATCTATAATGTAGCATATAGCAAAGGGATGCACACAGTAAATATCTATAGTATAAGTATATATACTTTTTTGATCCCGTGAATTAGTGAAACACAAACAGCACACAGTGATCACACAGTGAGGTGAAGCACACACTAATCCCGGCGCAGTGAGCTGCCTGCTACAACGGCGGTGCTCGGGGAGCAGTGAGGGGTTAGGTGCCTTGCTCAAGGGCACTTCAGCTGCGGCCCACTGGTCGGGGCTCGAACCGGCAACCCTCCGGTTACAAGTCCAGAGTGCTAGTGGGCCACGGCTGCCCCAATCTAGCCTACCTCACGGTTTTTCAAATTCAAATCAAATTGGCAGATAGGGCCTATTTTGTGAATATTAAGAAAACAAACACATAAAATGTTATCAAAATTAAGCAAAGCCAGTGGTGGTCCAATATCTGCTAATCTGATTTTTCTATCTGGGATTTTGTGGATAAATATTGCTTTTTCATGTGAATATTAAGAAAAAAAAAACATAAAATGTTATCACACTGCAAGCCACTGGTTTTCTGTCTGCAAACGTGATTTTGCTATCTGTGGCTGATTGAAAGCAGAGGACTGTAATGAATAAACAAGTTGTAAAGACTTCTGAGGTGGTGCTTTTACCAAAACTCCAGTTTGATTGTGTTACAGAACATTGAGTTGGGGGGATGCTAATTATTTTGTTATTGTTTGTTTGCTGTTGCACTGTTCTCTCAACTAATGATAAACTATGATTTGCTGTTATGTAAAGCACTATGGGACTGCAACTATACTTCAGATTCACTTGTCACAGATTGCCACAGAACCATCCCATTCTCCACTTAGTAGAGCAGTTACTTTCCTTTGCTGAATGTAAAGGCACAGTCAGCGAGCATATGCAATTTCAAGCCCAACATGTCACATTCAGCAATCATCTCCTCACAACCGCTAGCTCATTCTGTGAGTACACTGTACCTCTCTGGTATGTTTGTTTGGTCCTTGGTTGAAATGTAATGTATAGGCTATGTTGTTTTGAACAAAAGCGTCTGCTATTTAAATATAAGCAAACGTGAGTTCTTGCGCAATCGCTGACTGCACCTTTAATTGACTATATCTTAATCGACAATGTCTAAATGGCAGACTTTCTGAAATGTTGGTTGTGCTCAAAGGCAAGCTAAGGATAGGCTACCATTACAATGCAGGCCACAGGGCACGGGACACACACACACACACACAAACACAGAAAGAGAGAGAGACTCTTTCACGCACACACGCGTGCACACACTTTCTGTGGTTAGTGAATGTGTGTGTGTGTTGTCTGTATGCTACTGTGACCTTGAATTTCCCCTAGGGATCAAAAAAGTATCTATCTATCTATCTATCTATCTATCTATCTATCTATGTACACACACACACACACACACCCACATTACTCAATCCCAGTTTGCTCATCCAGTGCCATTCACACTGAAATTAGGCTAGTTTTTGGAATATTGTTTTGGAATTTCTGATATGTGGTTATATCTTCATGTAGCCTTATCAGAGTTTCAATAGGCTAAATGTTGTTGTTTTTTTGTGGGGGGGGGGGGGGGGGGTTGTTTTGCATTCTCTCGCAAAGTCATGAGAGAATGCAAAACTATTGCGAGGGAACGCGCTATAGGCCTGCCTGGGATACTTATTGCATAGGCCTACAGTCTTGCGAGGAATCACACAAATATTACAAGGGAACACAAAATGAGCTCTAAAAATTAAAAATAGATTTCCGCGTCTAATAATGAATTCTCACCATGCCCCTTCTGGGATCATTAGGCCTACATCATCCCTCCCTGACTGTGCCTGCTGAGATTTTTTTGTTTTTGCATGGCACATTCTACGTCAATGTCCAATCCGCCTTTTTGTCTTCATCACGTGATGTGGGTAATGTGGGTAAACTTTTCCGGTAGCAGCCATGTTTGTTTGACTGCCTTGTGGGTCAGTTGTAGTTGCTAGCTGTTATGTTTGGTGGCCACTACTCCTTTGAGGTGGGAATCACAATGGGAAGGGGAGCAAATGATAAATGGTGAAAGATGCGGCATCGAGAAAGTAATGATGTGGTTGTTGCTGCTAACATCTCACGTCCGAATCTTGAGTTATATATAACACAAGTCAGGGCTCACCGGGTAACATTACGCTAACGTTTTTTAGCTAGCTACCTGACAGCTGGAAAATTAGGCAGCTTATTAAATGGCATCATTTAACGTTAACGCAGAAGGTAAGTTAAGCATGCAAGTTATTTTTATTTAATAGGCTGCGTGCGTTTGAGCTAGAATACACAATTCCCCCCTTATTATAGTAATCATGCTCATCATAACGTTACACGAGCTAACTGACTTGTGTTGGAAAGTGTTTGTGAACTTCCACCATACACCATCCTAGCTGACCACTTAACCTATAATATTAATGAAATGTGCAACAGTTTGGCAGCTATTTTAATGTAACATAACATTTATTCTGTAGGCCTACACAGTTTAATGTTCACGTCGTTACATTTTGAACAAGCAATATTTATTTGAGAACAAATGTTAAGTTTCGCAAGCTCGTTTTGTCAGGTTTGTTTGCTAAACATTTGTGTGTTTAGTGTACTGGTGGTTACCTGGTGTGTTTTCTGTACATCAGGGGGACATGTCCTTAACGTCCTGGCTGACGTTAGTCCAGATATCCATATTTGTGGCTTCTGTAAGCAGCAGTACAACAACTTTGAAGTATTTCTTGCCCACAAGCAAAATGGCTGCCAGATTCCCTCCTCAAACATATCTGCCACAAATGCTGGTACTTCTCTCACTGGTAAGATTATTGTAGCGAATGTCACAATTTTGTTGGCTTGGCCCAAGATCCACTCTTAATGTTAAGTTGGATATTCTTACAGTAGCATTTGTTGCAGGTGTTCTCTTTTTGCTCCTAATTAGAAGGGTTGTTGGGCTAAAGTACTTTTGATAGAGGGTATTGTTCTCAGACAATTAATGGTTAGAGGAGAGGGCTTATCCAAGTATCCAACCTATACAATTTGTTTTAGTGCTTAGTTTGAAACCCAACATCTATGACGGTGTGGAGGTGCATTAGTTCCTACAGCATGGACATCTTGCAAGTCTGGCGAGGCACAATCAAATCTGAATGATGTATACAGGTTTTGAGCAACATACTGCCATCCAGGCAATGTCTTTCTCAGGGAAGACCTTGAATAGTAAAGGAAAACAATGCCAAAATGAAATCTGCACATATTTAAACAGTATTTGTCCATAGAGGAAAAGTCCAGGTGCTAAAATGGCCTGTCTGCAGTCCAGACATGTCTAATTAGGTGCATCATGGAATGAAAAACATAATTAAGGATACCCCATACTGTTGAGCAACTGCAATCCTGTATTGGTCAGGGATGGGACAACATTTAATTCTCAAATCTCTGGCAGCTGGTCTCCTCAGTTCCTAAACATTTATAAAATGTTAAATTAAGGGGTGAAGCAGCACATTGGTAAACATTCCTTGTCCCAACTTTTTTGAAGCATGTTGCTGGCATCAAATACATAATTAACATGTATTTGCCATGACACAGTCCAAAGTTTCACTTTCAACATTTGATATGTTGTCTATGTCCTTTTTGCTGCTAAATATTCTGTTTTTATTTTCATTTTATTTGCGTTTTACACAATGTCCCAACTTTTTCTGATTTGGGGTTGCAGACCTATCATAGTTGAGATTGTATGCTTAAAAGACTATCACTGACATAGTGAGTGGTTGGACCGATGCCCCATAATATACTTAGAGATGCATCATATGGTCAATGAATGACCTTTATTATCAAGGTGCAAGCCTGATTGACTGGAATGAATGTTTCATATGCAACATTTGGGAGTTCATTGAGTCAAATATATTTGACCCATATCCAGTGCAATTTATGTGTGAAAAGGAGTGCCAATGAAACCTCATCATGTGAAGCCTATTTTATGCCCTCTGTGCTGTCAGAGGCTGGCACAGAGTTGGTATTTGAAGAGGCCTTCCAGGCGTGTGTGGCTAAAGTGGTGAAGAAGCCCCTTACTAAATCCCAGAAGAGTCCCTCCAAACGGATCAAGCCTACTGGGCCCACAGTCAGGCGGAACTGCTGTTTCTCAGGTAAGGACGTCCACTTCGCAACATCAGTTTGATAGTTTTAGAGGCTGTACAGTATAAACATTCAACAAGCTGTTAACGAATGATCTCCATCATATTCTAGGATGTACGTTCAAAACTCAGTATGGTCAAAAGGATATGGAGAGGCATCTCAAAACACACACAGGTGAGTAGCCTGTGTAGTGTCCAGGAAACAGACTAGAATTAGAATATCCCTCATAAGCGTCTTATTGTTATGATGTTTTCTTTTAAAGCAACACCAAAGCACTTTT
Source organism: Alosa pseudoharengus (assembly GCF_046254945.1). Classification (NCBI taxonomy): domain Eukaryota; kingdom Metazoa; phylum Chordata; class Actinopteri; order Clupeiformes; family Clupeidae; genus Alosa; species Alosa pseudoharengus. The sequence goes on along the minus strand of NW_027468881.1, from coordinate 37,587,928 downwards.
CCTCTGTCGCACGCCCACTATTTGTTTATCCAGCACTGGCTTTGCAAATAACGATGTCCACAGACAAGGTAGAGTATGTTGCATGATTTTACGAAAGTATGATGTATTGCGACATCAGAAGCAAGTCAAATTTGTAGTTGCTTATGTCTCATTCCAAGTACAGATCCGCTACTCGATCTGGCAAACTTACATAGTGCAGTTATAGCCGATAGAGGGCCACAAAGCTTGCAGAAGTGCCGTTCACCCTGTTATGAGTTGATGAACCACTGAAACGATTTTGGAAACATTATTTTAAGGTACAAAAAACTCTTTGGTGTTGCTTTAATGTTCAGCTGGAGGCTTTTCTCCCATGCACATGTCTTGACCAACTCAGCCCTGTGTTGGTGTGCTCTTGTGTGTTTGACAGGTGAGAAGCCCTTCGAGTGCGAGCTGTGTCACAAGCGCTTCAGTCGCCGGGACAAGCTGAACATGCACAGCCGCTCACACACCGGGGAGAGGCCTCACAAGTGCAAGTACTGCGCCTACGCGGCCGCAGACAGCAGCAGCCTCAAAAAGCACCTGCGCATCCATTACGACGAGCGGCCTTTCAAGTGCCAGATCTGCCCTTACGCCAGCCGCAATTCCAGCCAGCTGACCGTACATCTGCGCTCACACACAGGTCACTGTTCCACACAAGCCTTCGCCATTCACGCCATTTCCTCAAATGCCTGATGCAATTAATGCTCTGCTTGTTTAGCCAGATGTTTATTTGTTTAAAAGGGATCGTGTGTTTTTGTAGGTGATTGCCCGTTCCAATGCAACCAATGCAATGCCAAATTCAAGATCAACTCGGACCTGAAGCGCCATATCCGCGTGCATTCTGGCGAAAAGCCCTACAAGTGCGACTTCTGTGACTACCGCTGTGCCATGAAGGGTAACCTTAAGTCCCATGTTCAGATCAAGCATGCCTCCCACAATTCCTTCCGCTGCCCCGACTGCGACTTCCAGTGTGCCAACAAGAGTGCCCTTCGCCAGCACTCCCGGGGTCACCAGCCGGCCCTGCCCATGCAGTGCCCCAAGTGCAGCTACTCCTGCGCCAGCAAGGGGGCGCTGAAGATCCACGAGCGCGTGCACTCTGACGAGCGGCCCTTCAAGTGCCAGGACTGCAGCTTCGCCTCCAAGCAGCGCAGCAACCTGCTCATCCACCGCAAGAAGTGCCACGCAGACAAGCCGGACAAGACGGCGGCCGAGAAGCGGCCAGGCACCGGGCGAGGGGCGAACGGCGAGACGGGCGGTGACCTGGTGCCCTCGAGGCCCGTCAGCTCGCGCTACCGCGCCCGTCTGGAGGCGACGCGGGCCTTCCGCTGCAACGTATGCGACGCCTCGTTTGTGCGGGAGGACTCTCTGCGCAGCCACCGGCGTCAGCATCAGAACCTCCCGCACAGCGGCTTCCTGCAGCTGCCCACTCCCGTGACGTCCGCCGCCATCTCCGGCCCAGCGGGCCAGCGGCGAGGCGCGTCCAGCTCGTCCACCTCTCCTCCGGCGCCGGCCCCGGGCGGCCCGCTGCTCTCCTCCTCCTACGCGGGCGCGCAGCTGAAGATCATCGTCACTCCGCAGCTGGGCCCGGAGGGCACGCAGGCCTTGCTGAGCCCCGTGCAGGTGAGCCTGCTGCCCATGCAGAGCATGCAGCCGCCTGCGGAGGGCGCCCTCGGCCAGCAGACCGTCCTGCTCACCCACATCTCCCCCGCCGACGACGCGGGCGCTTCGGGACTGCCACAGACGCTGAGCGCGGACAGTTCACAGACTTTTATCACCACCTGCTCCGACCTGGACGGACTGACCGCTCTCATTCAGGAGGGAGGCACCGAGGTCACCGTGGTAACGGACGCCGAGCCTCCTGGCCTGCCTTCCTCCGCAGAGTGCCTGGGCCAGCCGCTGGAGGTGGTCAGCGAAGTGTCCTCTCAGGGAGACGCCAAGGCTCCGGGGGCGGTCATCCTGGGCAGAGAGGCCTCCTGTGAGGACGGCAGCGGGTTGATGATGTCCAACGTCAGCGTGGGGCCTCATGGCACCTTGCTCCTCCATAACATGCCCTTGAGCCTCGGCCCTCCTGAGAGAGCCACCCCGCTAGAGCCCCTGTCCCCACACAACATCTTCTCAGACACACCTCCGGTGGACCCAGAAGACTGACACACACTCACACCGCCATTGCCTATCTCTGGGATCTCAGTGTTACTGTTCAGAAATGCTCAAAGAATCATAAGCTGTGGTCCAGGCTTCACCTAGCTGACATTTATTTTATTTTATTTTATTTTATTTTATTTTATTTATGTTAATAGGACATTTGGAATGAAGCATGTCTGGTAGAGATGAATTTCTCTGGTTCACTCCTTGATAACAGTAGAATCATATCTTTAGTTCAGTAGGCTGGTACCATGATAGATTAGGAATGCATCATGAAATCAATGTGATGTGAACATTTGTTGCTTAAAATGATGCATGTTTCCTGAGCGTCAGTTCAGTCAAACTCTCTTGTGGCTGGCTCTTGAGTGTTGTTGGAGTGGACCATGAATTTCTCTGGAAATATGAGATAATAAATATTCTCTTATGTGAATAGAAGCAAAGCCTACCTCTACATTTCCTGTGTTGTAGGTGTGTTATTAGTTTGGCTCACATCAATCTTGTAGTCTTGAAGGCCACCAATGCACCAATAAGGAAGTTCCAAACCGAGAGGCCTAACAGGCAGACTACACCATTCCAATGCAACGTAAGGCATGGAACCAAAGAGTTCCATTCGAGGAGGGTAAACATAGCTTTACAAGACTGGTCTAATTTTTTTTTATCTATGCGCAGCCGTGGCCTACCGGTTAGCGCTTCTGCCTTGTAACCGGAGTGTTGCCGGTTCGAAACCCGACCAGTAGGCACGGCTGAAGTGCCCTTGAGCAAGGCACCTAACCCCTCACTGCTCCCCGAGCACTGCTGTTGTGACAGGCAGCTCACTGCGCCGGGATTAGTGTGTGCTTCACCTCACTGTGTGTTCAATGTGTGCTGAGTGTGTTTCACTAATTCATGGATTGGGATAAATGCAGAGACCAAATTTCCCTCACGGGATCAAAAGAGTATATATACTTATGCTTATACTATACAGCCTGTAGCCAGTTCTATTGATTAAAGTGGAATCTAATTGTTGCAGCATACGCTCCGCGAACAGAATGCTTCAGGTACGTGCGTGGTGTAGCCTGCCTGTAAAACCTGGGCTGAAATGTTGCATGGATGAAGGCTTGTAAGCAAAAACTGAATTTCACACTTCTTCAGATCAGAATCTTTTTTTTTAGAACAGCCTATGGACTGGAACAGGGAAGACCTGTAGTTTGAAGTTCTTATCCCTGTTGGGACAGTACTGACTATAATGCAACTTCTTACTGACTATAATGCAACTTCTTACTGACTATAATGCAACTTCTAAAACAACATGGTTTGAACACCAGCCCTGGCACATTCACAGGCCGTTGTGACCTCCATTTGCAGAAAATGGCTGTTCTGAAAGATCACACTAAGGCACATTCTAGAATACTCTGTTGCCATAACTTTGCTTGCCATACAGGATACCACCCTGTGCTCATGGCAGACAGCTGTGTGCTCAAAGATGTCATCTACTCAAGGCACTAAAGCATCTTGGATCTAGGCATGGTTTCCTGGTGGGGGATTGGTGAGTTCAGGGGTTGGCGTGGCCTCCTTCAGACGGTTGGCTGATAGCATCTCTGGTGGTTGTAGTCAGTCAGGAGTAGCCATGAGCTGCTCAATGCCCCTGCCCCCCCTATCAGTGGTCCCAGCACTAACCTCACCACCCACATCCTCAACTTAGCCACACATGGGAGGATGTGATCAACTTTCAGTCTGCCGTGCTGCTATTTTTTATTCCCAGTGTTAGTTCAGTGAGTCCTTTCCAGTGAGTCTTTATTTACGTTAGATTCAGTCTGTCTGAGTGAACTCGCTAGAAGGTTATGTTTGCGCATCATTAGTGTGTGATCCTCCAGTCGTTGATGCTCTGACCCAAAGCTCTGAGACTTGTTGGTTGATCGATATATTTTTTTCTACCTTCATGGTCACTCTCTCTGCCCAAGTCCTTAATGTGATGGTCTGATGGAGTTTGCTCCAGAGTGAAGGCTTAGCTTGAACTGCAGTCCCAGAGGAACAATTGAGCATTGATTTTGCTGTCAGCGCTTATAGCTTCTGCAGCACACCACTGACCTCTTTTTTTCCTCTCCTCTCTTTTCTTGGTCTAAAGCCCTTTCCTTCCTTCCTTTATGTCCTCTTTCTACCTTTCTATTATTGTCTATGCTTGACAGGTCATTCCTTGCTTTCTGTTTGTGTGAGATATCAGGTGAAGTCAATTGGAAATCAAGTAGTGGAGGAGTATTAGTGTGAGCGTGTGGGGAAATGATGGGCCAATATTCCTCCTGTACTTTTGGGCTTGTTGCTGATGTTGGGTAGCAGAAGAAAAGGCGTTTAGGCATTAGACTGGCCCAGGCAGCAGTCCGATAACATCGCTGGGGGAATGTATCCAACGTATTTCCTGGCAAGTACGTAAGTGGTGCTTTTCACCATTTTTCATCAAAAAATTCTGCTGTGTTGCACCAAATGTATTTGTTAATGGTTGTAACACATTGTAATTGCATGTGTTAGCCAGCGGGTGGCAGTAAGTATCCAGTTTTGAAAATGAAAGGGCAAAAGGGGCATTAAACCATACCTCAAAGCCAGATTATATATATATATATATCTCACCTCAAAGCCAGATTATATATATATATATATATATATCATTTGAAAGCGTTTCATTCTTTTTACAAATTATAAAGATTTTGAGAAATTGAGCCAGGTATTTTCATGTAAAATGAACTTGGATGAGTTTTTTAGTTAACTGAAACTCTTATAAAAGTACTTTGAAGATTACTCAGATTAGCATATATAAATATATTAATTTTATAAAATATTGTTAGGTGACCTTTTTTCTGAAGGTCTTATGATCTGATAGCTAGTGTAAAGGCCTCCCCTATCAGCGTTGATTTATGACCACTGCACCCCCTCCAGAGCTATAGGGATCCCGGGCCCTTGTAAAATTCCTTTCTACTTAAAGATGATTGCACTGTGGGAAAGGCTAGCACAGCTCTCCACTAAAACTCTTTGATCCATTATCTCCCAAACTTCCACTGCCTAATCCTACTCACCAATGAGGAAAGAGGCACCCCTCCCCCAATGTGTGATATCAGGAGTGGTATATCAGTTTAGGAGAGACATAATTCACTACATTTAACTTGGTTGTGGCTATCTATTTTTGTTTCTGATCTGTTGAACATGCCTTGTTTGTGGGGTATCATACTCTCTGAATCCTTCAGAGGCGGTTCAAATTTGTATCAGTTGACCCTAGCATGGCATAAACAGTGGAGTGCACACATGGTTCATTTTAGTGTATGTGCGCGTGCATATGTACACATAGCACAAAGGTGTTCCAGATTAGGCTGCTTGTGTTGGAGAAGAGGATGAAATGAGTATGTTGATGCTGTATGGTCCTGCCCTGCGCTGCTCTGCTCTGCTCACTCCTTCCTTCCTTCCTGTGTTTCAGATGGAAGCCCTTTGAATAGGGTCATAAATGCTCACCCTCCTCCCAAAAAAAGCAATTTCCACTCCCAGCTGCTTAAAGAAATCGTATTTTTGTGCTGCTTTCCTGTCCCGACACAAACAAAGATCTAGCCAGGACAGTTTGCGGATTCGTGGAAAGAGGTCAAAAATTATTGGGCTGTTTTATCCTTATTTGGATGTTTGCTCCTTAGTTATTTATACATTTGTCTTATTTTGTGTAATTCAAGACCAGTTGTTCATGCACAAGCACACACACACCAAGGTGAGAACTTACAGCAAGCTCAGAAGATATTATGCACTCTGCGTGTCATGTTTAGACATCTAAAGTGATAAATGCCTTATATAGACTTCTGTGTGTATTTGTAATCACATGAGAGGGTTGTTGATAGATGTTGGAACCATTTTCTCTGTTTGATAACCATAAGTTTATGACCTTTGTTTTTGTGTGTTTGCAGTTTGATGGTCACTTTTGAATGTCCTATAATGTCATTAACTGCTTTGGTCAATGTTGTTATAGATTTTCTTCCCCCACATATGAGCAACTGTTTTGTCAAGGCAATCAAGAGTATTGATATTTTAAAGAGTGGGTTGAGTACTCGGCAAAATTGAATCTTTTATCTGGCCCTACATTCATTTTCCCAGTTAGACAATTGCTGATGAGATGACCTTAGTGCACAAAAGCTAGTGATTGAACATTATCTTGCAGCAAATCCTTGGCAACAATCATTTTCAGAGTTGGAATGCAACCACTTTCCCATGGTCAGAAATTTGACAACGTTTTGAAGTCAATTTGTATGTTAAGACTAAGGGAAGTAGTGACAGTTGACTTATAGAAAATACATTTAATTTGATAAGCAAGAAAGGGGGGGGGGTGGTGTGGTTATTGAGTCCTCAGCTTTGTAGTGAGGTATACTCCCATGCTTTTGGTGTCAAACTTTTAAATGACTGGTTTTAAACTCCAAGACAGATGTCACGACAATGGATCATGTCACTTGTCTACTTTCAAGAGGAAAACAAAGAGAGAAATTATCACTTTTTTTCTGCTCAGTGACAAATTCACCTCCTGAGATGAGAGCCCTGTGTTTTTGCTCTCCAGCCACAATAGAGCAACACAAAGAGCAAATAATGCCGCCTTATTCACTTCTCCAAGCAGCATGTCATTTGCATACAAATTTGACACATTTGAATTGAGCTGCATTGACTGTGTATGGCTGGTGAGAGACATGGAGGCATTTGAATAAGCACTCAGTGCAAGCCACAGAATCGGTATTTTGGATTGGAGGTCTGAACATTCTCACTGTATTCAGTAAATGTATTCTATTTCACATAGATTGTTCAGAAATCTACAGACCACAGCACAGATAACACCACACAAATTCTAAAACTTACTTGTTTGTCAAACTTGAGACGTAACACTTGCACCACATATGTATTTCAAAACATGATATTCAATAAGAAGTAAACTGATTCCATCTGGCTATCATATTGAAGTAATGTGTACAACGCAGTGATTTTTGCAGTAAGTTTTGTCCTTTCCACTGGGAAAGGAATTGACAGTGAGTTTTTTTCACAATGTTTTGGATTTTTTTTTTTGTTTCAGGGTTTTTTTCTAAGTTTGAGGGAAGTGTTTTAAAACCCTTCCTCAGGGGGTAGAAAAATACATATGATTTTTAGCCAATGGAGAGCATCTGAAAATGGCCAAAGCTCATAAATGTCCTTTATGGACAAAGGAATGCTCTTGACTGCTTTCAAACACCAGTGTGGTATTTCTAATGACCTGGCCTCCTCACTGTTTGGAAAGGCCTATTCAGCTTCATACAGTGCTTCACGGGAATAATGCCCTATTGTGATGCGGTGACTTTATGTAAAGCATTTAGGCTATTGTTTTTCTCAGGTTATCTTTACAACTGTTGCGCCTATCATAAAATCTTTTGAAATTAAGTGTGACATCATCTTATCATATAATCACATTTACCAAACAGTATATCAGTGTCGGTTTTTACAATTGTATATTTCACATTTGTGTTTTTGAGAAAAAGCTGTGATTGTGTAATAGGAGCAATTCAAAGCAAGTTGCTTTAAACATTTGAATTGTTTATAGTTTATAGTTTATATCTTTTTTGACATCTGAGACATCGGAGACTGGAAGGTGACAAAACCAAAATGTCGTTCACGATAGTCAACATTTCAACACACATCCTCCGGGGTGCACTCATTTGATCTCCTGTGGTTTGCGTTGGGGGTTAGGTAAAGTACTCTGTGTGTGTGTTTTTCAATGTGTGTGAGTGTGTGTGTGCTGATGTAGCCTTCTCAAGCTCAAATGCACATCTAAACAAATTAGCATTTAGCCATGTCCCAGATTCCAGAGAGATTGGCAGGATCTGGTGACAGAGGCTCCTGCTTTCTTTGCACACGCACATGCCTCATCCAATAAAAACAAACACTCACGAAATATGATCTTTTCAGATCTCAGCCAGTGGACAAATGTGACCTCATGCCTCTCCTGTGTGTGTGTGTGTGTGTCTGTCTTGTATACCTGTGCATTCATGCCTCATACATCCTCTGTTGAGCTGACACTGCAACGCCACAGCTAATTTGTGGATGCGGACGTCAAAAAGCCCAGGAGAGCCCAGGAGTGGGGTGAAGTGGAGCACGTCTCATGAGAGCAGTGGTGGCCTGCAGTCTCCAGCTCATTTATTACCCATGTGACTCATCTGAGAAGAATCTTAATTACCAAGCAGGAAGAACCCTCTTTGGTTTTTGCTTTTCATTTCCAAACACTTTTGAACTGAGTCCTGGGTGTTGTGCTGCCATTAGACCCGAGCACCACAAATACTTTCTGCTCATGGATGAAAAGGGGGAAGGTGTGTGTGTGTGTGTGTGTGGGGGGGGGGGGGGGGGGTTGATACCAAACGCAGCATCTGACTCATCCTCAAACAAAAAAATATGAAAGAAATGAAAGGAGATCATTTTCATATCTATAGAGCTCTTTTCATTCCCAGTGTTTTGTATTTAATACAAATTTATTATGAATCATTATACAATGAAGAGATGAGTTATTCCTTTATGAAAGATCCATGCGTTTGTTTAATCTTTGCATTGAAATGTGGCCCCTTTTATGTTCGGTTTGAAGCAAATGTGAAATTAGGCCCTTCTTCATCATATGTTGCTTCCTGCTTAATTATGCCTGACCAATAGGGCAGTCTGTGTCCAGGCTGAGATCTTAAAGCCCCCCTCCGAGCCTGCTGTTTCTCGTTAATTACTAAAACAGGCACAAGATAGGGGTGGGAAGAGCAGGGCCTTTTGAAGTGGATTCTGTTTTGTCTGTTTTGAAGTGGAAATGTTTTTTGTTAGAATATTCAGATCTTGAAAGATGGCATTGGATTTGGATTAATAAGCAGATTCCAAAATGTCTTTTTTTAAGTATCCTGTGGTTCTCCATGACTGTAGGTGTGTGCCTTGCATAGAGAATGCCCCAATATATGACGCACTCTCTGATGTGCTTATGGTCAGTGGAGTGACAATAACTGATTATGGTCTTCTCCACAGAGGCAGACACTCATTGATCTTATACCCTGTCAGAGCAGGATTAGGCCTCCTGAATGGTAGCCCACACAACAAACACATCATTTTGAGACCGCTTGACTGGACCAGAGGCATAAAAAAATGGCCGAAACTTTAGCAATGGAAACTTCCAGCAGGGAAGAAAAAGGGCAATGATCAACCCCCACCTTGACCAAACAGCATGCTTTGGGGGAGGGGGAGGGCCAGTGCCCTGGCCAGAGGCATCAGGTTACTGTATAGGGTCGGGGAAATGACCACTCACAGAGGAGCCTCAACATGAATTAGGAGTAAAATCATCTACCACTAAATTATATTTGTATATAATTATATATGAATTCATTCATGATAAATCCATGTTTGAAAATTAACATGTCCTGTCATATTGCTTCCATTATACATACTTAAGAAAAACAACTAAAGAGTTTGGCTTTGGTTTTGAATCTGAATCTGGGCAAAATGTCGAGCTAAAATAAAAAGGGCAGGGCAATATGTGTTCTAGTGGGCATGTGTAGTGTGGGGAATTGGGATGCTCTGCTCTGATTGGCCAGAAAGAAAGAGAGTGAAAAGCTTGAATATCTGTGCCTACCCCCACAGCAGCACATTCTAACCTCTGCTGGTGGTCCAGTGAACTCTGCCTGACTGACACTCAGCATTGCTGTTGTTGTTGATAATAATGATAACATAATAACAATTAAAAAAAAAAGATAATAACAATAAAAATAATAATTGAATAGATTTCATTTTTGTTCCTACTGGGACTTCTATACATTTATAGACATACTGCGGTTGAAACAATGCTGGTTTGAGGTGGTGAACCCTAGTGTTAAGCTGGACTCAAGCTGGAGTAGAGAGATGTGATCCTCTAAATATAGGGTTGCTTTGGAAATGCCACCAGTCATCACTGAAGTCACATTAGGATAGTTTTACACTTAGGGTGAGATAGATGATTTTCATGAGCCTCATAGGGCTTTGTGTGTCTGTGTGTTCTCCTGGCTGGGAGTCTTTTCAGTTGTGAATGTTGTTTCCTGTTAGCACCGTTTATAACCATCTAGCTAATTAGCTTATGAAGGAAGTCCCATTCCTCCAGCGACCCCTGTCCTCCCTGCCTGATAAGCATCTAAAACAGACGCTCAAGAAAAGCAGCCACCCTTGCCCAGATATCAGCTATTTAAAAAAAGAAAAAAAGTGAGCGAGGCTTGGTGTAACCGAACACCCATGCTGGAATGCTTTCAATCAAAGCTATTGTCTCTGCTTACATACAGTTCTCCTTTGTGTGGCGGCTCTGTCAGCCCGCACAGATAACAGCAGAGCTCTGAAAGCCCCGGATGGGACGCCAGTGTCAACACTCTGACTGACAGAATTCCACACCAGATTAATGTGCCTGCCCAAGTCTCCAGCCAGACGTACAGGGATGGAGGAATGCCTGGAGGATCAAACAATATGCCAATTAATATGCTGGGGGGAATTTAGCATGTGTTACATTGTCTGTGAGTGTATGTGGCTTTTAGGATGTGCTTTGAGTGCATATATAATTCACAACTAAGCTAGTGAAATGATCAATATCAACAGATCACAGTGAAAGAGTGGCTTGCAAAAGCAGGCAAGAGACAGAGGTTAAGTGCTGGAGTGATTGTTTACTTTTTTCTGTACATACAACTAAACACCTTATCAAGGTTTTTTGCTGTGATTTTATTCTACAAAAGTTAATTCATAATATAATAGTGAATATTGCAAACCTGGGAAATGACATGTAGGCTACTATACATCTGTGCTTCCTCTGTTTAATGTGATGTTATTATATAAATTATGTTATGCCACAACATTAAAATCGGTGTGTATTCACCATAAAGTGAAGTCTGTAACCAGTGCATGAGAGGGATGTGTAACTGCAGATTTGAGAGGGAGTGTGTAATTCCTCCCATATGTGAGGTCTTAAGCACATTTAACAAGGTGTTAATTGCATAGTTTGGTCTGTGGACATGCAGGGCCGATTCTGGCCGATAGCTTTGTAGTGTGAGACATATTTTGTGTTTAATTTCTCACATTATTACTGTAGGTAGTAATCACAGCAACATGCATCAGGGTGTCAGGGTGCTCAAACCTGCTTTAGAGTATTTTATAGAAAAAGTCTTTCTGCTGAATCATTCAGACACTGACTCACAATATTGACCATTCTCTACATCTGTAATATCCAGGTTAGCCAGAGGATTCTGATGACACAAGAACCAGATCCACAAGACTTGAGTTGTTAACATATATACTAGACCTTCTACCAAATCTCCCCAGTTTGACACCATCCATGACCACATCAATTGCTCCTGTTTCAATTGGCATCTATCCTCAGCATTACATCATACTGCGCGCTGATAAATCAGACCAGAAAGGCTCTACAGCCGCCTCCTTCCTCCACAGGGACATGCTGGTGTGATGATAGGGAATGCAGGGAATATTTAAGGCTGACTTCCTGTTCCCTATAATAGTTTTCATTAGCTCCACGCAGTAGGAGCCTGGGCTCAGTGACGGACACGTCCAGAGGGAAGCTGAGGTCATAAGAATCTGACCCCACCAGGCAAACTTTTGTGTTGTCACTTATTGCCAAATGGAGAATGTTATCATCAACAGGTGTGAGAAAGCTGTTGAAGAACCTCAGTTAGACTCTTTGGTTTAGCTTAACATTTTGGTGTAAATGTAAGTATATATACTCTTTTGATCCAGTGAAGGAAATGTTGATAACTGTTGGCTGTGTAATAAACCTGTTTCCTGTTACAAAAAGAAAATCTTCAGCAAGATATTATTAGTTATAGTGTTTAACATGGGATATACAGTTGATACATTATATAGGCCTATAGTGCACAGAGTAACATCAACTTCCTAACTTGCAGTTTGCACCGAAGTCCAGTAGTGGTGCTGTTGCAAAGCGCTTCACCCTAAATGTCACTACACTAAAACACGCACCTCACTCTGGTCATTGAAATAAGCATGTGACTTATTTGAAAGAACTCCATATGATGCAATAAATGAAGAGTTTGGTTTCAAAACGCTATATCCACCATTTTAATGAATTTTCATAAATATTGTTTTTTTTTTACATTTTGTTTTTCAAGTAATTTCAGTACAATTGTGATTGAGCATTTGATTTTTTTGTTACTCAATGAAAACAACACAACTGCAATTTGATTGCACAATTAAATGGCCTGACTTTTTAATGTTTTTAAAAACAAAGATATAGCATTTTGGAACCAAACTCAAAATATAAATGCACAATGCATAATGCACATGCATGATTTTTGAGCTGTCTCTATATAGGCCCCTACATATTTAAAAGCTAATGATCAAGTTTGAGATTTCCCCCAATACTGCCATTACTATAACTTAGTGTGTTGTCTAGCCTGCCTTGCAGATTGAGTGAGTTAGTGAGTTAGTGTGGGTTGTGTGGAAGTTAATGCTAAAAAGCTTTTTTTTCCCACAGAGGGCTGAAGGCTAGATAGAGCGACCCTTTACCACCATAACACACAAGCGCACACACACTTAACCCCTTGCCAAGCCACAAGTGTAACAAGGGCATGTATACAAAGTGGAATGTTTTGGTGTTTGTCTAATCATTAGCTTCCAGGGCATTCCCCTCTGACATATCCCCTCAGAAATATTTGTATACATATTTATACATTTAATAGGTATACATGATCAGACTGGTATAGAACATGAGAGCGGAAATGTGAAGCCACATTTAATCCATCTTCTTTTGTTTGTACATCTGTTGTGAGAGCCAGGCCAGGTTAAAGCTTCATTAAGAGCAGGCCCATCTTACAGTACCTTTAAGATATATCAACTAAAAGCGCAACAACATGTATGGCCATCCTACTGAGTAGCTGATTAATAAAATTAACGAAACCACAGATGTGCCCTCTATGTTACCTGCATATGTTTCTGTTAAATTCTTGATTAAATCAAAAGAATAAGTTGCTAATCAAACTACTCAACATTTTTGCATCTACATTTCCAACTTTTGATCCTTGGTTTTCAAAGTCCCGTTTAAAAATTCTGACTTCAATCCCAAAGTATTTCAATTTTTAAAAGAGTCCTATATTTGCTGCCAAATTATTGTATTTTGCCATCACCATTTCACTCAAAACAGCTCTTTCTGTAAAGGGAATAATGAAGAGTGTTAATAGAGGAGGGCAGTATTGATCACTGTGTGAATTACTTAAGCTTTCTGATCAATCCCTTAAAAATGGGGCATCATGTGATTTAGGGGTCTGCCATGTGACATATTTTAAATATTAGTCAGGTCCAGTGAGCATGTCTAACATTTTTGTGGTCACACCAGAAGTCTCCCAGAGTTTCAGACACATCTGCAGACGTCTGGTCCAGTATAGTCTGCTCTGATCTGCTCTTTGTAGACGCTTTTCTCCCAAAAGTGCAAAAGCCTGATGGCAAGCGTCTTGCTCTCCGCGCCCTCCAACGTTATGATATGAGAGTGGAGGAAAGGCTCACAAAAAGAAACAAAACCACCCCCTCATCCAACATCAGCTCCCCTAAGTCAAACATACCCTCCCCCATCTCTCTTTTTCTCCTCCTCCCCCACCACCTCTCTCTTCCTCCCTTCCCTCCATCTCTCCCTCCATCTCTCTGGAAAGGGCGTCGAGTGATCCCACCCCATCTGAATCCCTTTTAGCTGAGTGCCCACAAGTGAGGAGATGGCCCAATTATGTCTGCATGACGCATTCCTTCCCAAAAGAGGATTCCATCATTGAGGCAAGTGTGAGGAATGTGGCTCTGGATCACCAGAGGCCCCGCACCTCGGGCACAACACACGCTGCCTGACCAGCACCACCACCTGGCCGCCCCGGCCGGCGCATACTGACACAGCCCAACCAGGGAGGTGGGTCGGCCCTCTCTCTTGATTGGTGATTGATTGGCAGTTGAGGGCTCTGATGGTTGCCCCCAGCGCTGCCCTGGCTCCTCATCGTGTGTGTCCTTTGATGTGCTCCTCATCTGGGGTGGACCTAATGGCCGTGGGCAGCTCCGCAGATTCCATAAACACATGGCTAATGATAAAGATACAGCTGTGCGGTGCTGTAGAACAACACAAACCCGCAATTAGGAAAGATTAATAACCGTGCGTTCTAATGAACCCTCCCAGCCTCAGGGCAAACCCTGTGTGAGAAAGATGTGTTTGTTTCTTTCTTTCTAACTCTTTCTCTCACTCTTTCTTTCTCTCTAATGTTCACACTCTCCATCTCTATAGATTCTTCCGGGTCATTCTGGAAAAACTAAAACCTTAACACACATAACAACACTTGGCTTTTTAACAGCTTTGAGAAATCATGAGCTGAATCAATGAGATGAATAAAGCAGAGCGGAAAGGTCATTGCAAACTGACCCCATACTGTATGCTATGTTGAATGTGCCTGCACAGCTGAATCCATCCACATTCTTGATTCACACTCCTTATAAAAAAAGGTTTGATCAAAACATTGCCCATTTGCTCTGAAAAACAGATGCTTTCTGAGGCAGGGGTGCGTCAGTGCTGAGGGAGATGCTGGAGAGTAAGGCAGAGGTGCGTCAGTGCTGAGGGAGATGCTGGAGAGTAAGGCAGGGCAGGGCGTCAGTGCTGAGGGAGATGCTGGAGAGTAAGGCAGAGGTGCGTCAGTGCTGAGGGAGATGCTGGAGAGTAAGGCAGGGGTGCGTCAGTGCTGAGGGAGATGCTGGAGAGTAAGGCAGGGCAGGGCGTCAGTGCTGAGGGAGATGCTGGAGAGTAAGGCAGAGGTGTGTCAGTGCTGAGGGAGATGCTGGAGAGTAAGGCAGGGGTGCGTCAGTGCTGAGGGAGATGCTGGAGAGTAAGGCAGAGGTGCGTCAGTGCTGAGGGAGATGCTGGAGAGTAAGGCAGAGGTGTGTCAGTGCTGAGGGAGATGCTGGAGAGTAAGGCAGAGGTGCGTCAGTGCTGAGGGAGATGCTGGAGAGTAAGGCAGAGGTGTGTCAGTGCTGAGGGAGATGCTGGAGAGTAAGGCAGGGCAGGGCGGCAGCAGCAGCAGCGCTGCAGGAAGTTACCCTGTGACTCAGGGATGTCCTGTTCCTCTGTGGTGCTCAGTGGAGCACAGAGCTCCATTACAGTGCTCTTCCTCTGAAATGTGACACTCCTCCCTGGGTATCACTCACTGTCACCTTTATAGGACCGCTAGAGCATGGAGACCATCTTTCTGTCCATCTCTTGTTCTCTTGATCTTTTTTCTCAGCCTGTCTGTCTTAATGCCTGTCTGTCTTAATGCCTGTCTGTCGTAATGCCTGTCTGTCGTAATGCCTGTCTGTCGTAATGCCTGTCTGTCGTACTGCCTGTCTGTCGTAATGCCTGTCTGTCGTACTGCCTGTCTGTCGTAATGCCTGTCTGTCGTAATGCCTGTCTGTCGTAATGCCTGTCTGTCGTAATGCCTGTCTGTCGTACTGTTCTTTTCTCCACAGCATCAGCTGAATGTGACTGATTGCTGGCTGTTCATTCATTTGTACTCTGTGGCAAAAGAAAACATAACAGAACTTTTTTAATCAACACTAGGAAGGCTAACTTGGCGTGGAGAGTAGTGGTTAATAGTGATTAGAAACTATTGAGCAATGCTATTCTGAGCAATGTGAAAGCTGGCTAAATAACATAACCCATGTGCCAACGTATAAGGAAGCAAAGAGAGGATGTATTTACTAAATAAAAGTTACTCTGTCACTTACAAGACAGCTATGTATGGAATGTGTTTGGTTCTCTCTCCCTGGTGACAAAATAGCTATAGCTATACAAAAACATTACATATTGAGGTATTGCCCTCACAGTGGTCAACACAGTGGAGGGAACCATATATCATTCCTGGCAGAAGCTGTGTGCATGCTACTTCACACACTACCACACAGGAAATGTGCAGGCCTCCTGTTCTTCACAGAATTGGTGCTACCTCAAGAGAAACAATAAGAATTCATATGGATCACACCAATGTCTCCCTACACTTTAGATCCAAACACAAAGTAGTTGTTACTCTCTTTTGCTCTTTCCATCAGCTTCGAATGGAACACAAGTTAAAGAGGAAGAACGCACATTAATTTGTCAGAAGGGATCCCAGCTGACAACTTTAGTAAAGTCCACTAAGGGACCTCTGACCTTATTTGGGCCTCCTTTATGAGTTTTTTTTCCTCCCTGGCTGAGGCCAGATGGCAAAACTATCAAAGACTTTTTTATGAGAAAAATCTGCAGCCCAAAGAAGCTCTAGTAACATCTCTAACATCAACAGATTTCATCACCATGATACTTCTGCAGTTTCACACTGCAACATTAACAATAAATGTATCAGTCCTGTTCAGATTGTTCTCTTAATGACTAATGATCACTTAATTGATCACATCATTTT
>NW_027468881.1:37513863-37563863 GCF_046254945.1 Alosa pseudoharengus | reverse complement strand
ATTTTAACCAAGAACCAAACAAAACACACTAGAGAAGTTGCTCATCCCATCTTCAGTATTCCAAGAGAAATGCTGTTTTTGTTTGAAGGCAGGCTGCCCCCGCTTTGTTTGTTTCCAGTTTTCGGAGCCTGGGCTGCCTGCTGAGACCGTTTTTTTACAGTGTAATCATGGAATGGGCAGCTAGCGGCCATGAAGAGATGATTGCTGAATGTGATAAAAAAAATGTTATGAGCTAGAAATCGTGTAAAATCCCTGACTGTGCCTTTAACAATTGTTAAGTAGAACACACCCTATACATAACTATCCAAAAGTCCATCACTTAAAGGGACACCAGGCAACGTTTTCGTGTTAATTACTCATCTTCGTAAGTCGGTATATTGTTAAATGACCCATTACAGGGCGAATGAAGACTCTCTCGCCCGCTCCTACTGCCTGTAGGAAGAATATCCCGCTTGCAAGTTCAGTGTATCGTACCCGCCGACCGAAGCAGGATCAGTTTACATCCTGCATCCACAGCACAGAGGCAGGCTAACGAAACGCTTGTGATTGTTGCAAACATGTGTATAATGGCAGAGCCGGCAAAGAAGCAGCGAAAACCCTTGACGGAAGACGCAAAGAAAAGGAAAAGAGCTTCAGACCGAGCGAGGGGGAATTTCGTAGAGAAAAAGCATCAGGCTTGCCTGGTGTCCCTTTAAAGTTAGGGTCTGTTAATGTTCCCATGAGTTGTTTATGGTAACATTATCATTCTATACCAACGGACAGATTTATGTCCATATGAGTATATTTTAGTTGTAATTTATTCATCCCTAAATGACATTAGAAAGAATGACACACAAAACAGGAAAAACAATACTATTCTATGTGTTGATGAATTTGTAGATATAATAGAATGGCAGGAACTGATGTCATCCACCATGCACATTTGGTCCCTTCCAACACTGCCTCCATGGCTGGGGCCTTGCAAGACCACATGCATTGCATCCTAGCATCCTAGCATAGCTACCATAACATAACAAGGGAAAAAAATCCATAAGTTCTTTTTACAAAATAGTAGATAGATAGATATGATGATGTACAGAATAACATAGATTTGTGTATGTAACCTATGAAGCACGTCATGCTTCAACACAGAGTTAATGTGAGTCCATGGTGGTCACCGTGATAAGTTGCACAGACTCAGCATGGCCTATTGGAAACATTGCCACGTCTTTGTCCTTGGTGCAGCAGCTCAAGCCTTTAATCCCGTTTCTAAAATACACAAACAGTGTCTGTGTGCCCGGGTGAAATAGCATTGTTTCTATAGATACCTGTAGGTGCTTTTCACTGCTATGCCATGCTATGTACACCCGGATGTAAACCCCCACATGGGCTCTCCCCACCAGGTACAAATAGCATTGTTGGCTATTGACACCACGGGAGCAAATAGAATCTGTCTAAAAAATATACAGTTTTTGTTTTATGTTTTCGTTCCATGAGCTGGTTCCAAGCCTTGCCTAATGGAAGGTCCTGGCATATGCATTTGTAGAGATTACAAGATACAGCACATAAAATACTGTAATAGAAACTATCATAAAAGGATAAAAGGAGAAGTATTTTCTATTGAAGATTCTAAAGAGAGAACAGGCTTGCTTCCTACATTTTTAACTTATGACAACTTCTGTAATACAATAAGATACTCAGGATATAAATATTTGTTCATAAGATTTGTTTATGCTTTATTTGTCTCCTGAAAATAAAGTTACAGGGTATCATAAAATGAGTGAGTTACTGTTTTTAATTCTTCTCTCTCTCTCTCTCTCTCTCTTTCACACACACACACACACACACACACAAACACACACACACACACACTTATTCACTCACTCACTCACTCATTCACTCACTCACTCACTCACACACACACATACATACACAGAGAGAGAGAGAGAGAGAGGAGAGAGAGAGAGAGAGAGAGAGAGAGGGAGAGGGAGATAGAGAGAGACAGGTGTTGCAGCCATTGAGCAGGGAGACAATGGCAGCATTCACTGTCAAGTGTCGTATGTTAAGTACGTAACTCAAGTTTTTTCATCTCTTCAAACGCACACCCATGCGCTTGCTCCATTGTATATAATGACATAGGTTTGTATACAAGCCCCCAACAAGTGCACACTGACTGGTCAATTGGATTTGACATGGCACTGCACACACACACACACACACAGAGGTAAGAGAGAGGAAAGAGAAAAGTGGGAGAGAGAAACAAAGGTGATAAAGACCTGACCTTTTTGTACATAATATGTTTTGGCAGGCTTAGATTATTGGGGGCCAAGCAGTGAATCATGTTTCTCGCTTTTCTTATTGTTATGATTCTTCCTTCTGCCATGTGAGTCTATGACAACCCATCGCTTTAAAAGTTGTGAAATGTGGCACACTGATTTGGGACAGTCCTATGACTCTTTTCACCAACTTTGTCTGCGACTCAATCGCCACCAGCATGTCAAACTTGGATATTTGTTTACGCGCATAACCGTTGATCCATTATTTTTTTTTAAACTACCGTACCGTTGGAATCTTTGAATCCTTATTGGAATTTGTTGAAAACACAGAAACACAGGTCACACATTGTTTCCAATCTTCACCAAATTTGGCACAAATGATCTTCAGACAAAGCCCCACAAAGGTTGTTGAATGGATTTTTCATTTTCAAAACTGTTCGTCCGTCACACCCAATCTCAGAACCAACAAACAGGAAGTAAGGTAATATCTCAACATTTTCATGTTTCAAAACCAAAATTGGTGTATAGACATTGGGCTAGATGTACTAACACATTTGCACCCACTTGAGGCGTAAGTTTCTCCCAACGTGCACGTTAAAACATGGCATAGTATGTACAAACAGGAGTGGAAAACGATACATTTGTCATCATTTGACTCCATTTAACTGTGCTTGTGATTTGTCATCATTTGACTCCATTTAACTTGTGATTGAATTAGGCCGTTCAGTTGTGGGCTTCACAAATTATGCTAGAGGGCAGAGATAGGCGCTGATTATGTGATGGGCTTCAGGTATCATAAATACCATGTAAAATGATAAAGCACAGCTTGCACGTTCTGCAGTTTGGCGATGGCGCTGATTACGCTGCGTTCGCAAAAATGTACGTACATCAGGCTGTCAGAACCTGTCAGAACCTGTAGAGGGTGCTACAATTATTAAAAATACATTTGGGCTTAAAATGGTTGATGTGTTTGGATTTAAAACTTAATTCCTATATATGTTAATACTGTGGGAGATCCCAAGGCAAACACAACTTGTTGCATCAACCTAGTTGATTTGGCCGCCATATTGATTTTTTCTGCTTGGACCCCTCATTGCTGCTTGCAGCTACATTTTAGTGTAGCTTTTTTGTCAAGTCACTGTTTTATATTTAGTTAATTAAGATATTTAGCAGATGTTTTCAACCATGCGAGTCTTACAAAGCACCACGTGAAAGGGAAGTCTACTTTAGGGTTCAAAAATACACTTCTTGGCCACGCTTGGCCAATAAAATCAAGATATTATTGAGTTTGTTGATGTCTCGTGTTCATACAATAGTGGTACTCATTTGCAATTATCGTGCTCTACAACATAGATAAATACTGCATTTGTGGCTCCGACATCAAAGTGGAGAGTTGCTAATGTCTAGATTAGTTGTTTGCTTCAAACAATTGTTTGTGTTAAATCATCACCAGTGGTCTGGAACTGCCGCTCCGTCACTCCTCTGTACGAGCATTACATAGTGTGTTCACGAGAATAAGGGAAGATTGTGTTTATGTCTGAGGTTTCTTGTTTGTGTTTGCAGCTGATGGTCCCCACACACTTTGATATGAATTTATTTCCTAGTTTTAGCTTACATAATTTCCAATTTGCCTGGAAAGAGACCATCAAAGCACTCTCTTTGTCAAACGCCCTTTTAAAATTCAAAAGCCCATGAACACAGAGACATGAAGAAGAAAGGAGGCCCTCTAACCTCACTGCTGTTGTGCAGGCCTGCTAATGGATCTCATCATACTTATACAGTTATTAATGCAATGCATGCAGGTATATGGTTGGTGTACTGGTAGGGTGTGTGTGTTGTGTTGGAGTGGGGCTCCATGTCGGTGTGCATGACAGCCAGTGCTGCATTAACCACACGGCTCAATACACATTTCACATGACAGATGTTCTCACTAAAAATATAGTAGTCCACAGCTATGAAGATTTAACACATGCATTGTATGGTTGGCTTAGTATCTGGGCTCCAGCGTTGATCCACCATGCTGCTCTTGGCTCATGAGAGTTGGTGTTATCTGGAAATCTTGTCAAGTTTAATTTCGTGTCATGGTTCAAATGAACACATCACACTGGTCATTTTTGTTCTGTCTGTCTTCGTGTGCCTGACAGAGGGTGTATATAGTTTATGCTGTAAATGTCCCTCTCCCTCACAGTAGAGGAACTACCAATGAATTACCCATTTAAACCAGGTGTCACTAGGGTTTATGGGTATTTCCACAATCAGAGTAAGGACTATTTAAAATTAATCTAAAAATATCATTCTTTATATAAAAAGACTGTATATCTGTAAACTTACATTTGACCGAAATGTGGCCTACTTTTCAAAAAAGCCGAATTACTGAAGAATTACAGAATATTCTTGTGTGGGCCAGTTTTCTGTTCTGCTCACAGTAAAATTGTGTGAATATAACGTGCTGTGGTTGGTTGTGTAGTTTAAAAATGAAATGTCATTTTTGAAAACTACTAAATGATCTAGGTGCTGGTAAGTCATCAAAAATAACATACAATTATCCAACATAATCACATATTTTGATGTACACAGACATGTCAAGACAAGTGCTTAACCCCTGATCGTGAAAATACCCTTATTTTGTATGAGATGTTGCTTTGTGAAACGTGATGCATGTGGAAGGTCTAGGGGAATAAGGCCTCCTGGGCATTTGGGCATTTTATCTGCACTGGATTATTAAGTAGGTCTAACTCTTGTGATCGGCTCACATGCTCAGGAAATATACATCTACATGCATACAGCACATTTGTCTGTGCTCAATGTTACACTCTACATGCATACAGCACATTAGTCTGTGCTCAATATTACACTCTACATGCATACAGCACATTAGTCTGTGCTCAATATTACACTCTACATGCATACAGCACATTAGTCTGTGCTCAATATTACACTCTAGACTCTATGGCATTTATTCTTAGCTGCAAAGGTCTTCAACAGGTATACGAGGTATGCTCACACTCATCGGAAAACAACTATTACACACGAGATGCTATTGCATTTATTTTTAGCCTCTTAATAGCAGACGTCAGACCAAGGACCTTTCTCTGATAAAGACATGGTCAAAGGACCCCATATTGCACATAATACAATTTTGTTGCTTCATTTTTAAACCAGGCCAACAATAAATAGAAAGGTTGCCTGTAGTGCCGTGGGTAAAAGTACTTTGTAATGGTGTGAACAATGTTAAGCTGCTGACAGATTCCTATATTTATATATAAACAATGTATTGTTTTTTAGAAAGAAAAATGTAAATGAGTCATTTGGCAGACCCTCAGTAACTCCAAGTACCCCAATGCTGAAGATCTCTGTCCTATAATATGATAGTGTGGTCATTCTCTGTCCTATAATATGATAGTGTGGTCATTCTCTGATGCACTCTGGGTATCCCACCCCCAGTCTCCCACCTCCATTTCTTTCACACACACACACAAATACACACCACTGATCTAATCTGTCTGGCTCCGCTCCAGCTCAAAAAGAACTGATAAGTAGGAACTATTGACTCCGTTATGTTCATCTTAACATTTCCACATTCAATATCACTGCAATTTGCACTCATGCAATAGTACACAGGACGGTTCTTTGGACATAGAGGTTGGTACAATGACATGTGGCATTTGCTACAGTGGTCTCTTGTTCCTCTGGCCATAGGTTTGTGTGCTGGTGGGGGAGGTTGTCATAGTTCTGCAGTAACAAAAGCTCAGCTATTATAGTGTGTTTACTTCAGAGCAGGAACCAATGGCCAATCCCCCATAAAATTACAGCCATGTGTGGAGTCCTGCATTCTCTCTCCTTCCCTCCCTCTGCTTTGTGTGATGTGTCTGATATATCATCTCCTTATTTATTTGTCTCTAAACTTCATTTATGTCAATACACCCATACATGAGCTTCTGCACTACCAGCATAGTATATTATATCTTTACTAAACAAGAAAGAATCCATTTCCAGACATGCACATTTTAGCTGGTTCTTTCTTGGGTGGAAACATACAAACATCCTCATTTTGAGCCAGACGTGGGGTTAGTTATCAACACCTACACATTAGGCTCACACATTGTTCTGTGGTCACAAAGGCAAAAGAGTTGCTGACTTGTTTGTAAAATACTGTGAACATAATTTCCCCCAACCCCAACCCCTCCCCCACCTCCTACTCAGTGGTGTGAGACAAACAAGCAGCCATCTTGTTATCTTTAAAGACTCACATTTCTCTCAGAGGCCTAAGCAATTTGTGCTTCCTGTGTCAGACCCATCTACCTTTATATTGTCACCCATGTGTGAACGCCACTCCTGTAGTCTGAGATTGTGGAACATTTCTTTCCTGTCACTTTTCATTATTCAACTCTCCACTTATTTTCAAAATTCAGTGCTTTATGCTTTTCACAACAAACATAAATTACATGAAATATTAGAATTATTCCTACTTTTAAGACATATCAAATGCACCTTGTGCCTCTGCATCAACTAGTTCAATTTCATTTTAATATCGAGTTTAAATATGTCATATCGCAGAGTTATTTAGCCCAACAGGAATGGGTCAAATTCCTGTAAACCCCCCACAGTGGCCTTTTACAGGCATTGTGTGTGATTGCCAGCCAAGCATTATTGAAAGCCATACTTTTTGTGATGTAAAATCCCTTAGAGTTCCCAACAATTGGCAGATCATTCATCGCTGGCTGTGAAGCCATACCGAGAGCACGAGCAAATAATGCACTGGGAGGGAGGGGGTTGTAACCCCTCAAAAAACAATGTGATGGTCAAATGTCACCATTATCCTCAGTAATGATTCTCAGTGGCAGCAGTCGCAGTCATTTCTCTGAGTTCTCTAAACATGTTGGAAAGACATGGGAGATTTCTAGAAAATGCACACTGGCTGTGCCACCCTGACTGTGAGGAGGATAAAGCTCTCACACTCATTTCCTGAGGTCTGCTTTTTCTCAACAGCACTGTCCACTGTCCAGCGACATCAATCACAGCACGTAAACTGTCGCTGTTCCCTTTGTACGCACATAATGGTGATATTTATAGGCCTGAAAGGAGGGAGGAAGTGTTTTAGCACCAACCAAAAATGACATTTAAAGAGAGCGGAAAAAAAAGGGTTCAGGGCTGCCAAAAATATCAACTTACACCTGAACCACAATGCTCAGGTTCAGTCCAGTTCCTCGCAAGCTCCTAAGTCTAGTGGGAAATAGCCAGTGTGAAATTAGGTTTGGTAGAAATGGTAAGCAAACCTAAATGCTGGATGTCATACATACATTCTCTCTCTCTCTCTCTCTCTCTCTCTCTCTCTCTCTTTCTTTCTCTCTCTCTCTCTCTCGTCTTTCTTGCAATAACAAGTTCCCATTTGGAGAACAACTCCTGTGATCAATCAATATTCATCAGAGTTTGAGAGTGCCTCCATCAGTCAACCTGCACACAGTCCATTTCCTCCGTTTCTGCCTTTTCAAGCTGCCTTCGCTCCTGATGATGAGGTCAGTGTGTGTCGTCTAATAGGCTTAAAAAGCATTTCATTACAAACAAATGAATGCCAATCCATGCCACATGTCACAACATGGGCCAGACTGTTTTCTCCTCCACTTCCCCCTCCTGATAAAGCTGTTTACAGGATCCAAGGCTGGGATCTTTCTGCGGGATCAACAAATAATCAGAGAGGCCATTTATTCAAATCAATAAATTTCCCCTGTTCTGAATGTATTTGTGTTTTTTATCCCTTCAAGGAATCACATGGTCGTTTTGATATTCTCTTCCTTCGCACAAATTTTGAATTGTTCCAGCTGTTGGGAGTGTTCGACAAATCAGTGCCCAAACATGTAAGGGAGTCACGTATGATGCATTATAATCATCACAATCTTATAGACATGACCTTTCATGGTGATGCCAAATTTCTGTTGGCATACTGTCAGCTCCGTTGATGACCAAAAGGCACGCTATGTGGCTCTTTAAAACCCTCTGTGGGCTTACCATGAGGCATTGGTACATTGTATGAATTGGTTAAACACAACATAAGTCTTGTCACGTTTCCCTTGCCATTGGACAAACACAACAACAGAGCGCCAAGATTAAAGTAATTTTTTTCATCATGTGGTGATGCATTGTTTAAAGCTCCTGTTGAATTTCATCTATCTTCCATGTAACAGTAAAATTCAAATTCTTACAGAGATTGAAAAGAATCTGCACTAGCCGAGAGTAAAGAGAAGAAACATTTGGATTGCATACGACTTCAGTTGTGTGTTTACACGCCAATGAAAACAGCGGCTCTTCTGCACATTGTGAATTAGCAGTAAAATAAGTGGGCATATGAACACAGCTCACCCTCACTCAATGGTCACAACAATGAGTTACAAAATGCATGGTTCTCTTTTTCAACATTGATCTATATCAAAAGCACCTGGGTAGCGCTTTAAAAGCCTTCCTCTTACTTTTCACACACACACACACACACACACACACACACACACAGAGTGAAATAAAGTACAATGTCCTTTTATGCTGTATGAAATATTCCGATATTTTAGTTCTATGCTTTCAACATCATAACTGTTTGAAATGGATTCATCGTAGCTTATACTGCATCTTTCCAAATTCAGAACACAGCAGTGGGAGGAGAGAGAGGCCCAGTAAAGGCCCAGTAAAGGCCCAGTAAAGGCCCAGGCCGGTTTGCATGTGCCTTACACTGTTTCTCATAACACCCCAGCTTCAACACATCTGCTGAGGTTTGATAGTCCATAATATCCTAATGAAAGAGATCCTGTGTTTGGGTCGTAGGGCACAGGGCCTGTCGTGTTGACGTGAAATATCTCAGCCGACACAGACTGCCTGCTTCCTTTCATCTTTTACTGCAGGCTGAGCAACACATGTTCAATTTACAAGTCCACTCCAAGTGTTGCAAGTGTTATTGTTCAGGAGCTCCTGGTTGGACGTCCAATGTCAGCCCTCCTTAGTGTTGTATGGAGCACAGGGTCACAATAAATAGGCCCTTGGATTTGGACCAACATCTTCACTGACGCTTCACTTTTAGGAACATTTAGACCATGTTCACCATTTCCAGAACTACACAATTAAACAATAACTTCTAGGGAAGTCTAAATAGCACGGCATTACTGACATCTGATACAGTGTGGAGGAAAACAGGATGAGCTTAAATGATCTGATCTGATTTGAAAGCGTGATGGGGAGCTGTGTCCAGAGTAGAGAGGACGGCTACACATCAAGGCTGTGGAGTAACCAAGCAGTCATTGTTGGAGACAATAGAGTGGGATGTTTACACACACTTTTTAGAGTGAGATGTTTACACACACTTTTTTACACACAAAAAGTGTCCAATGTTTTTCAGTGTAAAAAGAAAATGTTAACAAAAGTCATCAACAGTTTTTTTGTTGTTGTTTTGGGGAAAAAACTGCATTGTAGAAAAAAACATCACACTTTCCAAATCATGAATCAACAAGGACATAAACAAAATCATTTTTGGATCACTGAAAACGTAATACCCAGAGATTATGCTGCAATGATAATATATATTATGAGAAAATACTTAATTTTACATGAATATGGATGCTTAAAACACTATAATGGACTTACATCCTGACAGGAAAATTCAGAGATATTAAAGAAAAAGTTCATCAAGAGAAATAATTACACTTTCCCATATATTGTTTTTCTCTCATTTAAATCATGTATTTGTGAAAACATACGTTTAGAGTAAATAGTAATATAATTTGTCATTTGTATGATCCTGTTGTTTTTTTCCGGCTTTGTTTTGTGTCGTATAGTCAACTGTTTTTTTGTGCTGACACAATAGATTGGGGATCAAAAGC
This sequence comes from Alosa pseudoharengus, assembly GCF_046254945.1. Classification (NCBI taxonomy): domain Eukaryota; kingdom Metazoa; phylum Chordata; class Actinopteri; order Clupeiformes; family Clupeidae; genus Alosa; species Alosa pseudoharengus. Next base: position 37,553,749 of record NW_027468881.1, on the reverse strand, counting down.
AGAAATGCAATCAATGCCACAGTGCAGCTCCCCTGAAAATGAAGTCAGTTTAGTTCAAGAGTTCTGTATCTCCAGATTCAGAGAAAAAAACATGTTCAGCTTTAAGAGAAAGGAAGAGTCTAACTGGTGATGAATCTCTCTCACTCTCTCCACATCTGTAGATTTATGACCCCACTGTGACACTATTCAAACATTGTTTAGTTTGAATGTGACAGAAACAGTGGATGCAAGCGTCGTTTCTTATTGCAGTCATAAAGCGTCTAGACACACCACCCTTCCTCTGCCTCCCTCCAGCCCGTTCGTCCGTCTCACGGTGATGGACATTTTGTTTTCATAAGATATATAGAGTCCTCTCTTTATGTCACAAATGAACAGCAGGGCAGTGCCAAGCACTCATCTTTATCTGCACAAGGCCATTAGCGGCCACAGCACGTCAGGCTTCCACGCTGCCGGCTTTAAGTGGAGCTGCAGAGGGCCAATACCTATAGACACATCCAGGCAAAGTGCCGTTGCAGAGGGCCAATACCTTTAGACACATCCAGGCAAATATCACTGATTGATTGTTGTGTATGGAAATGCTGTGAGTCCAATAATTTCAGACCTCAGTTTGCATACATAGGTTCTCACACAATAAAACACACAAGCAGACTCTTCCACTCTTGGCAGTCGACTAAACTGTGCATGGACATCACATAGCAGTGGTGAATCCAGTCTTTTGCAGGAGTCATCAATCTATAACACCCAACATCCGTTACTACACTTTCACCTTGAAGGCTTTAGCTCACTGCACAAAACGGCTGCCAAAAAAAATGACTTTGTGCAGGGGATGGGCGGGTATTGTAAACAGCTTACTTTTTTGGAGTGTGTGACAAAGGCCCTCCATTACTTTTAGTCCCATCAATCTCCTCTGTTTGAGAATTAGGCAAGTGTTGTAGAGCCTGGGGGTGTAGCAGTATTGGAGGTTGGTCTATCTTCTTTTGAGGGAAGCAATAAATTCTTTCTCACTCTCGAGGCTCTGACCAGACTCGGGGGGGGGGGGGGGACGGTGCAAAGGATTAAAATTCTCTGACATTCAGAGTTCAGGGTGTGAAATTCACCACACCAGGCCTGACCACCACAAGCACCATTAATGTCCTGAAATTTTAGAGGCAAATTTACATTAGAGGCAAATTCAACTCACAATTGATTGCTCTATTACTACACACTGAAGAGGAGAGGGGTCAAATTAGTGATAGTAATAACAGCAGAAACACAATCATCAAAGTGTGAGGATGCAACCTACTAGGTGCTTAACTAACCTTATTACTTCAGTTAACCTGAATCAACTGTAAACTCAAAGACCCCATGGGCAAGACAAAACTTTAAGCAAATGTACATCTGAGGATGGGGTCTTGTGGTCAAGGCGACAGGAGTGGTCAGAGTGGAAATTCCAAAGTGGAGCACCTGGAGGCACCTGAATGCTGATTTGTACTTGGTTCCTATTAGCATGTGTAAAAAAAAGAGCCAACAATGGGTCAACCCAGCCAGAACCAGATTATGCAAATCATGTATGGCAAAAACATTTTCACCTTTTACATTACATTTAGCAGACACTTTTTCATGGAATCATCTTAGGAGTGTTTTTTGACTTGGAATTTATTTGTATTTATTTGAAGTACACTAGTGCACTACGAACAGTGGACAATTACTGTATTGAAGCACCATGTATGGTTGTACTGAGGCAAATACTTTCATTCCCAAACTGAATCTCTCAACCCTGATGATAGCGGCAAGTTATGGATCATCATTATGAATGGATTTGCAAAGCAAGTGATTATAACAAAAACCTGCTCATTGGTAGCCTACACCTGGCTCTATGTATATTATCCGTCTTGGCCCATGCATATCATAATAGCCTACTGCATGCCCATTCTGTTTTCCAAAGGAAGTCCTTTTGTGTTGCCTTGATTGTCTCCATTGCTTCACAGCTATTCAGCAACATTAGAATATCGAATACATATTTACCTACATAACACCTTCATGAGAAATGCCAAACGTATTTTCTTGTCAGTAATTCTTCCCTGAAATACCAAAACAAAATGCGTCAGGAGCTTTCAATTTTACTCATGTAATGATTCGAAGGAGATTAGAAGGCAATTAGTTTAACTTGAACTCAATACCAGCTAACAAAAAGACATGTGCAACTGGTTTCTTTCTAGACTACGTTACTTACAAACATAGGCTACATTTTAAAAATAAAATAGACCAAGTTTTCGGAACAGTAATATAGTCCAGTTTCATATTCACCCATCAGTCAAAGTATTTTGACCAATATTTAGCAGCCTGATTAGGCCTATGGTTTATTTTAGTGTTATGTAAGACTCGAATCTATCTACTTGTGCGTCTCTCCTCCTTCCTCTCGCTGAACTCTCCCTCCCCTTCTTTCTTTCTCCCTCCCTCTCGCTGCCCGATCTAGCATCTCCCTCCCCCTTCGCTCTCCCTGCTTTTCTCATCAATGGAGCGCATTTGAATAATGTGTAAGCACTTGGACCAGAGCCAATCAGCTGTCAGAAGACCATGATAAATCGCATTGCATTATTGATAATAATAATTACTTTGACATGCGCATTTCTACTTGAGGGCAAAGAATTGAGGGGAAGAATTTGTAAAGGCGAGGAGTAAATAGTGTTAGTATTTGCTCCCGATGGTTGGACCATGTCGAGGCGCAAGCAATCCAAGCCACAGCACATCAATTCCGAAGAGCCCGGTTCGGTTGAAAATGGTGAGTAGTCCTACCAACTTACCGTTGGATGTGAAACAAATGTATCAATTAAATATAGATACGTTAATTTATGAAAACTTTTTAGGCAGTTTAGTAAGGTTGAGTAGTTAAGCCTACTCAATCGCCGCACTTTGACCGGAGACATGACCCTTGGCATTATCCATGCGTTTTAGAAGAATATGAATAAGGACTTGTAATGTGAACTAGTAAAGTTAATCGCTGTATTACTTTAAGTCTCAATAACGTGTTGCTTTAACTCTCCTTTCAAACTTGAACAATTATGAATGTATGTGTAGTTTAATTGCAAACAATGACGTTATGTGAGTAGCTACTTGCCTCCTAAAACTGGTGTTTTGCAAATGTGAGTTGCCGTCTACCTGTATGGCTGATTATTATCAGGTGTTGCAAATAGTACCTTTCAATGAATTGATGCTCGTTGTTAATGTTTGGCAATGTAGCCCGTTGTTAATATTTGGCAATTTAGCTGCGTTGTAAAAGTAGTTCAGTACTGAATGATCAACTTGGTCGACGTTTTGTCATCTAACTTATTGGTTTAGTCTACGTGTCGCTTAAGTAGACTGCAGTGCCCACTGTAAAGTTTTAACCAACAGAGGACTGCATTGTTTTCTGTGACGCTCGCGAATTACTGTAGGTGATTATCATCTCAATGTGATTCGTGGTGGATCTGGACATATATCGTGCCGTTTTTTGAATGTTCGTGGTGTGTTGGATGCCGATTCTCAAACAAAGGTGTTCGTCAGGTCAGCATGGAATACGTTTCGGGGGCGAGCAATAAATCCCTATAGTTAAATCCGTGACTGCTTGTGACCGTGCACATGGAGCAGGGTGGGGGTGCAGTTTCGGGGTAGGGGGCGGGGGTCGATTGGTTTAACTGTAGACTGGTATTGTAACACCTTCATAGGTAAGCTAATGTGTTCATTCACACCTTAAACATTAAATGATTAGAAACTATATTCTTGCCACCAGGTGTAGATAGCATAGATACACGATGGTAGGCCAGCGATTATTATTTTTTCTCTCCATTAATCAACCGTTTTTATTGTTGAATGGGGAAAAGGAAACTTTCCTTTCGTCACGTTGCGCCACCATGTGGATGCCACTTTACTCTTCCAAATTAGCAATATTCATTTTGGATGCCCACAACGGAGTTGTGCTTCTCGTGTATTATTGAACAAAACTATTTAAATATGTCAGGAAAATATGCTTTGTTTTAAGCTACTTTTTTATTTGACTGTCCATTGCACAGTCTAAATAGCGCAGTCGTTTCGACCCCTTGCACTTTTAGGACAGACAAAACTGATTCATTGGGCTTTTCCCTCACTAAACCAGTTGCCCAGTATCCAGTTATCACATTCGCCCCTAGCATTATAAAGCTTTGCAACATAGGCGTTTAACATAAGATATTAAAAAGGTGGTTTCGGAATGGACCCAAATAATTCCAGTCTGGAGCAGATACGAATAGGCTAATTGTATTTTCCTCTGGTGTTTAATTTGCGTAATATAATCAAAAGTTAACATTTGTATGCAATTAATTGATGCGTAAAACCTATGTATCATTAAAGCTAAAAATGTGATTTTTATTCCTTGTAGTAAAATGAAAAAAAAAAAATACAAATTACAAATTCGATTTAAATCATGAATGTATCCATCTAAACTCTTCTGATCCATTTTTCCTGTTTTGTCTCGTTCACTAAAGCTTCAGTAACTTTGTTAATATTGCAATAGGGTAGGATGCTACAAAGGCTCGCAGAGACTGATGTCATTTACCCAGGGGCCCCCTGCTGGCAGTATTTGGTTATTAATAAAGGGGTCAATGTTGTGCAATTTGCATGATGCATGTATAGAAATTAGTTTTTCAAATGACTGTAGAAAATATGTCCTTGTAGCTATTGCAAATTCTAAATTATTATTTAGTTAATTCAAGTATGTGGATGTCTATAAAGCTGTGTAGACATGGAATTTGTTTAGACATTTAAAAATGTTGAATGGGAAATGACTTTTGTTTTTGTCCATCACAGGGGCTTTGCAGGATGGGCCAGGAGAGGAGGAGGGGACTGAGGTGAAGCGATGTCGCATGGAAGAGATGAGGGTCTGTAACAAGTGCTGCGCTGAGTTCTTTGATGAGCGAGAGTTCATTGAACATCAACAGAGTTGCACTAAGAGCCAAGAGGTGGTCATCATGAAGGACGGAGGAAGGGAAAACGTCCTTCCAGAGTTCTCCCACGACTCATCGAATGACTTCCAGAATGGCCACAGCCATGACGAGTCGGCTGACCCTCATTCCACCGTGGGTGAGGAGGAAATGGAAGATGAGCAGCTGGCAAAACAAAGTACTGGTGAAGAGTTTTTGATTCAAACACAAGCCGAGATGTCAAGTGCTGACGTTGGCCACCCCTCGTCATCGAAACACCAGGACTCGAACAATGTCACTTTAGAATCCATGCCAGCGACCAAAGTTGCCGTAACTCAGCATTCATCATCCGCTAACTCCTCATCCCTCTCTAGCTGCAAGTCTCCTCCATCACAGGACGTGGCCACTCCTGTGGCCCATGCCATTCCCATGATCCTGGAGCAGCTGGTGAGTCTCCAGCAGCAGCAGCTCCAGCAGATCCAGCTGACGGAGCAGATTCGGATCCAGGTGGCCATGATGACCCCTCAAGGCCTGAGCTGTGCGGTAGGCGCCACCCTCGACCCCCTGAAGGCCCTGGGAGCTCACCTTTCCCAGCAGCTCTCTGCAGCTGCAGCACTCATCGGCAAACGCACCGGTTCTCAGAGCCTTTCGTTGGAGACTTTGAAGCAGGGTAAACTACCTCAGACCAACGGGCTGCCCACTTCTCTCGCCACAGGCCTGGGCTCGATGACCACCAAAACTGACCTCCTGAAGGGCCTCCCAGACCTGGCCAGCCGGCTGCCCAACCTTTTGCCTCAGTCTCCAGGAGCGCTGGCCTTCTCCAGCCCGTTTAGTGCGCTCGCAGCAACAGGACTCGACTCCTCCAAAAAAGGGAGCAGCAAGACTACAGGTCTGCCGTCCGAGGTGAAAAATGGGTCTGGAGACCATGCGTTTAAACACAAATGTAAGTACTGTGGGAAGGTATTTGGCAATGACAGTGCACTACAGATTCACCTGCGCTCACATACGGGGGAAAGGCCCTTCAAGTGTAACATCTGTGGCAACAGGTTTACTACCAAAGGAAACCTGAAAGTGCACTTCCAGAGGCACAAGGACAAGTACCCACATATCAAGATGAATCCCCACCCTGTTCCAGAACATCTGGACAACATTCCTACAAGCAGTGGCATTCCATATGGCATGTCGTTGCCGATCGAGGAGTCTAACTTTGTAGATGTAAAACCAGTTTTAGGCATGTCTGCGTCAGGCTTCCCTTCATCTGTGCTACAAGGGTACAAACCCTTTGACTTGAGTGCTGACCCATACTCACAAAGGCCATCGTCCTCTGGTAGTGATGGCACCTCCATCCACTCCAGCATGTTTCAACAAGAGATGGGCATGGAACAGACTCCAGAGTCTACAGAGACACTGGTCGGACTGCAGCATATGAACGGCAAAGTGGCCAGTGGTGACGGACTTAGCACAACAAAGCTTCAGCAGATGGTGGATGGGTTGGAGAAGAGGACCAATGACCCAAACGAGTGTGTGATCTGCCACCGCATCCTGAGCTGCCAGAGCTCACTGAAGATGCACTACCGCACACACACCGGAGAGCGCCCATACAAGTGCAAGATCTGTGGTCGGGCCTTCTCCACCAAAGGTAATCTAAAGGCTCATTATGGTGTGCATCGCTCCAACACGCCACTGAAGATGCAGCATTCTTGCCCCATCTGTCAGAAGAAGTTTACCAATGCTGTGGTCCTGCAGCAGCACATCCGCATGCATATGGGGGGTCAGATCCCCAACACTCCTGTGCCTGAGACACAGTTTGATGGACCCGAGTCCATGGACTCCAGCCTGACTGAAGACAAGTCTCTCATCGATGGAATGACCAACAACCTCCAAGACAGTCTTGAGGAGCATGACTCCGAAATGGAGCCCCAAGAAAAAGCTGCCAATATGTCATCAGAACCCCTAGTCCACCATGGCCTTTCTGATGCCTCGAGAGACGAGACTCCGACCCTGCATGGACCTTCACAGATGTTTACAGGCATTACGGCTTTGGAGAACCACATGAAAAGCCTGACCGCAGCGTTGAATCTGCAGCGGCAGAGCAGCGCAGCATCAGACAGTGACTGCGGCTTCAAGGACTCGCCGTCCACCAACACTCCCCACGCCGAGCAAGATTATAAGAACGGGCGCAGTCCAGCGGTGTCCGACTCGGTCTCCTTCCATTCCTCGTCACCAGTGGCCAGTCATCCAGGAAGTAGCCAGTCGAAGTCCCCAGAGTGTGCCTCTGTGGATGCAACGTCCAAACCAGACTCAGATGGTGGGCAGCAGGACTCTAGTGATGGTGCACTGGACCTGACCTCGTCCAGCTTTGTCCCCAAACAGATTAAAGAAGAGCCGGGTTTGCCCTATTCAAATGGAGAATTTGGTGAGTGCTAGACATTTGAAATGGTGATCAATATGTATTAGGTTAGGACCATCTCTGTGTGTGTGTGTGTACTTGATGCATAACATTACACACAGTCATTGTGCTATGATTTGTGGAAAAAGAGGTCACATTGTTGTGGCATGTGGCAAGTCACATATTTAGAACCTTACAAGTTTAGAAAGAATCTTTCATCACAAATCCTTTCTGTCTTTTGCTCTAGCCCCAAACAACATGCCCTACATGAGGGTTCCTCCTAGTCTGGTGAAGCTGGAGATGCAGATCCCCCCAGAGACCTCTATGGGCGCTCATGATCTGTTCCAGGGCACCGGCGGTCAGCCCTCAGCCTCCAGTGTCCCTCGCCGGTCCACCAAGCTGCACCTGTGCAACAGCTGTGGGAAGAACTTCTCCTCAGCCAGTGCTCTTCAGATCCATGAGCGGACACACACTGGAGAAAAACCTTTTGCCTGTACCATCTGTGGCAGGGCCTTCACAACCAAAGGCAATCTGAAGGTAAATGACCAGACGATATGTACAGGCCATAGTCATACCGAGTACAGATCGGGTGACCTGGGGAAAATGGGGTTTTCACATTCTGTCCACCACCAATAGACCCTTTCAAGAGTTCCATTATCAGCATCATCGTTGGCCCCACAAGGCTTCCGTTTTAACATTCCATATGTTATGTTAATGCAGAGGAAGTAGATTGGGACCCAAATAGAACGTTCAAGCATTGTTTTTTTTTTTATTGTTGAAAGGGTCTATAAGATAAGTAGTATCTGTTATGGGTCCTAATCAATGCAACATGTACACATGTGTTTGGGTGAAGGTATATTGGAAAGCTGGGAATACATGCTTAATCACCTTTTAGTAGATTTCATGCACTAATGAATAATTCTTTATGATGATGGAGATAAAGATGGAGATTGCCTTTTTGTTTCTGTAAATCTGACTTCTAATGCAGCTGCCACCATCCATGTGTTGCAGGTACATGTTGGTACTCATATGTGGAATAACTCTGCAAGAAGAGGGCAACGGCTGTCATTGGACAATCCTATGGCACTCATAGCTATGGGTTCTGAGGCCAAGATGTTACCCGACATGATTCCGCCACCGAAGGATCTGGGGCACCCACCCATGAATTTTGATCCCTCCGTGTGGAACAAGTATGCTGCTGCCTTTACCAACGGCCTCACCATGAAGACCAACGAGATCTCGGTTATCCAGAATGGTGGGATCCCTCTTCCAGGCACTCTTGCTGGGGGTTCCCTGGTGGCCTCCACAGGGGCGATGATGAACATGGATGGGTCACAAACGGGTTTGTCTGCTGCGGTGGCCGAGATGGAGAAGAATGGCTCGGAGCCGATGTCAAAAGCCCAGTTCCCGCATTTCATGGAGGAAGGCAAGATTACTGTGAATTAATTTAAGGACCACCATGACTTCCCTGATATTGAGCATTATGCCAACAAAGCAAAACATTTTTGGTTTTGACTTATTACTGTTTTCTGTATTTGGCAGTTATGGTGAATCCTCAGTTTCTAGAACATTCAGGGGTATCTGGTACCGTTTTCTTGTCTCCCTCCATAACTTGAAGATTGCATTTTTTCCTCCTTACTTGGCTTTTGAACTGTTTACCCATTCAAAATCTTAGTGTTACTTGTAGAAGTTGATATAACTTCTTTAGTTGTATTTGCTGTTCTTGTTCTCTAATATATGCGGGTATTTTTGTATTTTTGGTAAGTCAGTCTTGTTTCTGAAGTTGAATGTAAGTCATACTTGAAAATGTTACCTCTAAGGCATGACATCGTAAAGTGAAGGATTTAAGTTTTCTCACAAAGATCAACTAGTTTCTCAAGACCACTTTTATGTGCCACTGGTGAATTTAAACCAGCTAGATACCCATGAGTGAATTCTTGGAAGGTTACCTTTGGGTGCCTATGCCAGGGCACCTTCAATCATGTCATAAAGAGGATCTTAACATATGTAGTTACTTTTCCATTGTTGACTGATGCTGTGTAGACATTGACGGGGAAATCTTTTTTCTATATTAAATTATTTGCATGGTTTGTGAGTTGCAAGTTCATCATCTGCTTTTGAAACCAAAAATTCATTTGCCAAGTGCCTAGTTTGAATATGGTCATTGTTTTTGCTTGCTCTTTTTGATTTATTTTTTAAGCACCACAAGATTGTAATGAAGGTTCTATTTGATGTCTATATGTGTGTGACCAAAATGTTCTATATTTTTGCATGTAGCATTAGAGTATCATTGTTTTTGCAAACCTTTTATTATTTACTGTGTATCTTTCAGTAACTGGATTCATTTGTTTTACGCTTTCCTCTCTCTCTTATAATATATTGGTTCCCCCTTATTTAGATTGGTGGATGAAAATGGGTTTGCAGCTCCTCAGTAGATCTGAAGATGTAGCCTATTTGATGGTGAATATGCTCATCTGCTGCACTTTATCTCTTTTTTTTTTTTTTTTTTTTTTTTTACAAAATTGGAAATGTAAACATTTAGGATATTTCATATCAAAATTTGATCTCATACTGACGTTTTTCCAGTTGTCATTTTCCACCCGCCACCCTGTACACACTGGAGATTAGGTGTTCAATACTGGATGTAATGCCTTGCCATTTAAAACCTGGATAGATTTGCTCATGCTTCGTCCTATTAACTAAGTGCTGGTCCCTTATTAATCCCAAACCCTTTTCTTATTTTTTGGATTACACACAGAAGTAATTCTCACCATCTTGGCCTATGGGAAATTAAGTGTGTGTGTTGTGTTTGTGTGTGTGTGTGTGTGTGTGTGTGTGTGTTCATTCATTCCAGTCCATGAAGCAGTGGCCTGTTTGGCAACCCCTCTACCTCATATTTTTCTTATTGTTTTTACTGTGTTCTCACTGTTAAAGTCTGGACAACTCTGCATAGTCTGCTTCTTTGCATTGTAAGTAATTCTATGCTTACATCTCTTTGCCCCACAACTGCTGATGTATTCCCGTTTCTGTGCTGTTTTAAAGTATGAATGTATTGTGGGACACTTTGCACATCTCTTGCTCAGAATAGACCAAGACTCTTGTTCCTTTCTGATTTAACTATGTATATGCATTACCAAGTTGTGCCTTTTTCATGTTACAAAATGTTACAAAATTGTCAGAACTGGGTTAAAGGGGTCTTGTATTACGATTCATAAATGGTGAGTCAGTTTTAGGCTTGTTTACAGTGTAGACCTTTTGTAAATTTGTGCTTTTTGTTTACCATTCATCCACTCTATTTTTCAAAATAAAAATATGGGGTGAATTTGGTTCTTATTTCTTTTTAATCCTTTTGCAAAAAAGTATTGCTACTTTCTACTGCAAATCCATTTTACATATTGGTCAATGCTAGATCCACACTGCCTTTGGTGAAAGTGTCATCTAGAATGAATCTTTTCCTCAAGCAGATGAGGATATGCATTTTAATGGGTACTAGATGGCAACAGGAAACCCAGAACAATACAGGTGTAGCCTCTAATAATTTATAAATAAAAAATAAATCACTAGCTTTGCATTTTACACTGAAATGGACCATACTGTGGCCAAGACCTCTTGTTGGAGTAGTAGCTCACCACTGAAATGTTATGTCTTACGTCCCCTGTTCTCAAATCACCATCTTTGCATGTGGATAACCATATTTTTGTAAGACCAGACTGACCTCGGCTACTTTGACTTGGTTTGCATGTCACAGTCACTCTCCACTGATGAGCGCCTGTGGCTTTGGCTCGTATAAAATGTATCTCACAATTTCAATTGAGACTATAGCCTAGTGGTAGTGCGTATGTAGGCTACTGGCTTCTCCATAAAAACAACGCAAAAATACTTGTCTCTTGATGTTCCTATAACGCTGTACATGAAATAGGTTTCTTTAAATATTTTAAGGTGGACCTAACCGGACGCACCCTACAGTGGTCGTGAATCAAGCACCGACAGTGACTGGCATAGTATAGGAGAGGCCGACCAGTCTGGCGCAAGCTCCTTGACAGTTAGCCTCCGCCCAGCTAGTTCAGAGAGACTGGCTGTTACTGTCAACACAAGCGGCAGCAATGACGGACAATATACCGCTACAGCCCGTGAGACACAAAAAACGGCACGACAATAAACACAGAAATGGGTAAGAGCGCAGTCGGGGAGTAAATTAAAACAGTAGCCTATTATTACAAGTGAGCATTGTTGTGTTTCCTGAATACTTCGGGTCTTGGTTAGCAAAAGAGACCAACCATCGGATAATGTCGCCTATCTACTATGTGTTTTGGCTCTATAGCCTATATTCTCGGTAGGCTTTTGACGGAGGGCATTGGTTTGGCTAGAGAAACAGCAAAAATCTAGATGAAAGTATCGATATATATAGAATAGACTACAGTTTAAATTTGCGCAAAGCTGGGTATCCTTGTTCCGGGTCTTTATAGGTGCAGGTGAATTTTTCTGTGGCGCTGTTGTCAATTTGGTTAATGCTTGCGTTAGGGAAATTGACCAACATAGTTACCTCATCTGAGATTACGCACCGGGTTCTGGTGTCCTGACCACCGTCTTTGTGTCATTTTGTGGTATTTTATATCGGACTCTTAAATCTTAATGGCACCAGTACAGGGAATAGGGCTTTTGAGTAGAATGCCGAAGAGCGAGACTGCGCTGTGGGCCTACTTACATTACAGTCACTGTACACGTTTACATTAAATTGTTACAGAAATGGACGGACAATTGTATGGCCATTGTATGGTTGAGGGATTCTGCCCACGGTCCAGTATCTCTTTTAGCTGCCTGCCTACACCTGGTTGTTGCTGAATGGCAAATCTGAGTCTTGCAAATTCATTGAATGAGCTAATCCTGTTTCCGATGATAGCACTGAAATGCAACCAGCCCTCAAACAGGGCGTGTGAACAGAGTTCAAGTCTCTCAGGCCTATACAGGCCCACAGTTCAGGCAGCACAAAATGGTACGCTTTCCTTTTGATAAGCTTCCTTCAATCTGTAGGCTTTACCATCTATAAACTGGTGGTCATTGTTCTACAGAAACCCCCCACACCCGAAAAAAGAACAATCGAAGGTTGTTAGCCTATATCTGACAGAATACGGCATAATAATAATAATAATAATAATAATAATAATAATAATACATCCACAAAGTTGATACAAACTAATTTTCCCTGATAAAGCAAGATGTCATGCTGTAGGCAGTATGGATACAGTTGCAAAGTCTATTCAGGGTGCTTTAAGGCATTTATTGCCTTACCTCATGAGCTGTAATGCTGTTTGTGAAAGGTGGACACACTGTGGGCCATCAGAAGAGTCAATATTGACTGAAATATGTAGGTTGCCTCCACTTACCTCACCCCTCCATTGTTCTATCTGTCCAGTACGCAGGAAAACAGGCAAAGTAGCTTTGTCAGTGTTTATTTAACATTCCACTAGTTAGTTATTGTCCATGGGATGATGTAGAATGTTGATAATACACATGTTTGGCTTGGTAGCTGGCCGTGGTCCTGGGATGCCTATAGTGGAGATTGTGTAAGTGATGTCTGCTGACACCACTGGATAAGTAGTAGTCTGAGTTTTAGAACAACTAGTGAAATGGAGGAGAAAGCTGCACCCAAGCATGTGACACAAGGAGAGGTGAGATAGCTTTAAATCTACTAGAATGTGAAAGTAGGATGAGTGACAGCTGCCAGTCATGCTCAAGGGCTTCTCCTGAATGTTGCTTTTAGACAACGTCATTATGGCGCAGTGTCTTAAGTTGAGATGGTGTGTGTGTGTGTGTGTGTGTGTGTGTGTGTATGTGTATGTGTGTGTGTGTGTTGCAGATGCTGCCCTTGGTCAAGATGTTGTGGCATGGGTGACTTCCGGCCACGGACAGTGTGGTTGGGGCATCCCGAGAAGAGGGAGCAACGTTATCCCAGGAATGTGATCAACAACCAAAAGTACAACTTCTTCACCTTCCTTCCTGGAGTAAGTGACACAAGTGAAGCTTTCTTTCAAGTTATACTGGTGACAGTTAAGGCCTGTTGCCCTTAAATCATACACCGACACGCATGCATGTATGTATGCTTTGCATGAATATTCAAGTAATGATTCATGCAACACTTTCTGAAACATTTCACATTGACAGTCATGACGGTCACGCATTCGTTTCTCAAGTGTATGTCACGTGGATCACACTCTTGCCACAGTGCTACCATAGCATATTTATGTGTCACCCAGTGAAGAACCCCATTTTTGAAAGAAAAGTAGTAGGTGAACTAAATGACAAATTGAACGTAAATTGATTTTTTGCCAAATCTTTCATGTTTGATTTGTGGTCATTTTTAATGTTTTCATGGTTCCTTACTCTGTGTGGAATGTTTTCAGTGTAATATTTGTAGAGGGTGCTATATATCAGATATGCATTAGCATGCATCAGCAGTAGTTTCATTTCCTTTTCGTAGAAGTGTTGTTGATGCTGTTACTTACAAACTTTTCTTAGGCATGGCCTTTTTCAGCAAATCATGCCTTAACATGCAAACAGAAACAATTTGCAATGCAAAGTCATATAATTTTAAATTACATGTGAAAGTCATGCCATTTGAATGTTCAAATCTCTTGTGTAAGTAATCTGTGCTGAAATAGAATATCCTATCACAGCAGCACTTTGCAGAATCCAGAGTGGTGTATGATGGGTAGTTAAACAGGGTGGGCCTGCTCTAGCTCTCTTTCTGTCTCCCACCCCATCCCTCTCTTTCATAAAATGAGTAGAATAGTGTCTTGTGCTGGACTCTGCTGCGGAGGGCGGCGGTGCCTGAGAGAACTGTAGCAGGAGCGGCCAGCTGTGTCTGTGGACACTAGCTGTAGAGGTTGTAAATACCTCACCCTGGGTGGCAGAGGAAACTGTTAAAACACTAGTTACAAAACGGGTGTTAGGACCTCAAATATCAAACAAACCGTTTTATGAACTGGATTAAACAGAAAGGATTTGGGAGACACCCTTTTAGTGTACTCCAATATAGATTATTGAAACCATCAGTTATTATACACTCCCATTTAGTTTCTGTTTGCAAAAAAAGCAGAATACAACTAACAAAGAACATTGAAAGCAGCCCAGTGTTTCCCGCATGTGTGTTGATGTGCCTTGGCATGATGTGGTATTCTTCACATAGTCTGTGTGGCAGGGCATTATATTGTATTTCCTAGAATGTGTTATGCCATGGAAGCACAATGATTATGAAAGTCCAAGGAATTTCTTAATTACCCTTTTTAATTCATCACCAAAATCCTAAAGAGTTTTACTGGAAGTATATTGTCAGAACTACGATTTGAAAAGACAACATGCTGAATATACTACCATATAGACATTAGTCCATGTTTGAAAGTTTTCCCATTCATAGTCAAACCAAAACATATGCATGGATGTCTGAATGAAAAGGAGATGTAGGCCTGTATTTTGTATGGCTTACATTTAAAATGTTGCAGAGCTTGAGTGAGGGATTTTTAAAAAGCATCAATTCAGTAACAGACTATGTACTTCACATGTATGTCATAGTGAGAGAGAACGTCTGGAATAAAATGGAGGGAATTTGAAAGGTTTGGAAAGACAAATAGAATGAGAGGTGAGAGGAGGCATATAGCATCAGGTCATTTAATCATGCGCACTGAAGCTGCTGCTACATTTAACAAGACATTGTTAGCTCTGAGGCACCTGGAACTGTGCAATTTCTTAAAGTCTTCAAAAGGTTTAGTTTACAGAGCTTGTCACAATGATATACACTTCTGTTTACTATGGTTAGCAGTTTAGAGCTATATTTCACACTGAGTGAGGTGCCAGAATCAAAAGCAGGATTAGTAGTGAACCATATGTGGTTTACTCTTGGAATACCGGTAGTAATAGGATGTTTGAGTAGTGTACATGCAGAATGGAAAATGCATTTGAAGACTGTACTTTTGCTGCAATTGTGATGTGATGTGGTTTTAGCCTTATGCGAACATTTTCCTTACTGGCAGATACTGGCTAACAGTAGCCTGACGTCGTCATACTCAATTTTAGTCAGAATTTGAGTCTGATATTGGTCCATCGGGACGTGATTATGGGGCGTGTTTCAACCGATACAGGGGGGAAAATGCTTCTGTACTCAATTGGATAGACCTAACCAATCAGAGCAACAAAATAGCTTACTGTGAGCTGTAAAAGAACACCCGAACCATCCTTCTTCTCCACAAATGCCTTAAAGGCACTCAAAGCGATGTTACGCGGTTTCTAAGCTAAAACATTTTTTGTCACATACAGCAAACATCACCTCACCATCCGCTAACTGCTTGCTGCCTTGCTGCCTGAACAACATTTCACAATGCAAAAACGCTGTTCTCCATTGATGAAACAGGAGTTTTCACACTTTGCCATAAAATCATTTGATAACCATCTGTATGCAAAGCATTTTTACATGTGTATTTAATATAATGACTCATTTATAACTATATGCCTTATTATCATCCCTAAACCTGTCTTAATGTGTGTACTCCATGCTGCGCCAACAGGTACTATTCAATCAGTTTAAGTACTTCTTCAACCTGTACTTCCTGCTTCTGGCCTGCTCGCAGTTTGTCAATGAATTGAGACTTGGGGCACTGTACACTTACTGGGTGCCATTGGTGAGTGACAAATGTGCTTTTATATTTGTGTGTGTGTGTGTGTGTGTGTGTGTGTGTGTGTGTGTGTGTGTGTGTGTGTTTACTTCTGCTCTGTATCAGAAATAATAGGTAGTCTACAACTATGAAGGTGACACTGATTCTCTGAGAGGCATTTTATCTATTTATCCTGTTTAATTATTCATGTTCACCAGTTGGATGATTACTTTGTTACCTTCTGCCAATGAGTCCAGTGGATCTTACCATACACTGATATAGAGTCTTATATTGAATTTGTGTCATTATTAAAGAGGGAGATGATTATTTATGAACCATTTGGTGTCAGAAATTCAAATGTCCTGTAGATATCAGATAGGCCATATGCATGTGGCTAAATGTCCTATAGATATCAGATAGGCCATATGCATGTGGCTAAATGTCCTTTAGATATCAGATAGGCCATATGCATGTGGCTAAATGTCCTATAGATATCAGATAGGCCATATGCATGTGGCTAAATGTCCTGTAGATATCAGATAGGCCACATGCATGTGGCTAAATGTCCTGTAGATATCAGATAGGCCATATGCATGTGGCTAAATGTCCTGTAGATATCAGATAGGCCATATGCATGTGGCTAAATGTCCTATAGATATCAGATAGGCCATATGCATGTGGCTGCTGGAGTTCTCACCACAGTATTTGCCTTTCAGGGCTTCGTGCTAATCATCACCATCGTGAGGGAGGCAGTGGAAGAGATGCGATGTTTTCTAAGGGACAAAGAAGTCAATTCACAGATCTACAGCAAGCTCTCCACCAGAGGTGACATCTTGTTTTCATGGGGACAAAGCCTTGTTAGTTTACTGCAAAAGCACACTTTCATTCACAGTTTAACCACAACTTCTCTCTGTGGGATTGTCATTTTATTAGGAACGGTATGGTATTTAAAGGCACCTGATCTCTAAATCCTACTTTTCAGTTGTGTATTATTGGATGGAAACACAGTCCAAGGCTGGGTCATGTTATATTATTATCATAATATGACACAAAAATATAAAATGTTATCAGATAATATTGTTTATCATTATTGGAGGATAAATATATAAAATATTAGCAATGATAGAAAGTAATGTGTCCACATATTTTAGAATGTTTTTTTTTTCCATTCCTGATTCAGGTTAATGTTAAGATTAATTATTATCATTAAATTGCCCATGCTGACTTACTGCTGAATGTCAGATTCAGAGATCTAATTGTGTTTTAGAACATTAGAGGCTTAGGTAGGTATACCTTTATTCCAACAAGATAGACAGTTGTGTAATGCTTTTTACTCTCCAATGGAAAATGTAGCAGTTCCGTCACACTTTAACTTGTTATTCTACTTTTCACAACAGAGTCTGTGACTAAACATTTCCTGTCATAAAGCTGCTTTGACTGGTGGCTATAGTCTATCAAAGGCTACTTGTCAACATTGTTCTTTAACTACACTACAGGGTTAAAAGCAAGCCACACTACTTGATTATCTTCCAACCCTCTGCTTTTAACTCCAAAATCTGATTTTGTTTTGTAATCCAACTGCATTGGATGGAAAGGCAGGCCTTCTTTGAGAATTGGAGCTCAAAGGTCATCTTTGTGAAAACATGTCCAAAACTCAACCGAGAGAAACTGAAGTCTTGTTTGTTTCAGTAAATGATATATTTAAAGTAAATAATCAATGTCTAAATCTTTTCCACCTATGGAGGAAGACAAAGTCAAGTAGTGATTTACACAATTAGGTTGCATTAACACATATTTCCAAAGATGACTAGAGGGGCATATTTTGATTTGGAGAGCAGCACAAAGAGATGGTATTTTCTTAAAGTCTTCTGAATGTAGTCAATGGCAATATTAACGTGTGTTAATGTCTTACATATGCACAAAGCCAGGCACCACCACAAAGGTGAAAGGTCACTGACCTCCTCCAAACAGTTGTGGCCTGCTCATATGCAGAGGAATGAGAGAATTCCACCCCTCCCTGTGTTCCGTCACCCACTGCACAGGAGATTATTGTAGGGGAAAGGGAATAAAGAGCTGCCTGCAGCATGCAAACCCAATTGCTGCTAACCTCCTACTACCAAATTAGATCAAGCAACTGTCTGTTGCTCACTCAACAGATACGATAGGCCAATGGGGCAAAATTCTGTTCACTTTTATTTGACAATGACAGAGCTCTCACAAACATATTTGCAGGTTTCCGTTTATTTCTTAAAATAATTTTGGCACTTCTTTTCAATACATTTTATATTTCGTCCTGTTGGCTCCTGAAAAAAGGAATTGAAGCTGGACTGTAATGTCAACTTCCCGAATGGCTGTCGTTCTCTGCCCTTGCCACTGATTCTTTCAGTGAGACATTATAATCGTCTTTAATCAGTAGCAGTTACAAACTACCACTAACCTGTGGTTATCTTTTCAGGTAGCACAACAACAAACGTGTCTTGCGTTCACAGGCTATTCAAACTGGAGTGAAGAGTTGTCATCTCTCTCTCTCTTTTTCTCTCTTCACTTCACTCTGTCTCTCTCTCTCTCTCTCTCTGTTTATCAGGCACAGTGAAGGTAAAGAGTAGTGGTATTCAGGTTGGAGATCTTATCATTGTTGAAAAGGTTAGTATGTTTCTGTCTATGTGGTTTTTAAATCCCCCGTTATTTTACATTTAAAAATATTGGCCAGGCTTATCATTTCAAAATAAACCATGACTTTAGATTTGGGATGGGAGAGGTTCTGGTTGCCGGGGTTTAGCCGTCATGTGGTCAAGGGACCCCAGACTGAGAACTGCCTTTGGTCACTCATGTTGGGTGGCAGAGAGCTCAGGCTGAGGCTTGTGTTTGGTCATTAGTAATCGGGCCTAAATCCTTTTGTTGCACACTTTTTGGGCCAGACAGCCTCTCAGCTCATTGTAAAGAGATTGAGTTGGTGGGGGTGTGGGTGCATGAAATATGAGAAGAGTCTCCCCCATGTCTTGTTACAGCCTGAGCCATGTTAGTTTACACATAGCTCACATAGTTTACGTGTGAATGGAAGACTACATTTATAAATATTCAGTCTTTTAAAACAGAACTACTTTGGAGATTCATGGTTTTGAAACTCTGTTTGAGTCATTGTAATCTTAGGGGTGCATCTGTGAGAGAGATAGCCTCTGGACTCTCAAAGCAACTCACACAGTGCTGCATCTCTGAGACCTGATGTGGCCTTTAAGAGTCCTTGCAGTGTAAAAATACACACTCATGTGCTTGTGATGCCTGTGTAAATGGAATGGTGTATATATGAGTGTGTGTCTGTGCAAGTGAGCGAGGGAATGAGAGAGAGAGGTTGATCTAATAATGTTGTTTTCCCGTCTCTCCTCAGAACCAGCGGGTCCCTGCCGACATGATCTTTCTGCGCACATCAGAGAGAAACGGTAAGCACTCGGCACACCCCCATTTCCCCTCTCACACATGCAGCAGTCTGCACCGGGCAGAGACGTGAAGCCCTGTGGGCACTGTTGCTCAGACAGTTTAATTAGCATCAGGGGGACCTCAAATGCATGTCTTTGTCTCACATTTACAAAGCGGCAAATTCTGCCTACTGGGGCAAGCCAAGATACAGCTTCATGTCGTCTTTGCCTTTCAAATGATAAATCAGGAGTTGCAAATGAGCTTTGGGAGCAGGTGGGGAATAGGGAGCATGTGTGCCTACATCTGAAGCTGAATGTGAAGACTGTCTGAGGCAGGAAGACGTCTCCGATTCTGAATAACAAAACTGAGGAAAAAGATGGCGCACACTGACCCTGTAGATTCCATCTGGGCTCTGCACGCGGCTGCTGAAATGCCCAGACTCATAAGTAAGTCATTAAGAGGAACTCCAGTCAGACTGCTGATATCCACAGAGAGTTTGGAGGGGTCGGAGAACAAAAATTGCACAAATTCTTTTAAAAGTACAAAGACCTCTGTTTATTTAAATGCATTTAAGTGTGCAAACTGCCATAACGAGATACATTTGGGGTACTTAAGATTTAATCTTAGGCTGTTTCATACCCAAGATAAAGCTATATTTGTGGCAGCTTTGGGAGTAGAGGGATTGGGCTGGTGAGAGATTTCCTCTGCTTGAGCTCGGGGGGTGTGGGTGTTACGGGAACGAGGGCCATTTGATGGCTCAACAGATGGAGGCCATTAGGTCAATTATGAAGAGCCCAGGGTTCCACAGGCCGAGACCTGGCTCAACCACACCTCCCCCAACACTGTGCCTCTCTCACACACATATACACACACACACACAGACACACACTAAAGCACATACTCACACACATATACACACACACACACACAGACACACACTAAAGCACATACTCACACACATATACACACACACAGACACACACTAAAGCACACACTCATACACATATACACACACACAGACACACACTAAAGCACATACTCACACACATATACACACACACAGACACACACTAAAGCACATACTCACACACACTAAAGTACACACTCATACATAGGCACAGCACACACAAACAAGCCAATAGCATGTATGTAAGGGTGCACATACATTAACAGAGTTATTGTAGTATTGTAAGAGTTATTGTAATATGTGGGACTTTTAATTAAAAATATTTTTTTTATCTGAAAATTTTCTCCCTAAAAATAATTTAATTTAATGGGCATTTAACTTAATACAGCAAAAATATCACATTGATATTTGTATTCATTTAATTCAAGGGCATGACAGAGAAAGCATCTGGTGGTGTGTGTCGGTGTCTGTGTCAGTGTGACGTGACTGTGTCTGCATGTTTCCATACATGCATATTGTTGTGTGGGGGAAGGATGGAGCCATTTGCATGTGTTTGAGCGCATATCTGTGTGCGTGACAAGGATGGTATGCTTTGTCCTTGATCAGAGTGAAGAGAGCATGCATCAGCTTCAGTCAGAGCTGCATGGTTTTGTTTGTGCAAATTAACACCTTGAGCCGACACTGAAAATAATATGCGAGCAACAAAAACTCAACTGTAAATGTGGGCCATGAGTCTGTAAGGAGGCACAGGCCTCTGCTGATGAATGGTAACAGTGCCACCTAGAGGTCAGGAACAGCACACACATCAAGACAAGGCAGGCTATTAGAATCCACTTTGGTGCTTGCATGCATACATCTACATCTAGAATCTCCTAGTATGTCCACAGATGTAGCCTGTGGACATACTAGGATCTATCTATCTATCTATCTATCTATCTATCTATCTACTAGAATCCTAGCACTAAGTCCAACATGGGTTTCTCTTGGTTTTCTAGGTTCCTGCTTTCTGAGGACTGACCAATTGGATGGTGAAACAGACTGGAAACTCCGCCTGCCGGTGGCATGCACTCAGAGATTGCCCACTGCAGCTGTGAGATGCTTTATATAATCTGCCCTGGATTTAATATGCACATATAACTGTAGTTTAATGGTCTGTTTGGATTTTGGTTGACAGGTTCATGCCATTTCTTTATTGAGTTTATGTATCATGTTTTCCTAAAATGTGTGTGGTGTGTTTGTGTGTGGTGTGTATGTGTGCAAGAGAGAGAGACAGAGAGAGACAGAGAGAGACAGAGAGAGAGAGAGAGAGAGAGAGAGAGAGAGAGAGAGTGTATGTGTATTCAGCAGAAGCAGCAGAGGTATGTGTAAATCCATCTTTTCTGCTCTCTCTCAGGATCTGCTGCAGATAAGAGCTTACGTGTACGCTGAGGAGCCCAACATTGACATCCACAACTTCATCGGCACCTTCACCAGAGTGAGTGAGCTCTTGACCCACAATGCAGCTGGCGCTGACCCATATCATGTGTCTACAGCTTGTGGTAGGATAGGCAGGCTTCAATACAAGCAATGGCATGCTGGCTAGGGGCAAGTAAAAGAGCATGTCAGGCAAGTTGGCTGGCCAGTCACTGACCATCAGTTTTTCTGTCAGTCACCATCACGAGTCAGCTCAGCTCACCTCACCTGCGATGCTAACTGTGCTAACTGGTTATAACCAGTTAGCATCGCGGGTGAGGTGAGCTGAGCTTAACTTAACTGTGCTAAGCTATAGCTTAACTGTGCTAACTGGTTGAAGCTAAGCATGTGAGACTATTAAAATAAAGAGAGAGCTTATTACGATGTAATACATTAAAAGTTTTGTCTAAAAGTGAGATATACAAGGGGCCAGCACAAATCTCATGCACCCTCCCAAGAGTGTTTGTGGTGTTTCCATGGAAATGCCAATGTGAGTGGTCATGTGATGATGTGGTCATGTGATGTATCTGCTCTGCTGCAGGAGGATGGAGATCCCCCAGTAAATGAGAGTCTGAGCATTGAAAACACCTTGTGGGCCAGCACTGTCATTGCCTCAGGTATATGCAGGCACACACACACAAGTACACTCACACACACAGACACACACACACACACACACACACACACACACAGATACATACATATGCAAACACATATCCATGTACAAACACTTTACATACACATCTAACTTCATTGAGGTGCACCAGCACGTTCTGCAACGCAGTTCTTTTTCCGATTTCCAAGGGGCGTAATCATCGGTTAAATTCAATCAGATCAGTTTGTTAAATGCAATCAGTGCAGGCATTGGTTGTGTGCAAATGCGCCTCAACACTGCTCCTCTACCTGTCATCGCATAAAGCCTGCTCCATATCAGAGAAGCAGTTGGGATGGGCCTGGCCCGTTTCTCAGGTGGGTAGACAGCCCTTTCAATGGGAGAGTGTTCAGACGGCCCTGCCAGGGCTCTCACTTCGCTCTCACCTCGCCTGGTTCCCTGGCTAGTTTAAACTAGTAATTGGGTTCACCATGTATATTCGCCTGGTTCCCTGGCTAGTTTAAACTAGTAATTGGGTTCACCATGTATATTCGCCAGGTTCCCTGGCTAGTTTAAACTAGTAATTGGGTTCACCATGTATATTCGCCTGGTTCCCTGGCTAGTTTAAACTAGTAATTGGGTTCACCATGTATATTCGCCTGGTTCCCTGGCTAGTTTAAACTAGTAATTGGGTTCACCATGTATATTCGCCAGGTTCCCTGGCTAGTTTAAACTAGTAATTGGGTTCACCATGTATATTCGCCAGGTTCCCTGGCTAGTTTAAACTAGTAATTGGGTTCACCATGTATATTCGCCTGGTTCCCTGGCTAGTTTAAACTAGTAATTGGGTTCACCATGTATATTCGCCTGGTTCCCTGGCTACTTTAAACTAGTAATTGGGTTCACTATGTATATTCGGGGTCACTATGTGGGGTCGCTGTGTGAGGTGTTCTTCACCTCAGTGTGGCCACTTAAGATGCGCTGTGGACTCACACTGCTTCGTAATGTCATCTCCATCAATCATGAATGATATGAATCTGAGTCTGCAGTTTTAACATATGCATTTTTGTGTCTGCGATCACCCCAATGAACTTAGTACTGGCCGTGTTTTTTGATGTAGGTTGGGTCTACGTTGGTCAAACCATTGTTGTTCATAAGGATGATCTGAAGCAGTAAGTGTTTATTTATTTGCCTATATTAGCAGCAGTGTGAACTGTTATTGTCGCTCCCTGCTGCTTCAGTTTGCGGCTTCTTCTTCACGCTGAAGCGCTGTCGACGAGAGACGCTGTGCCGGCCATGCACCTGCCACGGCACAGGATGTGTTTCTTGGAGACGTGCTTTTGTAACGTTTCAATTCGGAACTCAATTGCTCCGACCGCAAAAAGCACCGTTCCCACCTATACATTGGTTGCACCCTTCGCAATAAATGCAGTGGATAATGTTGCCTGTTTGCTGTGAGATGCTTTATATATTCTGCTCTTAATATGCAGATGTAACAGGGGTTAATGGTCTGTATGTGGTCGTGTTAGGCTGTGGCTCTTCTTCAGGCAAATGTGGCCGTCTAGAGTCTGGTGAGGCGAGCCTTCTCCACTGAAGGTGTGGAGTCAGGGTTATGCACCTTCATGGGGACAGGTGAGACAGGTGGTGATGCGGGGGTTAGCTGATGATGCCAGGTGTTGGCGTGGCCTTGAAAGGCTTGGCACAGGTATGACAGGCACCACTGCATTTCTTTGAAAACCAATAGTTCTCTTCATTTTGATTTACTGGTATGTTTTAAGGGCGCGGTTTCACTCACGCTGTTCTTCAGCTTTCCACGATGCTCAAGGCAATTACGTGGAAGTCAAAGTGCTGATAGTGTATGCTCTCCCACGCATGCACACAAACAGGCTCATGCACAATGCTTATGAACACCCAGTAAGCAAAAACAATCACCCTACTGAGAACTATTTGGAAACGTTTTCTATGAAAATAACGAAACCCTCCAGTCCACCCACCCTCCTCACCAAAACGCACTTCTACACCCCCATATGAACTGACTTTTGTTCTACACCCCCATATGAACTCACTTTTGTTATGGGTCAGTGTCAAATAAGGCTTTTAAAAACGTGTTTTTCAAAATGACCTTTAGAAATTGACAGAATGCATTTTTTGATGTTGGAAGACTGTGTTGAAACGAGACTTAATGGCTGTGAAACATTTACAGGGGTTTTAATACATTTTTAGACTGTGTTTGCAATTTCACCACCCAAAACCAAAAACCCAAAAATGTCAGGTGGCGCAACCAAAAGTTTCTAAAAAAAAGCCCACACTTGGGTTTTTGGGGGGGTAAAAAGTATTAAAAGTAGCTTATGAATACTTTATCATAGAGGATGGGTATTTGGATTTACAATACCCAACTTTACTGTTAAAATGTGAATAAAAAGTATACGTATTGTTTAATAGAATAATTGGGTACAACCATTTCTTCACTTTAATCTACTATTTCTTGGTTTAAATTAGTATTTTACCTGGTTGCACCACCTGACAATGCGGGTGCGCCACCTGACTTTTGCTACTAATTTCAAATTTCAAAAAAAATATCAGAGAATCAAGTCCAGTTGGAGTGCTACCAGGAACTTAGTCAAAACTTTGTAAAGGTGGTGCTCTTTGGTGACAGGCTTAGTTCATTTTAGAAAAGTTGTAGAATACCAAGGCACCCATCTTCTTTGTAGTTAAAATGCCTTTATTTTAATGGGCACAACATAATTAAAACACTTCGACGCGTTTCGGCATGAAGCCTTCATGCCGAAACGCGTCGAAGTGTTTTAATTATGTTGTGCCCATTATCCCTCTCCCTCATGCTCACTCTCTAACTCTATCTGTGTGCTCTCTGTATGTGTGTACTCTGTCTCTGTGTGTGTGTGTGTGTGTGTGCACTCTGCGTTTGTGTGTACTATGTGTGTGTGTGTGTGTGTGTATTGCAGGGACTGTGGTGGGTGTTGTGATCTACACAGGGAAAGAGCTGCGAAGTGTCATGAATACCTCTAACCCTCGCCACAAGGTATCCTCACCTTGCGCTGACCTGCATCTGTTTCAAGGTCATCACAGTATAGGGATAGTGTGGACAGATATGGTCTACCTGATTAGCGGTATAATGGAACTAGAGTCACTCTCATTAGTCCCAGGAAGAGATCAAGTTTGCATATCACCATTCAAAAGTTTGGGGTCAATAAGACATTTCATTGTTTTTTATTAAAAACCTACAGTACTTAAATTAGTTTTTAAGAAAATGTAATAAAATAAATAGGAGATATCGTAATCAACAAGGTTAAATATGTTTTATTGAAATATTTTGTCAAAGAATCCTCTAACATCATCTTTTCATTTTTTTCACTTTTCTCACATCCTTGATCCAAACACCTCGAAGTGAGATTGGATCGTTTTCCAATCTTCTTCTGTCCATTGTGTCCAGATTCTCTTCTTTTCTTTGTCCAGTCTGATATACAGTATGGCACCTCTGCCTAGAACGCCAGCATCCTTCACTGTTGTTTAGTGGGTACTACTTAAAGAAGCTGCTAGTTGAGAACCTATGAGGCATCACTAGACACTACAATGTATTAGTCCTCTCACTCAGTTGTATACAAGGGCCTCATACTCCTCTTTCCATTCTGGTTAGAACCAGTTTGTGCTGCTTCTTTTATTAGCACACCCGTTTTTGTAATGGCAAACTTGGATTAGCAGCACAGTTTGCTAATGGAACACAGGACGGATTGTTGCTGATAATGACCATGTACATATTCAATGAGAAATCTACTTTTTCCAGCTAAAATAGTTAGTTATAACAATTACAATGTCTGTATTGTATTTCGATGAATTTTATGTTATTGTAATGGACAAAACATTTATTTTCTTTCAGAAACGATGACCTTTCTAAGTAACCCAAACTTTTCAATGGCAGAGAATAGAGTAGAGATTCATCCTGAATTCATCTTGAATTTCCCCTTGAGGATCAATAAAGTATCTATCTATCTCTCTCTCTCTATCCACCTCTCTATCTATCTATCTATCTATCTCTTCTAAGACTCTATGATGCTGTAGGCTGACTCTCCTCTGCTTGTGTCCTAGATCGGTCTGTTTGACTTGGAGGTGAACTGTCTGACCAAGATTCTTTTTGGGGCGCTGGTGGTAGTGTCTCTGGTCATGGTGGCCCTGCAGCACTTTGCTGGTCGCTGGTACCTGCAGATCTTCCGTTTCCTGCTGCTCTTCTCCAACATCGTACCCATCAGGTGGACCTCTATCACACACACACACACATGACAACACACACCCTTATATCCCCAGATGCATGAACAGTGTTTCTCACAGAATTGAATTCCATTTGTGGTGGTTGGTTTGCAGAATTAACTTGAATGCAACAGTTTTTAACAAATTAGCACAGCGTGGTTATGATGCTAACCAGATTTAAGCACAATGTAGTACAACCTGGAAAATCATTGTGTGGTGGTCAATGTTGATATTGTGGTGGGCCGCCATAAATAAGTCAATGTATGGGAAACACTGCATGCATGCACTACCTTTTATAGGCCCTCACATTAGAGCTGTACATCACCCTCACTCTCCACCTTAGAACCTAACACCGAGCTAAATTCTCACAAACATAAATACATGTTTTTAAATTGACATGTTCATAAAATGCACTTCAATGACCTCTTCAGTGACCTTTTCTGCATTTTGTTTCAGTTTACGGGTCAATTTGGACATGGGAAAGATGGTTTTCAGCTGGATGATCCGGAGAGACTCCAAGATTCCTGGAACTGTGGTACGAGCGAGCACCATCCCTGAGCAGCTGGGACGCATCTCCTACCTGCTGACGGACAAGACAGGTGAGAGACTTCTCAGATCTCCCGTGTCCCGTGGAGCCAGCAGCAGTGAGCTTCAAGCCCGGCAGCAGCCCAGCCCTGTGCTCACAACCATGTGCTGTCTGTTACCACAATACAGAGAGAACCCATGTCACACGGGGAGCTCTGAAGCTGGCTACAAGATCACATGTTTGTTTCCAGGCCCTCTATGAAGTGTGTGAAGAAGTGTGTGTGAGCAACAGGGTTCTCTGATCTCATTCAGTGTGTGTGTATGTGTGTGTGTGTGTGCACTTATGAGGGTTGATGACAAAGAGAAGCAGAGTCAGCAATCTGCTTGACTTTGAACAACAAGTAGGCGCCGATATCACCGCATCAATACCGCAGCCGTCTGTGTTTTTGGAAAATAACAAACGTGCAAAAAAATAGAAGTGGTCTTTTTTCGAATGCACATCTCGAGGCGTGGGAACGTGTAGAGGCGTGCGGTTGGGCAGGAAAAACCGTAAACATGAGAGTGATGTGTGAGGGAGGGAGTCATATCACCGGCACTCTCTGCTTTCTACCCCTCTCATATCAGTTAATCGGAAGTCCATGAGGCCTGATCGAAATACAATTGTGAACCTCAGGACGGGTGCTTGTTAGTTTTTCTTTCGTTTCTGCTTTAGCCTTTCACAGTATCACTCCCCTCCAGGAAACACACAAGGCCAAAGTTCTTCAGTTTACTGATGGATTTATTTGAATCTTTAATTCATCTTTTAATCCACCGTCGAACTGTTTAAAAGCAGTAAAGCAACACAATAACTAGACAATCCAATCACACAACCAAAAGAACGAATAAAGCAAAGAAATAAAGCATTATAAACACACACATACCTTGCTGGCTGCATATCAGCTAAGAGGGAAATGAGTCCAAGAAAACATGGCTTCAAACATTAAACTTCTGACTCAGCGGCGTGCGGCCATAACCGAGAGTCAGCTTCCCAGTTCTCCGTCAGGTGTAGTGTGCAACATTAAAAGCATCCGTGTGAAACGCAACCAACATGACGTCACTTCCAATTAGCTAATTAACATACAACAATACATATTTCACAGCCCTTATATGATTCAAGACATATCAAAACAACAAACAAACACACACAAAAAATGAAATTTAAACAGCTAAACTCCCACCAAATCATACAATGATTTAATTAAAAAGTACACTCATACTTATGACCATATGGTGATCTTAAATTATATATGTGCAAATACAGCATTATTGAGCCTCAAGCAGAAGAACAATCTTATGAACAGGTCTATCAAGATACACAGGCTTGGAAATAAGTTTCCCTAAATGATCCAAACTCGAATCACTCATCAATAGCTTAACCTTTCGAACCCTTCCATCAGAACTGGGATAAACTTCAGCCACCCTTGCCAATCTCCATTGATTTCTAGGTGAACCATCTTCTTGAAGAATGACAATGTCATTGACTCTTGTATTGCGCTTATCCTTTTGCCACCTTTGTCTTTGTTGCAAATTGAGAAGATATTCTCTTTTCCATCTAGCCCAAAATTGATTTGCCAAAAACTGTACCTGTCGCCATCTCTTGCGCAGGTACAGATCCTGACTCACAAACTGGCCAGGGGGGGCGACACAATCGTAGATTTCATCATCAAGATGTGATTTGGCGTGAGTGGTTCAAAACTTGTTGGATCGTTTAAGTGCTCAATTGTCAATGGTCTACTATTTATAATAGCCATCACTTCATACAGAAAAGTTCTTAATGAAGCACTATCAAGTCTCTTTCCAGATTTATCAATAATTGCAGTTAAAACACTTCGAATTGTCCTTATCTGTCTCTCCCATACACCTCCCATATGGCTAGATGAAGGAACGTTCATGACAAATTCACATCCGTAAGCCTTCAACTCATCAAGATTTTGAAAGTCCTTCAATTCCTTTGTGAATTCCTTTCTGGCTCCCACAAAGTTGGTTCCCTGATCGCATCTCAGTTGTCGCACATTCCCACGGATTGCAATAAATGTACGGAGAGCATTAATAAAGGCATCTGAAGTAAGGTCATCCAGCATTTCAATATGTACAGCCCTGGAACACATACACGTAAACAGAAGTCCATACTTCTTCAACTCCTTTCTTGCATCCTTCACATAAAAGGGACCAAAACAATCTAGGCCAGAATACGTAAATGGGGCAGCTGTTTCCATTTTTTCAATTGGCAGATCTGCCATTTTTGGATCCTGTGTACGTCTTCTATACTTCCTGCAGGTTGTACACTTGAAAATATGTGATGCCACTGCACTGCTACACCCTATGACCCAGATTCCATTGGCACGCAATTCATTAACAGTCATTCCCCTCCCTTGATGATGTACCCTTTCATGGTAATACTTAATAAGCAAGGAGGACACATGACTCCCTTTTGGGATGATAGCAGGGTGCTTAATGTGAGGATGGAGAGTAGATCTAGCCAATCGTCCCCCAACTCTAAGAACACCATGTTCGTCTAGGAATGCATTTAATTGGTGCAGCTTATTGGTTCTGTCTTTAGTCTTAACTTCACTGTTCCTTTTTATACTTTCCATTTCAGTGCTGAATGCTTCTGTTTGAATCAACTTAATGATGAACACCTCTGCTTCTCGTTTTTCTTCAATGCTTGTGGCTTGACTTGAGTTGAACTTACAGCCACTAAATCCTTTAACATAACGCTTAAGACATGCAACAGCCTTAATGGCTGTTTTCCAATCAGAGAACTTTGTCAGACGATCTAACAATGTCCTTACTTCCCTTGCCTTGGTGCTAAACACCTGAACAACTTTGAGTTCTGGATCACCCCCAATGACTTCTCCCACCTTGTCATTTTCTACAGGTAGCTGGCTTTTCCATAAGAAGTCTGGACCGGTGAACCAATTGGAGGAAATCAGTTGATCTGCCATTAGGCCTCTTGACGCATGATCCGCAGGATTATCCTCTGAACGCACAAAGCGCCATTGCTCTGGATCAGTGAGGGACTTTATTCTTTGAAGGTTCTCAAGACCTCATTGCTATTAGAGATGAACTTATGCAAACGAAGTTTACCAATGCTGCAGAGTTCTCTTGCTTCTTCAATAAATCGAATTGCTTCTGTTTCAGAGGAAACACTTGCCAGCCCATCATCAACATAAACATTTCTTTGAATGAATTTGATGGTATCTTGGTTAAACTTCCCCTTGCCTGCAGAGGCCAGATGTTGAAGACCAAAATTGGCACAGCCAGGTGAGGAAGCAGCCCCAAATAGATGGACCTTCATTCTAAAAACAGTTGGAGGGGACTCTAAATCACCATTCTCCCACCATAAGAACCTTAGGTAATCTTGGTCTTCAGGTCTTACATGAAATTGATGAAACATTCGTTCCACTTTTTCTGCATCACCTCGGCCAATAAGATCAGTCATAAAATTAACATAGTCAGAAAAGTAACCATTATCCCTTTTGAGCCTCCTCTTCAGGCACATCAAGCGCTGATCTGCACAAGACTTGTTGTTAGGCAGGTTTGGTCGCTCTCCTTTAAAGGGTAAAGGCATTTCAAAGTGACCATCTGATTTATGCTTAATTCCACTCTTTAACTTCGCCAGGAACAAGACATCATCTTGAGAGAAGGAATCCTCTTCTACCCGCTCATTGAAATCCGACTCCAACATCTTCATGACATCATCGGGAGCAATCGTTTCTTTAATCTGAGTCCTAAACACAAAATGGACTTTAGTTTTAAGCTGATCTAGCACTTTAAGTTGAGGAATGACTTGCCTTACAAGGATACGGTGACTCACACCAAGAACATCACCATAATGTTCACCTGGGTCACCATAGCTCACAATGCTCCAGCCCAAGTCGGTCCTCTGTGCGAATGGTTGATTTTCTTCTCCACAGACAACCTCCCTGGGCATTAGAGCCTGTGGGCAATTGTACCCTATCAACAGGCCAATTTCGCATTGTCTTTGTGGAGCAATGTGCGGTGCGAGGTGCTCCAAATGTGGCCATGCCCTTGCAGTCTCGGGAGTGGGAATATGTGATCTATTGGCAGGGATAAATTCTCTGGTATACACTGTTGGTACTGTAAATCTCTTGGTGGAATTCAACCCTCTTATTTGGAAACCCTTGAGCCTTCTACAACTAATGATTGTTTCCCTTGAGGACATGGTGGATAGCTTTAGTTTTATGGGTTCTGTATTCATATCCAAAGCATCTGCCACATGCACTAGAATGAAAGAGGAATCGCTCTGTGAATCCAACAGAGCGTAAAGAAGAATTTCCCTCCCCGAGTCACTTGACACAATGACTGGAACTATCGCAGAAGTTTGAATGCTGTTACTGTCTCTTAAAATCCTGTTGGAAGTCGTTTCTACAGTGATGTCTTGAAATGCTGAATGGATGACGTCTGGAACAGGACTCACAAGTCAACCGCCTCTTGCAGCTTCTGGACTGATGGCCTGGGTTCAAGCAGCCAAAACACAAATGCTCATGCTGAATGAATTTGACTCTCTCAGCAACTGGTTGTTCAAGAAATCTATAACACTTCTGGAGGCTATGTGCTGCTTTCTTACAAAATATGCAAGTTACCCAGTTGCCAGTAATGTTGGTGTTAAGGCTCTTGGCATCAACGACTTGAATTTTAGAGGGAGCTGAACTTTGATTCTTAGTTTTGGACTTATCTGGTTCACCTGCCCCAATAGCTTGGTGTGAGGTTATTGGATTGCAGGCAATGCTATCCTCCATGGATAAGAATGTTACAAAATAGCTGAAGTCTGGAAAACTCCCATGCTCTAGTTGATAAAGTGTAGCTCTTCTGTTCCATCTCTGGCTTAAACATTCAGGCAGCTTGACAACCAGTTTTTGATTCTCTAACGGCTCCCACACACAGCTGCGTGCTTCGCGTTGCTGGAGACGCATTCCATTCACTTTAAATGGGCTCACGTGATCCGTTGCCGAACTGAATTGTGGGTCCGTCGCGTCGCGTTTCTCCCGCCGCTCGCGTTGAGGAGTTCAGCTGTTGCTGCACCGACAGACGGCACCGGCCAATCAAGCCAATCTACGGACGGCACCAACCAATCACATTACGGTTTTACTTCAAGTCATTTGCATAGCTACCGTCGGGAACACCCACTGGCATGCACTGATGGAACTCAGCTGTGTGTGGGAGCCGTAAGGGATCGTTGAGAATAAGCAAATTATTATTACGGGACATGGCACATTCGCAACTGCGCAAAAAGTCTACATATTGTCTTAATGCAACACTATCTCTATTGGCTATACAGGGCCAAGCATATAATTTATCTCGGAAGGCCTTGGCAATAACAAATGGCTGACCGTACCTTTCATCAAGCAGATTCCAAGCTGACCTATATGAATCTTCCGACTCAAGCAGGAAATTACCTTCTAAAGCCTCTTTTGCTGTGCCCCCAACATATTTCTCAAGGAAGAACATCTTCTCTGTATCTGGAATATTCTTCCTCTCAATTAAAGTTTGAAAGGATAACTTCCAATGATTGAACTTAAGTGGGTCACCGCAAAAGATAGTTGCTTCTGGAACCGGTAGCCTATTTGCTGTTATAGCCTCAGCCAAAACCTTAACAAGACCTTGAGTATCATTGAAGATACCTCCCCTTGATGACACATCTCCTGGTTGTAAGTCACGAACAGGATCCCCTCGTTTAACTGCTTGCAGAATCATGGGGTTATCCTGCTTATGAAATGTGAGATCTTGGCCCATGTCAATATTGCTTTCTTCATACCCTTGCAGCTTCGCCTTAGCAGCATTCAATCTTTTCAGTCTTTCCAAACGATCCAACTCTCTAAGTTTTCAACAGATTGTCTTCTAACGGCATTCTCTTCTTGCTGCCTTTTCAACAGGGCAGCCTCTTTGGTTTGTCTTTTGATTCTTCGTTCAACTTCCTCGCGCTCTTCTTGTAGGCGCCGAGTTAATGCTGCTGCTTCCTGGTCTGCAACTATCTGCTTATCTTGAGCTTGAAGCACTTCCAATTCCTCTTGCCTAAGCTCTTGTTCACTCATGATATTAAGCACAGCTCTTGTACCTGCATACTCTGCAGCAGCCTCTTGTCTTTTTGCTAGCGAGTCAATACAACAAATGGAATTGGCTGCACAGCCCTTATTAACAGCAAAAGAAATACTAGAGGCTGAGGATGCAAATACAGAGCCGGCATCGGGCCAAACCAACTCTTCGTCTACCCCCTGAATCCGAGACTTAACATTCTTGATCATAATTTTAGTAATTGAGGAGCTTTTATCCAATTTACAGCGCATGTCATGAGTTGGAACATCAACTTTCCTATAGGCATCATAGATATCATTAAGTTCAGCCAGTTCCTTTTCAATGCGAGTTACATGTTCTTGAAGAATGTCGCTTGGATGGTTTTGCTCCACAGACCTTTTTGCCACTTTAGTCAAAACCTTCCAACATTCATAGACACTGTTAAAACGGAGCAGTGATGACTAACTTGTCCATGTGTAGGTCCTTGCCCTTCTCTGTCAATTTACGTGATCGGGCACTTCTACGAGGCCCATTTTGGTGATGTTCCGATGCACTTGAATTCTTAATCTGCTGTGGCTCAACATCAGATTTATTAATCTTTTGTAGCTCTGCTAATTTCTCTGAATTCTGAGGCTCTGCTAATTTCTCTGAATTCTGAGGCTCTGCTGATTTCTCTGAATTCTGAGGCTCTACTAATTCATTAGTTGTTTCTAGGGTTGGCCGACACTCTGTTAATGACTGATCTTTATCATCATTACCTTGAGACATGGTGAGCTGCGTATTAGCTAGGCTAAAGTACAAACAATGAAAGTGCAAATGACTGAACAGGCTTAGTTTAACAATGAATCATGTAGCCTAGGCCCAACACAAATTGAAAAAGGCCCATGAAGCATATAGGCCCAATAAAAGATTAAGTTACACACAAGGCATAGGCTATTTGAAATGTCAGCATATCAACAAACAATGCAAAACAAAATTAAAATTCAGCAGCCTGGTAACTTATTTTCAATTAAATTGCATTTGTCAAAGCCCCCCTTTTGATTGAAATGTCCTCCTTAAATGTGGTCAGTCGGCTAATCACGATAAACCCCCACTAGCCTACAAGTGTTCTTTAACGAAGCCTTACTTCAAAGACAGTCTGAAGAAAATGATGCTAGGGTGCTTTAGAGGGTGACACGGGAAGCAATTTTCACTCCCGTCCCATCCCGAGCCCGCACAAATACTCCCGTCATATCCCGATCACGTGACAGCCCCCCAAAAAAAATTCTGTCCCGCAAAATCCCGAGAGAAAGACTCCCGAATCCCGTCCCGCTCCCTATGTTGATGTCTAAAGTTATCCGACTGTTAGGCTACAGTAGCGTGCGGTGACCATACATTTTGGTAGGGCAGAAAGCCTTGTCTAACTTTTCTTTAATAGCCGATCATTTTGGGCTATATTAAAATTACATATTTTACAGTACTTTGCTGTAGGCTATGCTTAAATCATTTCATAGTTAGATCTCATCCCATCAGTTAAGTTTGCACCGTTCTCATCACGTTAAACCAGCGAAGCATAGCAACGTTGCTATGAGTAAACAAAACAATTTTTTGTGTTCCGCCAGGGTTATGCGATAAATATATTGAGGAATGCGATCGTCAAGGTGTCATGCCCCAACATTGCATGACACATTAAACTCAACGAGAATCGCTTTCCCGGACAGCTCGTGCAATTGAATAGAGTTGTCCTTTGCTGATACTTTCGCCTGTAACTGTTTCTTTGCATCCATTTTGCCTTAGGGCCTATCGCTGAAGCTGATTGATTGTGAACAGGGCAGCTGCTTGTCTTGCTCTGATAGGCTACCAATCAACAACAAACGTATTGTGGGTTGTAATTGGTTCTCTTTTCTAAAACGAAATGCCTCACGTCTTTGGGCGCACTCACTGCATTGCAGCGTCATTTTTTAAGTTAATAATCTCTGGCTTCCCGCCAGCTCCCGTTTATTATTTCCTGTCCCGTCCCAATCACGTTACCAACAGTGAAATTTACTCCCGTACTGCGGGAAACCCGCGGGAATACCGTGACCCTCGGGAGTCCCGAAAAATTGTCACCCTCTAGGGTGCTTATCTGTTTCATGCCGTTCGTTCGTCCCGAGAAGCATGTCCAACTTTAGATCCGAATTCAGTCCATGCGCGAATTTCGCCGTCGACAACAAGTCCAAGATCGCTGGCCTCTTCAGCGAGAAAACGTGAGTTTAATCCGAGAAATTTGCTTCAATCCAGGAATCGACCTCGGTTGTGAACAGGCTGACGAATCTTCGCGTTGCCGCAGGGTAGCCCTCCGCAGGCCGGCGTTAACTTCAGCTCCAAGTTCGACTATCACTCCCCTCCAGGAAACACACAAGGCCAAAGTTCTTCAGTTTACTGATGGATTTATTTGAATCTTTAATTCATCTTTTAATCCACCGTCGAACTGTTTAAAAGCAGTAAAGCAACACAATAACTAGACAATCCAATCACACAACCAAAAGAACGAATAAAGCAAAGAAATAAAGCATTATAAACACACACATACCTTGCTGGCTGCATATCAGCTAAGAGGGAAATGAGTCCAAGAAAACATGGCTTCAAACATTAAACTTCTGACTCAGCGGCGTGCGGCCATAACCGCGAGTCAACTTCCCAGTTCTCCGTCAGGCAAGGGCGCGGGAAGGGGGGTGCTGAGGGTGCTGCAGCACCCCCTGCTGGCAGGAGATAGATTTTTACAAAATATTATAGGCATATATTTTTAAATAATTACTAATTCGCTGTCTGACATTATTTATATTTTTGTATGTGAAATGATGCGTCAAATAGCAAAAAAGGGTTATGGATAGGTTCGAATATAGGCTACAAAAAATTAACAGTTATAGAGATCAACGTGAACGTGAGTCAGTTACTGTAAGAACCGTAGCGTGGCTTCATCTATGTGATAGCGATCAAGTGTGTAGGCCTACGGTTGATATAGGCCTACATATTCTATGCGATTTACACATTCAAAAAAACCATGGATAAGCTGAAAGAAACTTTAATTGTGTTTTACAGTTTTGCAAAAATAATAAATGCATAGCTAGTGAAATCATTTCACTATCCTAGTCGCTAAGATAGAAATTATTAGGACACATACTTGCTGTGGAGACGACACACTTTAGGCTATTCAGAAATTATTTGCGAGATCATTGCAGCCTCATTATTAGCCTATATTTAAAGCCTAACATCTCTGGTGTGGTTTTGACGATCAGAAAAGCTATACTGAAATAGGCTAACGATGTCAAGTGCGCTTCTGTGGGGGTTAGGGTAGGCGCAGTGGACTCGGAGTGCTGTCGTGGAACATTGGAATTTGTGGCTGCACAGGACTTTTCTAAAACTTCTCGCTATCACCCGCACACCGCACTAAAATGACGTATTTAGCAGTCAAAATCCTAAACATGTCCAGGAGAGGGGGGGGAATCGTCGGACATCTTATTCAGCACCCCTGGTCAAAAATAGGTTCCCGCGCGCCTGCCGTCAGGTGTAGTGTGCAACATTAAAAGCATCCATGTGAAACGCAACCAACATGACGTCACTTCCAATTAGCTAATAGACCTCTGAAGTTCGCCTACAAAAAAGCTGCCATCTTTGACATCCGGTATCTGGCGATTTTTCCTATGGGAAAATAACATGGGGATTTTGAATAATCGCACCTGTTAAAGTCTCGTGGGGATGAAAAAGTCTGAAATGCAGACGTTTTCCTGAACACACTTTTGTCCTCTGCCCTCGAGTGGATACTGTGATCTCCGGTAAGTGAAGGCGGCACACTTAGATTTTTGCTACTCCAGAGCTAACTTGCAATGCAATTTGCCATAGGTAGTTAGCTTCAATTAACAACCGGATCTCCTTATATGGGCAAAGATGGCCGTTTTGGATCTTTTTTGTAGGCGAACTTCAGAGGTCTATTAACATACAACAATGCATATTTCACAGCCCTTATATGATTCAAGACATATCAAAACAACAAACAAACACACACAAAAAATGAAATTTAACCAGCTAAACACAGTGCCATGGATAGGTCAAAGCAAGTCAGAAGTCAGTAGTCACCACTTAAGATGGAGGAGCCATTTTTCAGTGCGGAATATCCCAGCAGGTTAATGACAGATTTGAAGATCATCATGGTAGTTCTGCACCAGAAAGGTGACACTGACGACATGGCAGATTGAGCATTCTGTTGTCGGCCCAGGGTCAGAGAAATAGCACATGAAATGGATGACAAGTCAACACATGGCACTACATAAAGGAGTGAGAGGGAGTCAGTGAAGAGTGAAGAGAAGAGAGGGGGGGGTAGTTTGCCAGGAAAAATAGGCTTTATTGAAATGGTAAAAAAGTTATTGTATTTTATTTAAACGCCTTTCTCTGTTAATGGACAACAGCATACTGGCATTGCATGACACACAGGCATAGGCCTACATCACTGTCAAGAACATTATGGCTACACTACAGAAAAAATGCGACAAAATGTCGCAAACCACAGATTAATACTAACGCAAACAAAGTAACCGTCTGCTATCTGACGCTACACTAGTAAGGTAACAAAGTTGCTGTAGCCTTGCACCGAAATCGACGGTGACACGTGAAATATAAAACTGTCGAACACCAACATTAATAAAACGTAATAATTGTTGACGCTTCTGACATGGGTGTCAAAACAGGCTAAAGACTCTATCGCACAGCATATTAGACCGAACACATATCTCAAAACATGCAACATAGGCCTACACAACGCAATATTCATAGGCTAGCCTACATTAAATTGATCCACATATCACAAATATAGCCTACAACAAATGCTATCATCATAAACGCACAGTGTAGCCTTTAACCTACACTTTCAAAAAGAAGAGAAAGAACGCTCTGAGGAGGCCACTGAAACAAGCACACAAAGACACAGATGAATAAGTTCATCTACCTCGCTGAAGAGAGCTCTTGTTTGTGGATCATGGAGCTTACTCAATATCCATCCCACCTTTCACCGTGGTGCACCGAGACTCCCCGATAACACTATGCATCATTTTAAGCTGAAGATTTAGGCGGCCCGTGTTCAGCTCCTTGGTAAACTTACGGTAATATTCAGCTAGGCCTACTTAATATGGCATATTGTCGTACCATAAAGCTAGCGTCATAGGATATCTCCCTCTGGTTTGTTTTGCTAATTTGTTTAGTTTTTGTTTAGATCTCCCAGGTCTAATGTAACATTTTAGTGCATTATAGAATAATAGACAGGGGGACGGAGAGCTTCTTTTTCTTCTGATCGTGAGTGGTATGACACATAAATACGCGT
This sequence comes from Alosa pseudoharengus, assembly GCF_046254945.1. NCBI lineage: Eukaryota > Metazoa > Chordata > Actinopteri > Clupeiformes > Clupeidae > Alosa > Alosa pseudoharengus. Next base: position 37,515,242 of record NW_027468881.1, on the reverse strand, counting down.
TCTTTCCTGCAGGGGGTGCTGCCGCACCCCCACTTCCCACGGCTATGGTGGGATGGAGGGAGCGGCTGGAAGAGTGTGTTGATTTACACACACACATGGATCAGCAGAGCTCTCTGCAGAGGACAGAGGGGAACATGGGAGCAACCAGGATGACGTTTGTGATTTGTGGAGGCTCTACATGGTAGCAGGGGCCCCGAACCCTCCCCCCACCTTTGGGCAGTGTGTGTGTGTGTGTGTGTGTGTGTGTGTGTGTGTCTGTGTGTGCGTGTGTCTGTGTGTGTGTAAAGGTTCTGAAACCAAAGCTCACTGTCAGCTTTCATCTGTACTCACACATACACATAGCATGCTTCAGAAGTGTAGACCTCAAAGTGAAACTCTGCCTCCTGAAATTTACGATGCTCCCTTCCTTATAAAATGATCTCTTTTACCTCTGCACTTTGAGTAGATTAACTGCCTCCAAATGTCAAAGGTCACACTAATGTATGGGAAGAACCTCTAGAAGTGCTACTGAAACACTACTGTGTGTGTGTGTGTGTGTGTGTGTGTGTGTGTGTGCGTGCGTGCGTGCGTGCGTGCGTGCGTGCGTGCGTGTGTGTGTGTTTGTGTGTGCGTGTGTGTGTTCCATTCTCTTGTGAGTGTTCAGGAGTGGAGATCAAGAAAGGCGTTAGGAAAGCGCCCCTGAGCCCTTGTGGCATTAATAAGCAATTATAAGCCATCAGTCTTGTCCAGTGCATAATTGGCCTCCTAGTGAGCCATCTGGGGTTAACATAACTCAAACCTAGCCCTCGCCGTGCGCTCAATCAGAAGCAGGCCAGCCTCATTAACTCTTCTGTTGCCCCAGTCGCACTCCAGACCTCAGCCAGAGGACTAGCTGTGGAGGTAAGTAAAGATGGGGCCTGGAGTTTGAGCCCTTCAGTTTTGCACAACAGACACACTATGGGGTACCTAGAGAGGTTCATTAGACTACAGACATGCAGATCATTTGTGGTGGTCTGTGGTGGTCTGTGGTGTCTGTGTTGCGAGCTAAGCTAGGACGCTAAAGCTGACGTGTCCCACGGCTCTGTGGTGGTCTGTGGTGGTCTGTGGTGTCTGTGGTGGTCTGTGGTGTCTGTGTTGCGAGCTAAGCTAGGACGCTAAAGCTGACGTGTCCCACGGCTCTGTGGTGGTCTGTGGTGTCTGTGGTGGTCTGTGGTGTCTGTGTTGCGAGCTAAGATAGGACGCTAAAGCTGACGTGTCCCACGGCTCTGTGGTGGTCTGTGGTGGTCTGTGGTGTCTGTGGTGGTCTGTGGTGTCTGTGTTGCGAGCTAAGCTAGGACGCTAAAGCTGACATGTCCCACGGCTCTGTGGTGGTCTGTGGTGGTCTGTGGTGTCTGTGGTGG